>NC_088391.1:89135000-89457500 GCF_037993035.2 Macaca fascicularis
AACTTTAAAAACTGGCCAGGTGCGGTGGCTCATTCCTGTAACCCTAGCACTTTGGGAGGCTGAGGCAGGTGGATCACCTGAGGTCATCAGGGGTTCAAGGCCAGCCTGGCCAACATGGTGAAACCCCATCTCTACTAAAAATACAAAAATTAGCTGAGTGTGGTGGCGCATGCCTGTAATCCCAGCTACTCGGGAGGCTGAGGCAGGAGAATCATTTGAACCCAGGAGGTGGAGGTTTCAGTGAGCCAAGATTGTGCCACTACACTCCAGCCTGGGCGACAGAGTGAGACTCTATCTAAAAAACAACAACAACAACAAAAACAAAAATTTAAAAACTTAAAAAATGAACCAGGCACAGTGGTGTGTGCCTGTAGTTCCAGCTACTCGTGGAGGCTGGGGCGGGAGGATCGTTTGAGCCTGGGAGGTCCATGGACAGGTCTTCTCCTGTACAGCTTGTTTATTTCTCTATTTTATGTGACAGATGTAGCAATGCGTCTTGCATTGACAGGCTCTGCTTGCAGTCGTTTTGTATTAAACACAGCCTATTTTTGGATGGGCCACCCTGAAAGCGTTGTTTCAGATCTATTAAAGAAACATACTGCTATGAATGTTCTTAGTGTGCTCCGCCTCCCTCGAGGCCATAGGGACGGTTAGTGTTTACTACCTTATGGAAACTGTTTTTCTCCATGCTTTTGTCTCGAATAGCACTAAACATTCATTAGCTAAATAGGAAACTTATTTCAGAGGGGATTGTTTTTCATCCTAAAGAGGATTTTTAAAAATTTGAGGCCAGGTGCAGTGGCTTACGCCTGTAATCCCAGCGCTTTGGGAGGCCAAAGTGGGAAGATCTCATATGGCCAAGAGTTCCACACCAGCCTGGGCAACACAGTGAGACCTCCGTTTCTACAAAGAACATTTAAAAGTTAGCCACACGTGGTGCTGTGCGCCAGCTACTTAGAAGGCTGAGATGGGAGGATTGCTTGAGCCAAGGAGGTTGATGCTGCAGTGAGCTGAGATTGTGTCACTCCATTCCGGCCTGGGCAACAGAGCAAGACCCTATCTCAAAAAAAAAAAAAAAAAATCTGGACTTACCTTAATATAAAATTTTGAAAGATGTAAGGCTATAGAAAAGCATAGTAAAAAATGATTCAAGAATATTTTGTAATGCATGAAAGCTTTTGAAAGGCTAATTTTATCTTCAGTTGTATAAATGTATTTTGGAAGAAAGTAAGATTTTAATATGTGTATCTACATTGTCTTTCACTAATAAGTCAGAGCTTCAACATCTGTCTTCAGAGTGCATTTTCTATGGGAAGAACTTAGGTTGTAGGCAGTTAGCTCAGAGAAAGTGGAAAAGGTACTTTCACTGCTCACTTTTCGCTGTTTCTGCCCCAAGACCTATTGTTCATTCTCCAGACGTGCTGTATTTTATGTCAAAAGGTTTTACTGTTTCCGTGAGGAACTGTGTGGTTCATTTTCCCCAGGCTTATAATCAGTAAGTAGTGATTTTCTGTTCAGTGTTACTTAGTGTGATACTGTAAAATCAGATTAACAATAAGGTGCCTCAACTCCATAAAAAGTTAATAATATTGGTCAGATGTTGATTCCGAAACTAAGATTTGGGCTTTGGTTTTGAATTGTTAATTTGTTCATTCATTTTAACATTTCCTTTGACTATCTCAGATATACCAAAGCGCGGTGCATTGTGGAATGTGTGCCAGCCTCAACGTGTGTAGCTCTGTAGGATAGAAAGTCAGTTATGAAGAGAGATTTCTTTTTCTTCTGTGTCCTGTTGATTAAGAAGAATCTGTATGGCCGGGTGCAGTGGCTGACACCTGTAATCCCAGCACTTTGGGAGGCTGAGGCGGGTGGATCACAAGGTTAGGAGTTCAAGACCAACCTGGCCAAGATGGTGAAACCCCATCTCTACTAAAAATACAAAAAAAAAATTAGCTGGGCATGGTGGTGCATGCCTGTAATCTCAGCTACTTGGGAGGCTGAGGCAGAGAACTGCGTGAACCCGGGAGGCAGAGGTTGCAGTGAGTCGACATCGTGCCACTGCACTCCAGCTTGGGCAGCAGAGAGAGATTCCATCTCAAAAAAAAAAAAAAAAATCTGTATAACTTGTATTGCCCTTTCAGATAATTAATCACCCTTTTTTCCAGCAGGGTGAAGGATTGCAGTATTGACTATCAGTTATTTTGTAACAAAAACTGGACCTAAAGTTCAATTCACTGTTGACTTTTTCAAGAGGAGTATTAAATTTTTACTCCCTGCCATACAGGTGGAATTTCAGTGTAACTTTAAGCCAAATTCTGTAAAATACACGAAACTCATAGTGCTATTACAAAATAATTACAAAAGAAGCAAATTCTCTCCCCTGAGCATCTTATTTCTAGATTTTTTTTTCCTAAGCAATCTCTTGAAAGGGAATATCAGTGAGCAGATTCCTCTGGGGCCCATTTGAGCTTCATTAAAATTTCAGAGAGGCCTTTTCAATGAGAATGTATTCATGTCAGCACTAGAGAGTTGAACAGAATTGGGTACAATGAATGATGAAAATACAGTCCACTCCATTCCTAGCTGATTGCTATTTTGGTTTTCCCAGCAAACATCCTTTCTAACCCACATCCTATCTTTATTGAGGTATATCTGGTATATAAAAAACTGTACATAACTGATGTATACAATTTGGTGAGTTTGGATATAAGTATAGGCTGGTGTTACCATCACCCAGTCAAGGTAATAAACATATCCATCACCTCCAAAACTTTGCTGTATCCCTTTATTGTTATTGTTTTTAAAAAAACAACAAAAAGTACCCTTTCAAGGGAGTAGCATTTGCTCTCCTCTCTTCCCAGACACTGTCCTCATCCTCCTTCCTCAAAGCCACCGGCTCCTCCTGGATGAGTTGGGCACTGAGATGCCTCGTGAAGCCCAAGCACCATTCGTGTATCATTGAGAAGTTTGGAGAGGACGGAATTTTCACTCGTCTTACAGGCTCTATTTCTTCCACAAACTGGGCTGGAAGTAGAAGCTTAACGGTCACAGTCACTGAAGAGCTTCTTCATCTTTTTTGAGTCAGGACTTAAAGTCCTGTTTCACTGTTTCTTTCGAAGAAAATGATTCGCAATGGCCAGAGTTAAACTAAAAGGTGACATTAACACATTTCAGTGCCCAGTAAGTGATTTTTCTGCTGAGAAGTAGATAGAGATGTGCTCTCAGATACGTGAAGCTGCATACAGACGGGCCCACCCCCTAAATAGGTCTCCAGGAGGCTTGGTTTGATCTACTAAATTTGGTGCCTCTTAAAGGGAAGCAATACAGCTTTTCCGCTGTGGGTTATTTGCCACTAGGGGAAGATTCATTTCTATTCCAGCCATAAATTAGACCAAAGAGAGGGATTTGGTTTATTGCTAGTACAGAAGTTAAAAACCGTCTCCCTTTCCCAAGTGGTCTCTTAATTAGATTCATTAGTTTTTAAATGTTAATTGGAATTGCTGAAGTTTAATTCCTGAAAGAGTTTAGATTTGAAAAGGAATAACTCCTTTACCATATTACTGTGTTCTGAGAAATCTACAGTAATTTTTGTGTAACTTTTTTATTCAAAGAACGGATCGTTAATTGTAAAGCCATTTAGGAAGGCAAGTAAAGTCAGAGATCTACTTCAATTCATGTTTGTCTTACCAACTTATTGATGAGCATTTTGTGAGATGTTTATGTGAGAACAGTTAATTTTAATGAGAAAATAGATTTTCAGCTCCCATATTCAGTGTTTTATGTGACAAAATCATATACTGCAGCAACTAAGTAGTATGAAGTGAGTACTTTAATTGAAATAGACAATTAGAGTGACACAGAAGGCATTTTCTACTTGTGTAAACACAAAGCTTAATTTTTAAAAAGCCTCCCCCAGTTTTCCTTCCTAAAGGAAGTGGATGATCAAGCCTGAGCTAGATAGAATAACAGATGTGTGTTTCATTATGAATACAAGAGGAATCTTTTTGGGTTAATAGAACTTTTCTTTAGAAGAAGAACTTGTTTTGTGTTACAAAGGTATTATTACATGGTTGCAGTAACAATTTCAAGCGGCACTGAAAATGCAGAAATGTATCCCATTCTTCTTAGGATTTTTGAGATAAATTCTTTTTTTTTATTCGGAGATGGAGTCTCTCTCTGTCACCCAGGCTGGAGTGCAATGGTGCGATCTTGGTTCACTGCAACCTCCGCCTCCCGGGTTCAAGCAATTCTCTTGCCTCAGCCTCCCGAGTAGCTGGGACTACAGACACACCCTGCCATGCCGCCACGCCCAGGCAACTTTTTGTATTTTAGTAGAGACGGGGTTTCACCATGTTGCCCAGGCTGGTCTTGAACTCATGAGCTCAGGCAATCCACCTGCCTCTGCCTCCCAAAGTGTTGGGATTACAAGCGTGAGCCACGGCGCCCGGCCGGGATAAATTCTTAATTCTCACCTGTAGATCAGCAAAATAAGCTTAGTCTTCTGATTCTTGTAACTTAAAAAAAAAAAAAGTAAGAGTCTATAGTTTTTTTTCTAGGAAACATGGTTGTCAGTTTTCATTGTTATATTCTCAAAATAAGTTGTGTGTGTGTGCTTGCTTGTGTGCATGTGTGTTTGTGTGTGAGTAGTGTGTGTGTGTGTGTTTACATACTATACTCCCTCCTCCTCTGGGGATAATTTAAAAAGCTCAAAGTTCTTAGTCCTGGCTACTGAAACAATGCTGTAATGGAGACATTTAGAAAAGTTTAATTTAACCAGGTACTTACACTACAAACAGACAGAATGACATCACTAAGCACACAGCACGTTAGTGAATAGTGGCTTTGTCAGAGCTTTCTACCCAGAGCCCTGAAATGGAACATTGTTAATTAACTTAAAAAATCCAGCTGTCCTTGAGCCCATGGATTCTGTCTGTGCACTTCCTGCATACATGTTTCTACACAGAACTGATGGAACTCCTGTGTTTAAGAAGGTAGCTGTTCCTTGGCCGGACGCAGTGGCTCACGGCTGTAATCCCAGCACTTTGGGAGGCCAAGGTGGATGGATCACCTGAGGTCAGGGATTCAAGACCCAGCCTGGCCAACATGGTGAAACCATGTCTCTACTAAAAATACAAAAATTAACGGGGTTTGATGGCGCATGCCTGTGATCTGCATGCCTGTAATCCCAGCTATTCGGGAGGCCGAGGCATAAGAATCTCTTGAACCCAGGAGGTGGAGGTTGCAGTGAGCTGAGATCACACCACTGCACTCCAGACTGGGTGACAGTGAGACTCTGTCTCAAAAAAAAAAAAAAAAAAAAAAAAAAGTAGCTGTTCTTTGCACATCTAGAAGACGATGCGTGCCATCTGCCAATAGTGTCACGCCTAGGGTGTGTACTCTGTTGGTGGTGTGCAGCCTTCCACACCCCTGGCTGGGCCCACCTGGGCCCCCACATAGAGTTCTTTAACTGCCCTTTAAGAAAGTCACACTAAGCTCTAAATGACCAGGCCAGGTCACTAACACGGACTCCCCGGTGTGACTGGCTGGGCTATCCATCCCCACAGCCCTGCAGGTGGAGTGGAGTGCACTGGGAGGACAGGTGGTGTGAAACAGAGCTATTTGAATTAATGTGGGAGGAGGGAAGATGGAGAAGGATACAACAGACGGTGAGCTCGGGGCTCTGCTGGGATCCAGGGCAGGGGAGGAACCTTTCCTAGAGAAAGTTAGGAAGGTGAGCAAAGGTTGGATGGTTGACCCCAGCTCCCACCTTCAGTGGATTCCAGGCAGTTCACGAGGAGCCAGAGTGTAGATGATGTGGACTGGGAGCCGATAAGAAAGTCCGGGAAAACAGAGAACAGGGGCAAGATGTCCGCAGCATCCAGGAGGAGGCCTCTTCACAAAGTGAATGCCACCAAGCCACGAATGTGGTCATGAGCTTCCAGCGATGCTTGTGAAGAGCTGTGTATTGAATGCTGGACACTTGATTAGCAGTCATATGATGAGAATAAACCGGTTCTCAGAAGAGTCGCAGATTCCTGACACTTAAGACCAGAAATGCTTCTCTGCCAAGGGTTCGTGAAGGAAACGAGTTTTATGAACAGCAACCTTTGCAGCCTCTCTCAGTGTCAGAGGCGGGGCCCTCGGACCTATCTTCCCAAACAGGCCAACAGGTGCACCCCCATCCAGCCCAGCAAACAGCAACTCTGATGGGAGAAATGGGCCAATGACACCTCTGTCTAGTATGTAGCATGGGTGAAGGATAGCTTGTTACAGTACCTAGAAAAATAGTGAACCAGTTCTCTCTGTTTGAAATAGTCTGTGATTTTTGAACTCTTTCTACTGTATTTGGGTGGAGTGAGATTTAATAGTGGACTCAGGGACACTGGGGGTAGAGGGCAGGGTGAGGAGATACCTCCCTAGCAGCCGTGTGAGCTGTCTCACCCCGGGTAGAAGGCTTCTCCAAGATATTTTCCTGTGGCCATAGACATAATAGAGTATCCTTTTATAGGATGGGATGGTGTCAGGAAACAAAATGTCTCATGTTTTAAGAAATCATGAAAAGCTTCAGAAATACTTTTAGATATTAATGTTACATCTAGGATATGCTGGGTCCTTACCACGTGTTGAGCTACACCGGATAACACATTCTTCCTGGATTCCATATTTGTGAATTCACCTACTCCCTAAAATTTATTTGTAATCCCCAAATCAAGCTTGTGGTACTTTCCTGGTCAGGATTTATAATCCCCAAATCTAGCTTGTGGTACTTTCCTGGTCAGGATGACAGAAAAATTTGAGTTGCCCAGTGTACACATTCTCAGCTGAACTCAAACAAGGGTCTGCCTTCTTGTCTCAGCTCTTGCGCTGCAAACAGGTGCCTTTTTGATGATCTAGTTAGTGCCATGTTTTCTTGCTTTTTGTTGGTGATTTCACTGTTTAAAATGGCCCTGAAGTGTAGTGCTAGAAGCACTGCCTAGGGTTCCTGAGAGCAAGAAGGCTGAGAATGTGCTTTATAGAGAAAACGGGTGTTAGGGGAGCTTCATTTAGGCATAAGTGCTGGTGCTACTGGCCATGAATTCAACATTAACGAGTCAACAGTGTATATTAAATAAAGTGTCTTTTAACAAAAACACACATTAAACAAGTTTATATCGTTCAGTTGATGAGAATACGACAGATCTCAGATCTAACCTTGTATTTCTCCTAGATGCAACAGTTCGGTGTTCCCAAGTTCAGTGGTGACCGTGTAGAGTGCAACTACAGCAAATAATGAGAATCGACTGTATTTCAACTAAATGAGCACCCATGGGTGCTCATTTCCTTTTTTTGTGTCATAGTTTTAATATGATTTTTAACCAGACGAATAGGAATTTTCAGGAATCATTTGTGTAGACGGCCACAGACCAGGTGATGCTTTAATTGAATTATTTTACTGTTACAACTTTGCCTTTGGAAATATTGCAAGTATAATCGCTCCCTGTTAATGTCCTTGGTGAACTTTTTTGGGAACGTAACATTTTTAATGATGTGATACTTCTTTTATGTGACATGGTAAGACCTTAAATTCTTGTAAGATAGATACTTTTTTGCAAGAATCTTAGAGCCCATTATTGAGGGAAGAGGTCTGATTTTTGCTTGAGTAATACATCATTAAAAAGAACTTCTGGTCTGCTTAATGTTTTACTTTTTCCTTGTGGCAATGGAGACATTTTGGCAGAAGTCTTGTGTTTCCCCACCGTGTTCTCCACCCAGGTAATGGCCCATTGATGACACAGAAATTGGCTATTGGAATGATTGATGTCACTCAGGCCTGTGTCTCAGGGGGAGGCAGGAAGGTAACCAGATGTATGTCTCCCGAAGAAAGATCACACAGGACTTGTGTTTCCACCTGTCTTTGAGCATTATAGAAGAAAAAAGACAGATGGAAACCTGAGGCCATACCATTTCTTAGTGATGGTTCCCGGTGGTGGTATTGAAAACATGAAATTCCAGGGGCAAATGAACAGTCTGGTTACCCACCTCTCTCCCGTCAGTTACATATGTGATGTTTGACAGCTCCTTCCCCAAATTTCTTTTGGAAATCTTCAAAATTCATCAGGGTTTAGATTGTTGACCTTTTTTGAAAACCTAACTTTTAAGTTTTCAATCTTTTAAGCCTTGGATATGGATATGCATTTAATAAAAGAGAAAACAGATGATTTTATATGTATGAGAAAATACATTGCTTTACATTTGCTAATGAGATTCACCAATGATTTCTGAACACCAAACATTGGGGTGGCCCGGTGACCTAATTGGAGAAACATAGACACTTTGAAAAGAAATATAGGATTTAAAAACCTGCAAAACTGAGTCTGCCATTCTTTAAAATGCCATCTCGGCTGGGCGTGGTGGCTCATGCCTGTAATCCCAGCACTTTGGGAGGCCGAGGCGGGCGGATCACGAGGTCAGGAGATCGAGACCATTCTGGCTAACATGGTGAAACCCCGTCTCTACTAAAAATACAAAAAATTATCCGAGCGTGGTGGCGGGCGCCTGTAGTCCCAGCTACTCGGGAGGCTGAGGCAGGAGAATGGCGGGAACCCGGGAGGAGGAGCTTGCAGTGAGTGGAGATGGCGCCACCGCATTCCAACTTGGGTGACAGAGCAAGACTCTGTCTCAAAAAAAAAAAAATTGCCATCTTAAGTCACAAAATAATTATGTTAAAATCTGAAACCATACGTGTTTTGAATGGTTTAGTTTCTAAAGAAAAGTACAATAATGCCAGTCTTTTGGGTTTATACATGATTTGTTTCTTTCTCACGTAATCTGTCAAAACTTCAAATTGTGAAATATGGCATATTTACAAAAGAGGCTATAAAAAGTGTAAGTATAGTTTAACAAATAAAAATATGAGGGCCAGGTGCAGTGGCTCACGCCTGTAATTTCAGCACTTTGGGAGGCCGAGGCGGGTGGATCACGAGGTCAGGAGTTTGAGACCAGCCTGGCCAACATGGTGAAACCCCATCTCTACTAAAATTACAAAAATTAGCCAGGTATGGTGGCAGGCGCCTGTAATCCCAGCTACCTGGGAGGCTGAGGCAGGAGAATCGCTTGAACCTGGGAGGCAGAGGTTGCAGTGAGCTGAGTGAGCATCACTGCACTCTAGCCTGGGTGACAGAGCAAGACTCTGTCTCACAAAAAAAAAAAAAAGAAAGAAAGAAAAAAAAAATGTAACATTACCAGTATGGGCCACTCTCTGAATGCTTTAACCCCCATCCCTTAAGAAGTAATCTCAGCCTGAATTCTGTGTTGGTCACTCATCTGCCTCTTTTTATAGTTTAACACACATGTGTGTAATTCTAAACCACTGCATGATTTGGTTTGTAAATTACTGGTTCAGTGCCTATCTTCCCCACTTAGCCGTAAGGAGAGGGATTGGTGTGGCCCCTGGTCTTTGATCTGTCCTATGCTCGAGCACAGTGCTTGGCACATAACAGGGACTTCATAGATGTTTATGAACTTATGAATACATAAATGTGTTTATTCTTAGAAAAATGACTATTTCTGATGTATGAATGAGGCACATAAATGTATGTATATTTGAATCATAAAGAATGTTAAATTTTATTCTCGAACCATGAAGTTAAATGAACAGCTGTTAGAACTGGAAGACCTGGATGCCCATCTCTCAAAGAGAGGAGTGAGGCTCAAACAGGTGCTTTGTCCAAGGTCATTCAGTTAGACGGTGGCTAAGGTGGGGCCACAATTCACATCTTCTGCCTACTTGTCTAGGATTCTAGGCCTTGTGCACTCTCAAGATCGTTTTATACGAGAGATATAGATGACTTTATTCGCTTAATAGAAAGTCCCCACTGGGGGCCAGGCATGGTGTCTTACGCCTGTAACCCCAGCACTCTGGGAGGCTGAGGCAGGTGGATCACTTGAGGTCAGGACTTTGAGACCAGCTGGGCCAACATGGTGAAACCCCGTCTCCACTAAAAATACAAAAATCAGCTGGGTGTGGTGGCGGGTGCCTGTAATCCCAGCTACTTGGGAGGCTGAGGCAGGAGAGTGGCTTGAACCTGGGAGGCGGAGATTGCAGTGAGCTGAGATCACGCCATTGCACTCCAGCCTGGGTGACAGAGTGAGACTCCTTCTCAAAAAAAAAAAAAAAAAAAAAAGTCCCCACTAGGGAAGAAGGAGGACAAACAAGTACCAAAGCCCTCCAGTATCACCTGTTGGCATCACACAATTTGATAAAGTCCATGATAAGCCATAAAAAGATATTAGATTGTGATAGTAATATAACTAATTATATATATATGTATGTATGTATGTATGTATGTATTTTGAGATGGTATCTCATTCAGTCTGTTGCCCAGGTTGTGCAGTGGCACAATTTCAGCTCAATGCAGTCTCCGCCTCCTAGGTCCCAGCAATTCTCCTGCCTCAGCCTCCTGAATAGCTGGGATTGCAGGCTCCCGGCACCATGTCCGGCTAATTTTTGTATTTTTAGTAGAGACAGGATTTCACTATGTTGACCAACCTGGTCTCGAACTCCTGACTTCAAGTGATCTGCCCCCTTCGGCCTCCCAAAGTGCTGGGATTACAGGCGTGAGCTACCGTGCCCACCTGTATATGTATTTAATAACAATGTTAATAATATGTATTATATTAGCATATTAGGAGATTAGAGTTATAATGACTTTATTATCAGATGAATTTTTCAGAATGCCTGTTTGCATTTTGACTGTTCAGGCTTCCTGACTATTCAGTGTGAAACTCATAAGACTGAAAGAAAATCAGTGCATGTGATATGACTCAATAACTTAAGACTTCAGCGTGGCTCTTAACAGGTTCACATCCATGTTCTTGGGTAGGTTCAATAGAGCATTCATTACCTGCATATTTTAATTTATTAAAATTAAAACCTACCCCAACACATAGTGAAGATGACTTTTTCACATTACTTTGACTTGTACCTCAAAGAGAAGCCAATAATGGCCCAGTAAATGGACAGGAGTGCCCTTGGGGCAGATGGTCCAGCCTGACCCTCATGGGTGCTACCGAATGCTGAGATTTCCTCTTTCACAGGCTGCTGTAGAATGTGCTCTCCAGAAATGCCAGGCATCTCTGTATTGTGTTCTTTAAATACTTATTGAAGACCTTTGTCTTTAATACCCACTCAGTTGCCTGTGCCTTCCCAGGACCTGAAATTGGATGTAAGTCCATGTCAAAGAAAGTGTCCAGTGTTGTTGTTTAAGGAAAGTTATCTATTATCCTGCTCTAACATTCAAGTCAGTGACCCGGTGAGCCCTGGTGATCCTGTATGCTTTAGAGGAAAATATGTCTGCCTCAGATTCTCAGGGTGTTACTTTTAGAAGAATACTTCCAAATTGTTTGACACCACCATTTTTCAACTTGATTTTGGCAAGCATAGGCCCCTGAGATTTTAAAGTAGCTTTTATCAAAACAAAACTAGCTACTTAGCTATAAGTGCATAGAATTCCAAAGGTTGGAGAGAACCCTGGTGGCACCCATACTCAAAGTAGGGAGTGTGGTGCTTTAATAGCTGTATGTTGATTTAGTCTGCAACAAAAGCAATGTTCAAGCCAATTTTGTCCACCAAGGAAAAATGTTAAGTTTCTGATCTTTCAAAAGGGTGTTGAGGGAGACGAAAATAATCTGAAGCATTAAGGAATGCTGTTAAATGCTTGTTGGCAAGTAGTCCTGAGTTTAGCCTTTTATTTCTCTTAACCCACTGCTGGGGCTGCAGAAGGTGACGCCAGTGATTGGTAATAAAAGTCTCAGTAGCTGCTGTTGACTGAGTGCTGTTGCAGAGGATTTTCCTGATGCTCTTGCGGGAGATGCCCATAGCAACCGCATGAGTCAGATATCCCAGTCTGGTTTATCAGTGAAGAAACTGAGACTCAGATCAAAGACTTTGATGTGAGACAAAAACTGGATTTGGACCCCACCTGCCTCTGCCACTTTTAAACTATGGCCTGGGTTTCACCATTCGTGAAATGAGGACGATGGTCTCCACTTCAAAGGGTGGTTGTGGGGATTAAGCGAGATGATGTTTATAACAACACATCGCTTACGAAGTAGGAAGTGTAGACTGCTGCAGTGTAGACTGCCGCAGGCTTTGCTGCGTTCATCCAAGGTCACACCACTAAGTCATTGTTGAGCTCGGTTTCCAGCCCAGATGTGCTCTGCTCTTGGCCTTTTATTTTCCAGTTACTGCATCAGTTCATAGCAAATATTTCATGGAAACTGGGCCATGTGGTTAGTTTTAGGTTTGCTGTAATGAAGAGAGCACTGGGTGGAGGCCGAATTTCTGGGTTTGAGGTCAGAATCCACTGTCTTGTTTCTGTGTGTGTATGTGACAGTTTGCATGCATGCTTTCCATGTGGGATTTGGAACAAATTGATGAGCAGTTTTGGCTCTTCACAACACAAAGCGAGGCCCATCACATAGTTATATGCAGCTTTGAAAATACCACTCTGTGCTTCTGATTCATGTGATCATTTCAGGGTTCTGAGACCACCCCAACTCATTTGCCCGTCATTATGGGGACCTCTGAGTTTCCAGGCAAAGTGATGATCTGAGTGGTCAGTCGGTAGTGTGTGGGTGTCCCTGAAAAGCACTAAGTGTTCCCCTCACTTGTTCCCAAATACTCATTTCATAATGATGCACTAATACCTGCTATTATTGGTGTTCGTGTCATTTTTGCATTTTGAGGTTGAGGTTGGAGAGAGATGACAGTTTAATTCTTAGCTCCTCTCTTAAAAGCTATGGGATTCTGAACAAATTTCTTAACTTTAGTGAGTGCCAGTTACATCATCTGTAAAGTGTGGATGAGAATAGTATCTGTCTCCTTGTGTGTTAATAATGGTGCCTGCACAATGACTAGATAACATATGTAAAATGATCAGACAGTTCTGGGCATCTAGTAGGTGCTCAATAAAAAGTGGGTATTCTATCCCAGTGATGATGAGCACAAAAATTGTGTCTGTTGTATTTGTGAAGAATCTCCTGATGAGAAGTGGATCCTTCTGCCTGTGTTGCTGTAGGTGCAGAATGTGATTTAAGCCAAATACATGGCAGTGTAGCCCGGCCAGCTGTTTACACATTCAGATTCAGCCTCAGCAGAAATAGCCTTGCCATGAATTCACAAGAAACTGCTGAGAATTCAGGATCTGAGCTCACTGCTGGGATTAATTTCTTTTCAACAGACTGACTGTCTAGAGAATGTCCATGATGCTATAAATGAAAACATATGTTAGTATAACCGATGGCAGTGGGGGAATGGGAAAGTAACGATGGGATATTCAGGAACCACTTCATGGAGAAGAACCACTGGCTTGGCTGTAGCTGGGGCAAAGAAAAAGACACATTTACTACAAGATCCTTTTATGGCATCTTCCTTTTTTTTACAGGTTGTTTTGCATTGGAAAACAAAGGAAGAATTTTTTACTTGTAGGAGCAATTTATGAAACAATGAACTTCCATAACCAGAGAACGTAGCTTCATTTGAGAAATGAGATTTTGGGTAAAACAAGAGTAGGGAGGGAGGTCTCTTTTTAGGGCCCCTTTGGCTACCTTCAGATAAGCTCAGTGAATAGCCAAGACAAAAGAACTGCAGACAGTGTTGTTAATCTGGCAATTTTCTTGTAAATGTAAAAGTGGTTGCTGTGTCGTAAAATACACTGTTTTGCCGATACGTTAAAATATTATGAAACAATGCTCTTTTTAATTGTATTTACCTTCATGGGTTGGTTTTGAAAAAGTTAGTAATATGAATAAGATGGAAAATGTATTTTGTCTTTTAAATCTACCTAGTAGATTTAAAAGACAGCAAACGGTAAGATCATACCTTCAACTTTCTTAGTAAAACAAAGACCCTTTTGGAAATCTGATTCCTAGCTCATGACTGTGCTTGACCTTTGTGGATTTCTTATACTGTATGTCAGGCAGAGCTCATGTGGGAAGGTCTCTTATGACTGCAAGAAAAGGAAGCGTAGTAGAAACACGTAGCTGGAACTGTAGGCCATTGTGTGTGCAGTTAGCCTCCCTCCCCAGCCCCCAAATCCAGAACAAACTGTCTGAACATTAGAAACACCAGTAAACGTTAAAGCAACAACCCTTCTGGTGGGCCATTTGGCAACTGGTCAAAAATCTTAAGAATGTGCACAGTTTTGTTCCAGCAGGTTTGCTGCTAGGAGGTGCTCTTATAAAATGAAATGCCCATCCAAAGGTGTTCATGAAAGTGTGGTTAATGATCAAAGAAAACCATAGGTCCACCTCAGTTACAGTTCATCATTCTACAGAGGCATTAAAATGTTGATAAACATTTGTTAAAAATGAGAGCGAACAGGTACGTTGTGCTCTATTTTAGGTAATGAATCAGTATTTGAAATTTGAGGTTTTTAAAAAAGTTAACAATGCTGAATTCATGAAACTAAGCACTGTGAGATACATGTGCGATGGGGAGAAGAATGGTGCTTAGAAGAGGCAGGGGAGAGAGGAAAATGGGAGTACACAGTTAGCTTTGCTGGATGAAAATGTTCTGGAGAGGATGGTGGTGATGGTTGCACCACTGTGACAAGTGTACTTAATGCTATTGGTCTGTACCTTTAAAAATGGTAACATTTTGTGTTACGTGCATCTTACTACTTTTTTTTTTTTTTTTTTTTGAGACAGAGTCTCACTCTGTCGCTCAGGCTGGAGTGCAGTGGCGTGATCTCGGTTCACTACAACCTCTACCTCCCGCGTTCAAGTGATTCTCGTGCCTCAGCCTCCCGAGCAGCTGGGATTATAGGCATATGCTACCATGCCTGGCTAATTTTTGTATTTTTAGTAGAGATGAGATTTCACAGTGTTGGCCAGGCTGGTCTCAAGCTCCTGGCCTCAAGTGATCCACCCGCCTCAGCCTCCCAAAGTGCTGGGATTACAGTTGTGAGCCACCACACTTGGCCTTACCACAATTTTTTTTTTAAAAAGGAACAATAATGAAAAGAATGATAAATAATAATAATTTTCAAAGTATATATGTGGGGATATATATGTGTGTGTATACACACACACACACACACACACACACACACACACACACACACACCCCGAAAGATTTTCCTTCTGAAGGAAAGTTTGGTTTTTATTTATAATTATTTCAGTATATATCTCTAAAAGATCAAGACTTCTTCAACACAATCACTATTCCCTCATCACACTTCAGATATTAAAATTTTCCAAATATCATTGAATACAAAGGAAAACTTTGTGATTAAAAAACACAGGATTTTAATCAACTTCAACTTAACTCAAGCTTTTTTGGAGGTGGAATCATCTGTATATTTAAAACAACACTAGTCTTGGCAGTGTCAATAATCTGGTACAATAGAAATGTGTTCTGGGAACTTTTGGACCTGGTAGGATTTTATGAAGGGAGAAAGGGAATGTGATAGGATTTGCTAATCTTTCTCATTGACACATCTAATTATGTCAAAAATACACATTCTTCTTTTCCTCGTCTGTTTTGTTACTTTCTCCTTATTCTGTATGCCCTTCTTTCTGCACTTTCTGTTATATGTCTGTTTGAATCCCTCTTTAAGAAGTAGAACCCTGAGGCTGGGCACAGTGGCTCATGCCTGTAATCCCAGCACTTTGGGAGGCCAAGGTGGGTGGATCACAGGGTCAGGAGTTCGAGACCAGCCTGGCCAACATGGTGAAACCCTGTCTCTACTAAAAATACAAAATTAGCCAGGCGTGGTGGCATGTGCCTGTAACCCCAGCTATTTGGGAGGCTGAGGCAGGAGAATCACTTGAATCCCGGGGGCGGAGGTTGCGGTGAGCCGATTTTGCACCATTGCACTTTAGCCTGGGTGACAGAGCAAGACTCCATCTTGAGGGGGGGAAAGAAAAACAAAAGTAGAACCCTAATTGATGTGTGGCTACGTGGAGATATCCAAGCTAAACCTTTTGATGTATCTGATACTAGTGTTTTATGTTGAACACATAATGCATAGATGTGAAGTCACGCATATGTTAAATAGCTTGATGTAGTCATTCCGCAGTGTGTACGTCTATCAAAACATCATGTCATACACCATCTCTCTCTCTATATATGTGTGTGTGTGTATATATATATATATATATATTTTTTTTTTTGAGATGGAGTCTCACTCTGTTGCCCAGGCTAGAGTGCAGTGGCGCGATCTTGGCTCACTGCAACCTCTACCTCCTGGGTTCACGCCATTCTCCTGACTCAGTCTCCTGAGTAGCTGAGACACCCGCCACCACGCCAGTTAATTTTTTTGTATTTTTAGTAGAAACGGGGTTTCACCGTGTTAGCCAGGATAGTCTTGATCTCCTGACCTCATGATCCACCTGGTCAGATGAAGGGAAGGTGGCCTGTGTAGAATATTTGGGATAGTTGAGAAATAGGAAATTTAAAGACACCTGAAAATGTGTTTGTGTGTGTATGTGTGTGTGTGTGTGTGTGTGTATTGAGAAGACCTCTGAGTTACCCTCTGAGCCTCAGTTTCCATGTTGATAAAACAAAGGAATTGGAATAATTGATTCTTCAAAGTTCTTTCCTTCTTTAACCCACTGGGGCTGTGGACTATGTTAAATGTGTAAAAATTGCATCTGCTAGGTAGGCGACCCATTTCAGGGAAAATTCTAGAATAACTAAGCCTTACATTGGGTAAATACAAGTTTTAAAAAAGCACACACAGACACACCCCTCATCAAGTTTCCTAATACAAATTTTACTTCACTGTCTGCTTATAATTCTAGGTAGGTGCTGAACAGTATGAAGAAGGTTTTATGTATTTGAGTTTTGTTGCATTTAGTAATGCATTGCTCATCTGACGGTAAAGCCTGTCTTATATTTCAAGGTGTTACTAATCATGGGTTCACACACCCCTCTGTTGCCTATTGATAGGTGAAATACTGCTTCATTTAACATTTTTCTTTGTTGTTCTTCAGTTTATTCCATTTTGGTGTAGTCAGCTTCATCCTCACTGAGTTTAGCCTTTGCAGATATGCATTCCTCCCTGGTTACCTCTGCAGCATCCGAAAGACCCAGTCAGTCATACACAGCGGTCTGGACCTCAATCCAGCTCAACTCTGGGCCCGTGAAAGCAAAACCATGGGGACAAATCCAGCTGGCCCACGAGCACTTGCTTTATGAAAGCTGCCCATACACTCTTCACTCTACCTGCTTTTTGGTCCCCTGTTTTTGGAATTCCCTGATGCTTTAGCTAGAGGGGCTTTTTCACGTTGTTTCAAGGCCGTGAATTCTAACACATAATCTACGTTCTGGCTTTAGTCTCCCTGTCCTGCTGAGAAGCTGACCACTGTTTGAAATTAACTTCTCATCTGCTTCTCGCCGGTATTCAGTCAGGCCACAGATAGGATGCAAAGGCCAGGACACAATTCCAAATCCCAGGGGGCTGGAGTGAGTCAGGGCCTTCAGTGTCCATCAGTTAAACACCGAGGCAGGAGGAGGGGACATTCGGAGACTTGCAGGATCCTGGACTTGTGTTCACATTTAATCCTGCTCTGTTTAGGGGTGTGTATTAGGACTCCAGGGTGGGCAGGTGCGGCAGCTCTGTGGGAGGAAGGGGAGACTCTGGTGTCCGCATCCTATGGGAATGCACAGTGCATGGCTGCGTGATGACAGCTGCTGATGGGGCACACTGCTCATGCAGACACTGGGAGGAACCACTGCTGTGGTCTCATGCTTTGCTTTTCTAGGTGAGGCCTGAGGCAGCGAGAGAGGAGATGCCCAGACCAGGGTCCCACAGAGAAGTGCTGGCAGAGCTCATTTGTGGGCGGCCCCTGGCCCTGAGCTCTGGGTGGCTGCAGCACTGGGGAGTGGTCAGAACCTGGCCAATCCTTGGGGGAAAGAGTACTGCCTTCCAGAAGGACATCCGGGTGTCTGTTCACCTTGACTTCCCATTGGATGCAACCTTTTGGTCCATAACATCTTACTCCCCTCCTCTCTTCATTGACCAGATCACATTCCTTTCTATAGATTTCTGTCAGCTCCCACAAGTCTGCATGTCTGTGTACTTTTTTTTTTTTTTTTTTTTTTTTTGCCTAGAAGTTTGCTTTGGGCTTTGAATGCAATGGGTGGGGTGGACAAATTATGTGCAGGAAGGAATTTATGGTGTTATAGGAAGAACATTGATGGATGTTTGTAAAAATATGGGAGTTTGTAACATAGATGATATCTTTTGGATAATGTAACATGCTGTGTAGGCGTGGAGGAAAAGCCAGAGAAAGAAGCAAGGCATGCTTCAAATTTCTGTGTACAGATGATTCCTGTTAGCATGTTTTGCATTAAAACCAGCACTCTCCTGAGCTAATAAAGCGAGAACTCACTCCTTACTGTGGGGAGGGCATCGAAGACCCAGACACCTCTCACCAGGCTCCGCCTCCAACTCTGGGGTCATGTTTCAGCATGAGATCTGGAGGGGACACCCAATTCCTTTAACTGCCCTCCTTGTGCTAGTTTGCTTCCTATAGGTTGATACTGTACCCCATCCGCCCCAATTTTTTTTTTGAGACAGAGTCTTACTCTGTCACCCAGGCTGGAGCGCAATAGTGTGATCTCAGCTCACTGCAACCTTCACCTCTCGGGGTCAAGTGAATCTCCAGCTTCAACCTCCCAAGTAGCTGGGACTGCAGGTGTGTGCTACCATGCCCAGCTATTTTTTTTTTTTTTTTAGAAACAAGGTTTTGCCATGTTGTGTAGGCTGATCTTGAACTCTGGAGCTCAAAGAGATCCACCTGCCTTAGCCTCCCAAAGCGCTGGGATTACAGGCGTGAGCCACTAGGCCTGGCAATACTGCATTCTTTTATTTGCCAACTTTTCTTCTTCCTCCAGTCTCCAGACATGTAATGTACAACACCCTCAGCTGGTTTTTGGGACACTTAAGTGGCTGAGGGCAGCCTGTGAATATGGTTTTTCTCTGTGTTGGGTGAGGTGATCACGTGTTTTTCTATTGAAGATCGTGGAAAGCTGACGTCATGGAGGAGACTTGCAAAGACTGGCAGTTACAATAGACAGAAATGAAAAGATCGCATTACAGGTTTCATAGAAACTAGTTATTCCAGGCATATGTTAATGAAATTCACGCATTCTGTGTTTATTGGAATACTGAATGGTCATACTCACTAGCATTGGATTAACGTGTTAAAGTGAGACTTTGATGACATTAGTTGCACATGACTTTTAGTTGAAAATTTTTTTCAAGAAGTAAAATTAAAGCAATGGAAATAGAGTCAGTAATCTGTCAGGCCTGATCTCTGTCAGACCCGAAGTTAATTTACCAGATCATTGAAATTACTGTTCGTTAGAGCGTGGAGGTATTGGGCCTGTTTTGGAGAAGCTAAAGATCGCAGTGGCCTAGTATAAATGTTGACGGTAACATTTATAAAGAGGAGTTAGCAAGTCATCTTACTAAGTCTCTGCCCCTTTTACAGTGTTACTTTCCTAATACAGTTTCATCTTCAACAGTATGATTATTATTGTTGTTTTTTGAGACAGAGCTTCGCTCTTGTTGCCCAGACAGGAGTGCAGTGGCGCAGTCTCAGCTCACCGCCACCTCTGCCTCCCGGTTTCAAGCGATTCTCCTGCCTCAGCCTCCTGAGTAGCTAGGATTACATGCTGCACCACCATGCCTGGCTGATTTTTGTACTTTTAGTAGAGATGGGGTTTCTCCATGTTGGTCAGGCTGGTCTCAAACTCCTGACCTCAGGTGATCTGCCTGGCTCGGCCTCCCAAAGTGCTGAGATCACAGGCATGAGCCACCGTGCCCAGAAATATTACTTTTATTTATAATGTTTATGTTTAGAAAGAATCTCTGTGTTTATATTTAGAAAGATTAGGTGGAATAGGAATAATTTTATTCATAATGTTATAAAACTTGAAATGTGAGAAAATATTTGTCATTACTCTTGTATCATCTTTTGTACTTGGCTCTATTTTCAAGACTGTTCTCAAAAAAAAAAGTTTATGCTCACTATTGAAAATTCATAAAATAATGAACATAATAAAGAAGAAAATAAAAATCATCCGTGATCCAGTATGCAATTTTAATACACAGTTTTTCAATTAGCAATTGTTCTTTGAAGCAATCTCTTCTAAGGAAATAGGTAGATCTGTGTGCAAAAATGTAACCCAGTAGATGTTTAATAATCGTAGGGTATTGAGTAAACCATGGTACATCCATCCAGTAATATGTTCTCTGAGTATTAAAGATATTTATCTTCTTAGAATTGATCTCAAGTTTGTGAATCTTAACCTTTTTGTGACATCCTTCAATTGATTTTCCTTTTCCCATTTATTTTTAGGGCTCCCCCTGTAACATTTTATTAGTTTTTCCAGCTAGTTTGGAAGTACTATGACTTGTTATAAGCATTGGAGCATCCTTGATTCTAACTTTTACTTAGTTACTAATTTATTGATGGCCTTGCGCAAATCGCCTTCCGTTGTCATTGAATAAGTCACCATTCATTGAGCCGCAAGCACTGGGCAAAAGTATGTTAGGCAGAGGGCACAAGGCAGGCACAGCCAGACTCCCACAGAGCCTTGGGTCATCTACCTCTGCCCTAATGTGCTAACCTGCAAAACAGCACTAGTAATATCTACCTCATTTCCCACAAGCTATTTAGGGATTAGCTGGGGAGATGCTTTTGGCAGTAGGGCCATCCCTCCTCCCTCAGGGCCCCCAATCCTCAGTTTCTCTTTCTGTAGTTTGTTAACCTTGGTCAGCTGTGGTTCAAAAATGTTAAAGGGAAAATTCCAGAACTAGGCAATTCCTAGGTTTTAAATTGCATGCCATTCTGAGCAGTGTGATAGACTCTTACGCCATCCCACTTCGCCCCGTCAGGGACATGAATCCTTCTTTTATCCAGTGGATCCATGCTGCCTACGCTCCCCGTCCACCAGTCACTCAGGAGCTGCCTTGGTGCCCAGACTGACTGTCGTGGCACCACAGGGCTTGTGTTCAAGTCACCCTTATTTGACTCTTGTGCCCTAAGGCACAAGAGTGGTGATGCTGGCAATCTGGATATGCCAAAGAGATGCCATGAAGTCCTTCCTTTAAGTGAAAAAGCAGAAGTTCTCTACTAAATAAGGAAAGGAAAAGCTCATATACCAAGGTTGCCAAGAATGCATTCTATAGTAAGAATGAATAGTAAGAATACTATTGATTAGTAAGAATTACTATTCAATAGTAAGAATTTTTATTCTATAGCTAAAATTCTTACTATTCAATAGTAATAGAATTACTAATATCGATAGAATTCCTATTCAATAGTAATCATTATTATTCTATAGCTAGAATTCTTACTATTCATTCTGTAGTCTTGGGCATTATCCCATTTGGGAAGTCCATGCCACCTCCGTACCTCCGACATGGTTACCGAACCTTACAAACCGTATTCTTAGTACTTGCTTACCTAGCATGGTACTCAGCCAGACTTTGGGCCATTAAAGGCAAGATCCTGGTCTTAGTTCACTTTGTAACCCAACTAGGTGCCAGTGGTGTTCTTGGCCCACACTAGTGCTTGTAGAGTGTTTGTGGAAATGAACTGAGTTTAAGGCACTTGGGAACTCATGTAGTACAAAGCATGTGAGAGTGGTATTATTGAGGACATCTCAGTGTGGTGTCTTGACTCCCTGGGTATGGCCAGATGTTATTGTTGGACAACAGATTGTGATGTTTTTGTGTTAACAATGCTGGTTAGTGCATGACATACCCCCACCCACCCACACCCTTCCTTCCTGAATTTATAAACGACAGGTAAGTTCACATCCAGCTGTTTAGACACACACAATTAGGTGATTTTAACTGTACTTCTCTGAGCTACACCCATCCCTTGTGGCTTTACTGTAAAAATGTTTATTTCATTTCTACTTGCAACAACTCATATATATGGGGCTTCTGTTCTGCTGGAAGCTCTGGATCCTGTGGGCTTGGGGATGCTGTCACAGACTTCACAGTCTGATAGGGGAGGCAGCCAATGTAAGTGCCACGTCCCTGTGTCAAGCTGCACGTCAGATGGTACACTGGGACTAGCTGATTCTCTGTGACTTGCCGCAAAAGTTCCTTGCCAGAGTAATCCCTTGTTTCCCAAGGGTGATGTAGATCATCCTATGTGACAGTAAAAATAGGCTAAAAGCAGCCAAATGACTTTAAAGTGATTTTTCCCCCATTTTTTTTTTCTAGAGTGACTGAATAATGAGGGCAAAATGGGTGTCAATGGGCATGAAATGAATGAATGCCATTTGCACTAACCTGTTTTAGATAAGTAGGGTGGGACCTGGTGAGGAGTGACCAGTGGGTGGGCATTCTGTGTCTGTGGATTTCCAGCTCACATTGGCAGTGGTTTTCACATTATTTCATCCCATTCCTGTGTGATCCATCTGAAAAGCCGCGAGACAGAGGGACACACATTAATTTTGGTGTCAAAGATCTGGGCTCCAGTCCCAGTTCGGCCACATACTAGCTGTGTGGTCTTGGGCAGGTTTGCTCTCTGGGCCTCTGTCCTGCTCTGTAAAGCAGGATTCACAATAGCGACCTTGTCCTTTGGAGGTGAAGTCCCTGGGCCCAGCTCAGCGTCCACAGCAAACTCCCATCAGGCCTTATCACCCTGGTGTGAACATTAACCCAGAGCTAGCTAGCTTACTTGCTCCGTCAAGAAGCAAGAGGTCTGCGTTGGTCTGAACTACTCTTTGAAAAAATTACTTTTAGCAGATTTCAAAGCAGTTCATAAAATTTCCATATATTGCATTTAGATTAAAGAGGAAAAGCAACTCCAAGATGTTCTTTAATTGTTAATAAGACACACACTGAAAATTCTACAAGGATGGCATGAGGCTGGGCGTGGTGGCTCACACTATAATCCTAGCACTTTGGGAGGCCGAGGTGGGTGGATCGCTTGAGGTCAGCTGTTGGAGACCAGCCTGGCCAACATAGCGAGACCCCATCTCTACTAAAAATACAAAAAATTAGCTGGACGCAGTGGTGCACGTCTGTAATCCCAGACACTCAGGAGGCTGAGGCAGGAAAATCACTTGAACCTGGGAGGTGGAGGTTGCAGTGAGCCGAGATCATGCCACTGTACTCCAGCCTGGGTAACAGGTCAAGATTCCCATCTCAAAAAAAAAAAGAGATGGTGTACAAGAAAGGGGTTTTTATTTCACTAGGTGTTAAATGAATAGCACAGGAAGAAAAAAATATTTTTACATAAATGGTTTCAGCCACAGGCTAAATCTGGACAAGGGCCACCACTATATTTTTCTTAAAGATACACTCACACTATGACTTAACCCTGTGATTCCATGGCAGCGTGGGGCAGGCTGACTGCAGTTGTCTTTGGGGCGTATCTTCCTGCTTCACAGTCACTGCTTTGAGTAAACTTGGCTTCTGCACCTCTGGTTATTGGCTGGATGTAGAAAGGGCTGGTTGTGTCAGCCCAGCTCATTTTCCCTTTTGGTGGTGGTGTAAATGCTTTCTGTCGCCTGTCCAGACTGTTTTGCCCAAACCCATTCTTGACTTTTCTGCTGGTCTTCTGCTGTGGTTGGGGGTTGCAGATGCTCCCACCGCCCCCATGTCCTTCCCAAGATTGGACTCTCGGCCTACAGAGGGCTGCTGGTGAGGCCTGTGGATCCTTCTCAAATCCAATTTCTATATCCTTATTGGAAAAGATTCCAGCCTAGTAGGTCCACACAAGTTGAAGGGATGTGCCTCACAGTTCAGAAGCCCTCAGGCAAGGTCAACAGAAACACGACAGGAATCCGGGCAATGTGTGTCCCCTCACCCTGCACGCCCAGCCGCGGACCTCAGGCCTTTGCCTTCCCACTGAAGACTGCAGGACGTGCTGGGTTCCTGGGGCCTCTGATCCTGGGTCTTGTCCAGTGATGTCTGACTGCTGTTTTCTAGCCACTTTCGGTTAACCTGCAGTATACCTCATACCCTGTTTCAAAATGAAATTGGAAGGTGGGGCTCCCTCAGGGGCAGCAAAGCTACAGCTTCAAGGCCAGACACGGATACTTAAAAAAAATCTTTTAAAACTGTGGTACAATACACATAACATACCATTTATCATCATCACCATTTGCAAGGGTTCAGTTGGGCAGCATTACATACAGGCACATTGTTGGACCTCCAGAACTTGGAAACTCTGTATCCATTTACATTTTTAACTGGTTGAAAATGGAAAAAGAAGACTATTTTGGGACACATGAAAATGACATGAAATTCACATTTCAGTGTCTAGAGATGAAGTTTTATTGGATAAAACCCTGCCCATTTCTTTTGGGGTTGCCTAGGGGGGCTTTTGTGCCACAGTAGCAGAATCTAGACCAAGGGGACCACAAAGCTGAAATTTGTGCTGTCTGGTCTTTTGCCGTGAAAGTTTGCCGGCGCCTGGAATAGGTAGATTAGTGCCTCTGGAGGATTCAGCTGAAGATAAGGCCATGGAGTGGGGTCAGCAGGAAGAGATACTGGCGAGCAGAAACCTCTTCCCACTCCCCAGAGCACATCTATGCTGACTAAAAGATTGTTTCTCCCTTCTTTTTTTTTTTTTTTTTTTTTGAGATGGAGTCTCGCTCTGTCCTCCAGGCTGGAGTGCAGTGGCACTATCTTGGCTCACTGCAGCCTCCACCTCCGGAGTTCAAATGATTCTCCTGCTTCAGCCTCCTGAGTACCTGGGATTACAGGCACCCGCCACCACGCCCGGCTAATTTTTGTGTTTTTAGTAGAGACGGGTTTCATCATGTTGGCCAGGCTGGTCTTGAACTCCTGACCTCAAGTGATCCTCCTGCCTTGGCCTCCCAAAGTGCTGGGATTACAGGTGTGAGCCACTGCATCTGGCCTTTCCCTTTTGTGTGTGTGTGTGTGTGTGTGTGTGTGTGTGTGTACAACTTCCCAAGTAGCTCAGACTACAGGTGTGTGCCACCACACTTGGCTACCTTTTTTTTTTTTTTTTGGTAGAGGCAAGGTTTTGCCATGTTCCCCAAGCTGGTCTTGAACTCTTGGGCTCAAGGGATACTCCTGCCTTGGCCTCCCAAAGTTCTGGGATCACAAGCATGAGCCATGGTGCCCAGCCTCTCCCTCCTGACAGCTGAGTTAAGGGACTCTGTGGATGGCTTTATTGTGCAGCTATAGTATTTAATAAATATTGGTAATTTACTGGCTTTGTTTTAATATTAAAATTATGGTAAAATGAACTGCCCTGACCCTTGATATGCTTGTTTCTACCGTACCTTCCCTCAATCAGTCAACCTCATCTAAATATATCTCCCTGCAGTTCTAATGGTGATCTTTCTAGGTGAATGTCATGAGCTGCTTTTTGATGCTCTTTCATTATCTGTGAAAAAGGATGAAAGTAGTTAAGTGAATAACTTAAGTATAAACAAAATCTTCATAGATTTTTTTTAACAGGAAAATAAGCTTGAATTGAGTAATCATTTCTGTTCATTAAGTTCAGATGTTGAGGCCCTCCCCACCAAGATGATTCTAGTTCCTAGTGTTTATGTTTGTGTACTGTATTCTAAAGCCATTGGGCATCTCAACAGACTCATCCACAGCAGCACTATGAAATCGATGGGGCAGATATTTCGATTTACTTTTGGCGAATGAGGACATGAGGCTCATGAGGGGTCTGTCAGGCCCAGAAACACTGACCTTGTCCTACCCTTGGGTCAATGTAGTATTTCACTTTCAATGACTGCTCATTCTTGACCTTGTTGTTTGTTAAGAAAGGGGTTGGGGAAGAGAAAATTTAGTTTGTTACTATTTTTCTTAACTACTTGGACCATATTGCCTGAGTGAGTGGTGGGGGGTGTCAGCGAAGATGTCAGTTCAGGTAAGAATACAATTCAGTTGTTATTACCATGGGCCAGGCCTAGTGGCTCACGCCTGCAATCCCAGCACTTTGGGAGGCCGAGGCGGGTGGATCGCCTTGAGCTCAAGAGTCCGAGACCAGCCTGAGCAACATGGTGAAACCTTGTCCCTACTAAAAATACAAAAATTAGCCGGGCTTGGTAGTGCGCGCCTGTAGTCCCAGCTACTTGGGAGGCCGAAGCTGGAGAATCGCTTGAACCTGAGAGGTGGAGGTTGCAGTGAGCCGAGATTACTGAATCTAATTGAAAGACTTTATAGAAGGAGAAATGCAGTACATAAAGTTGGCTTTATGTTTATCTTGAATACCAAGAAAATTGTTTTTGTTGGGTAAATTTAGGTGCTTTTTCAGTGGTGTTTTCTTGCACATTTGACCACAGAAGAACATGTGTTAAGCCCATCCCTTCTCATTTGGTCAGGGTCCATCCTTGGTCTCTATGATGACTGAATGAAGATTGAGCGGTTCACACATCCTCAGTAATATATAAGTAGTGTATCCATCAAAAGGGTTTTGTGCTTATTTTCCAAGAGCTCTCATTGGTGCTCTAAATTCTTTATATGGACATGTGAGATTGCACATCCGCTTTTAAATATGTGTGGACATGGGCATTGTTGGGTCCTGGTTTTTAAACTATTCATGACTTACAGTGCCTCAGTGTATCTAGGAACAATTCATTTTGTTGAATGCTCATCCTGAGGACTCAGCTTCCTTCCTAGAAATGAGGTAGTGCCTGGCACCTTAAGAGTTCCTCTGTGTGCAGGAAACTGATGAGTTTGCAGATTACCAGCTTCATGATGGCCTGACTCGAACCTGTTGAGGAGCGATGCAGGATGGTGAATATTTTCATGATCTGGATCAGTTAACTCATCCTGCACATGGCTAACTTTACATCGTGAGAACAGATTTCTTAGCCTGAGAATTGGGACAACTCAGAAATTGGGAAACTAAGCATGTATATCTTTTAATGTTTTTCTTTTCTCTCCTCTCTTCCAAATGGAACTTTCACACAAGGCAGTGTACAGAGATGGTGTGGTATACTGCAGAGAGCAGGGGCCCTAGGGCAGGCCAGGGTACGAGTCTAGATGCCACCCTCTGAGCCATCGTTTCTTCACGGTTTTACATTGCTGTCCTCTGAATCAGAAAGCATGATGTAAGACAAGACGAATTGCAGTTGTGTGAGCTCTCTTTTCATAAAGATTATTATACATTTTGCTGATGTCTCAATAATTTCCCAAGTCAGGATGACAGAAGAGCTGAAAGCAGCCTACTTAGGATTATTCAAGGAAATGGAAGAACTGTTTCCTTCATTCATAAACACTTGAGAGTCTGCTCTGGCTTAGACACTATGCTAGTTGTTGAGAAACAACAAAATAGGCCAAGAATCTGCCCTAATGAAGCCTAGAGTTTAGAAGAGAGAACACATCTACTAACCAGCACACAGTGACGACTTTTTTTCCAAGGACCCACTTGGCGTCCTTTGCTAAATGCTCCTCTTAACAGTGGTGAGTCTTATCTCATCTTACATTGACAATGCTGACAAGTATATGTATTTTTTTTTTTTAATTTGACTTTAAGTTCTGGGATAGATGTGCAGAGCATGCAGGTTTGTTACATAGGTATACGTGTGCCATGGTGGTTTGCTGCACCCATCAACCCATCATCTGGATTTTAAGCCCCACATGCATTAGGTATTTGTCCTAATGCTGTCCCTCCCCTTTCCCGCCACCCTCTGGCAGGCCCCAGTGTGTGATGCTCCCCTCCCTGGGTCCATGTGTTCTCATTGTTCAACTCCCACTTATGAGTGAGAACATGCGGTGTTTGGTTTTCTGTGCTTGCGTTAGTTTGCTGAGAATGATGGTTTCCAGCTTCATCCATGTCCCTGCAAAGGACATGAACTCATTCTCTTTTATGGCTGCACAGTATTCCATGGTGTATATGTGCCACATTTTCTTTATCCAGTCTATCATTGATGGGCATTTGGGTTGCATCCAAGTCTTTGCTATTGTAAATAGTGCTGCAATAAATGTACATGTGCATGCTTCTTTATTGTAGAATGATTTATAATCCTTTGGGTATATACTCAGTAATGGGATTGCTGGGTCAAATGGTATTTCTGGTTCTAGATCCTTGAGGAATCACCATAGTGTCTCAAAATACTTTTTTTTTTTCCTTTTTCTTTTTGAGGTGTAGTCTCACTCTGTCTCCCAGGCTAGAGTGCAATGGTGTGATCTTGGCTCACTGCAACCTCTACCTCCTGTGTTCAAGCGATTCTCCTGCCTCAGTCTCCCAAGTACCTGGGATTATAGGTGCCTCCCACCACGCCAAGCTAATTTTTGTATTTGTAGTAGAAATGGAGTTTCACCATGTTGGCCAGGCTTGTCTCAAACTCCTGAGCTCAGGTGATCCGCCCACCTCGCCCTCCCAAAGTGCTGGGATTACAGGTGTGAGCCACCACGCCTGGCCAAAATACATTTGTTTAAAAGTACCTCAAAATAGCCCTTTTGCACTCTAATGGAAAGCCCAACAATCATTATGATAGAGAATAATCTTCAGTAAAAGACGAGGACATTTTCATTTGGGAACCTGTTTGTAAAATGCATACGCTTCTGTTTTCCCTCTTACTTCCTTGCCCTTGTGTGTAGGAGCGTAAGGAATCTTTCTGTTTAAGTCACTAGGGGTTCCGTAGTAATGTGCAGATATGTGGGGAAAATGTCACTTGTTTGGTTGCAGTTTTGCCAGCTCTAAAATCAATTGGTAGTGACTGCCTGGAGTATCTTGTCCTGAAAGACTGGGAGTTTGAATTGAGGATCAGAGAGGCTGTAAGAGATTAGTAATGTCTTCTACCAGGAGGACTGGCTGCCATGGTTGCTACCCTGGCTTGAGCTCCTATCAGCTCACATTTCTGAGATGATTAGTGAGGACTATAAGGATTGAGCTCAGAATGGGGCCACGGGGCAGAAAGAAGACCCTGGCTGACCTCTGAATGGGCACCCAAAACAAGTATGTTCAATTTTAGTCAAAAGCTAGAAGGGCTCTGTCCACACTTGGGACAGACTCCATAATTTAAAAACCAGACTCCATAAATTATTCTAAAGAGGTATATTCTGAGCAAGTAAAAGAGACTGGGCAACATAGTCTCAAGAGGTCCTGAGAAAGTTCACCCAAGGTGGTTGGGTTACAGTTTGGTTTTGTACATTTCAGGGAGACAAGAGCGCCGGTGAAGACATAAATCATTACAGGGTTGGTATAGGTTGGTTTGCCCTGAAAAGGTGGGATATCTTGAGGCAGGGGCTTATAGGTGGATTCAGAGATTCTTCAATGTGTCATTGGTTAAAAGAGCAAAGCTTTGTCTAAAAATGTGGAGTCAGCAGAAAGGAATGTTTAAGATAAGGAAGTCTGTTAACCAAGAGACTGGGTCAGAGTCACTTGTAGGGATGTGGGACTTAACCCTTGTCTGTTTGGCTTTGGGTCCTTTGATGTCTTGCTGTCACAAAGAGTCCGTTTTGCAAGTCTTATGATCTCTAGTTTAACATTAATGCTGGTAAGTTGTGCCTAAACTCCAAAAGGGAGGGGATGTAAGGAGGTATGTCTAACCTCCCTTCCCATCCTGGCCAGGAATTCAGTTATTAAGGTTCTTCTGGTGTCCCGTTGGCCAAGAGGGGTTTGTTCAGTTGGTGGAAGGCTTAGGAATTTCTTTTTAGTTTACATTGACATGAGCTGTACAAGGCCTGGGGCCTCGTCTCTTTAACTTCTTGTCCATAGAAGCATCTGACACAGTGGGCATTCAGTAAGCATTTGTCGAAGTAACATTGATGGAAATCATATTCTGTTGATAACATAGCTCGTGTAAAGCAGCAAATGCTATTTTGTGTGTAGAGGAATAGAATGTCAGAGCCCACGATGAACTAAGCTCTGTGAGGGACTCTGGGGAGACCTCCAAGAAGTTCAAGGTCACATAGTAGTGGGCCCAGCAGAGCAGGGATTTGAACCTAGGTTTGCCTCGTAACGAAGCTCATCTTCTTTCCCCCACAAAAGGAAATGTGAGAATGATGGTGGTTAATGATAGACTTAGCGACTTATAGTCAATTTTTGTTTAAAAATGGCAACACCGGCTGGGCCGCAGTGGCTCACGCCTGTAATCCCAGCACTTTGGGAGGCCGAGGCGGGCGGATCGCAAGGTCAGGAGATGGAGACCGTCTTGGCTAACATGGTGAAACCCCGTCTCTATTAAAAATACAAAAAAATGAGCTGGGCATGGTGGCGGACGCCTGTAGTCCCAGCTACTTGGGAGGTTGAGGCAGGAGAATGGCCTGAACCCAGGAGGCAGAGTTTGCAGTGCGCGGAGACTGCGCCACTGCACTCCAGCCTCGGCGACAGAGTGAGACTCAGTCTCAAAAAAAAAAAAAAAAAAAAAAAAAGTTAAAATAAAAATGGCAACACCATGGTTTGACATGGTTAGGGAGGAAGAAATGGAGTTTGCTAGGTCTGGCTATTGGCTGTGGTTGTTTCTGAGGGGACAGGCTTTTTGGGGCAACCACCCTCTCCACCAGCACAGGGAGGTTGCTTTATCTAGGATTGCTTTTCTCGCCATACGTTGTCCCTATTCAGAGGTATCTATAGGCCTGGTTATTTTGTCAGTGTGATTGTTACAGGAAAAAAGTGAAAAGATATGAAAAATGGTCAAGAAGAGCACGAGATATCCCCAGGTTATACGGAGAAATTCCCTGGAGCTTTTGCTGGCTCACAGGGCCGTGCTTGGTTTAGAAAAGGCAGTGTGGGGCTCCTCTGGTTTCTCTTTGTCTGAAATGCTGAGCTTCACAAACTCCTTAACTGAGTTGAGATTTCCCTGGGGCAAAAGAGACTGAGGGAGGAAAGAAGGTTGCTGTTTATCTCATTGATTAATGGCAACAACTGCAATTACTTTTGCACCAACCTAATATTTCTATGATAATAGTTTTTTTTGTTTGTTTGTTTTTAACAAAGCAAAAATCAGGGATTGAAAGTTTGAAACCTGAACTTTTAGACAAACTCCTCCTCTAGAAGTAAACAATGAGATAAACAGCAGCCTTTTAATGGAAAAAACTACAATTACTTTTGCTCCAACATAATAATTTACTTTCTGAAATCCTCCCCAGCAGACTTCCTAAAATCAAAGGGACTGGATGGTCCCATTGAGAGGATTTCAGTCTAAACATAAAACACTAGTAAACGATTACTAACCAGCTCCCAAGTTGGTGACCATCAAAAATCTCACATGTTAAAAGCTGGTACTAGTATCCTTCAAATAAGTGAAAACTTCCTTTAATATGTTAGGGGTTTATCTGGACATCAGGTAAATTTTGTAATCAGATCAGATCACTTTATTTTCAAGGTTTTAATTTAGGTCAGATAATAGATGCTTGGCCATAACACTATCTGTTTGTTCCTAAAGTAATATGATTGTATTAAAAAGTGTTCTTCAGCCGTGCAATACTGTATTCATCTTGCCGTCCTTGAGTGAGTCAGTGAATTCCCTTGTGATACAGGACTACATTTATCTGACAGATATCTTTTGAAAGTAACATGATATCTGTGAGAGGTCTAAGGCCATGATTTCGCTGGCTTTCTATATGTGATTCTGTAATAAGTTAATGCTTTAACTTAGACTCTAATGTTATAGAATTTTGTAAACATGAACAAATGAATTCAGATTATTTTTCAAAAGTAGATTTGACACACTGAACTATTTATGCATGGAATAAATGATGTCAGAGATTTGCTTCTACATAGAAATAGGTGGGGGTGAACGTGGGTAAGGAGACATATATATGGATGTAGATGAAACAGGACTGGCCATGAGTTGATGGTTGTTGAAGTTAGGTAATAATTTGGTATATATTTTAAAATATTTTGTGAATTTTTAATAGGTTTAATTATGTTTTCCTAAAGGCAAAATCTGACAAGTTTCTAGGGAGGAGATTGTTTGGCTGAATAGAGTAATTCCTATCTCTTTCTCTTTTTTTTTTTTTTTTTTTTTTGTATCTCTGAAAGACTGAGCTGAACAATTGTGACAATTAGTTAATATATAAAATGTCCCACTTTCCTGGTGAGTGGTTGACATTGGTGGCTAAGCAATTTCAGGCATGAGAAGAGAATAAAGCTTTACTGAAGGATGAATGGTTGACTCGTGACCTCCTGGTCACTTTCTGGACTGGCAGCAGCATGATTTGTGTAACATTTAAACATAGTTGAGAATCATAAAATATTCTTTTCATGCATTGATTTCTTAATGCATTTTTAAAGTGTTTTCATTAAGACTGCAAAAATTATGATCTGTGTGTGAAACACAACAAAGGTCGGCGGGGAATATGATGGATGTCATTATCGAAAGTCCTAAGTGATCATGGAAATCCCTTCTTTCTTTTTCTGAGGCATATAGGCAGATGGAATTCTGCCTTGTTTCATGTTGACATCTCTGCATGTTCATTCTGAGAGGCTCACAGGATGGCTGGCCTGGCTATCCCTGAGGGCTCATGGCCTGTCCCCAAAGGAATTAAGCATAGCTGAAGGTTAGCCTTCCCTCTATTGATGTAATTGATGAAATGAGGAAGCAAAATGCTGAGAACAAGACCCATTTCTCAATTATTGAGGGTTTTAGAGTCTCTGAAAAAGACATTTAGAAGCGCCAGAGCCTAATTTTGCCTGGGTTTTAGGATTTATATATAACCAATGACACAGAGCAAGAATTCCCTTTTGGGCAGTATGGTCTACTCTGCCCTGTTTATAGAGTTGTTGATTCATAATATTACAGTGTAACAACTGAAGAAAAGCAAAACACAAGATTATAGGTAAGACTTGATTACAAAAGCTGTGTGACGATTTTGTACCGGTATAGACAAAAGAAAGGAGCTAAACAAATGTAAAAATAATTGGGTTAGACTAGAGGGGATGTGGATAACTTTTTTTTTTTTGCTTAAAACATCTTTAATATTATGTTGTTTTTACATTTGGATTTTTGTTTACAAAAGAACCAAAGTAAGTCAGCTTTTTGGTATTCAAAAGTTCCAAAGATGGAATTTTGCCATCAGAATGCGATGGTTTAAATAGAGGTCAGGTTCCTAGGAAGAATAAATGAACCATAATATAATTGCATAGGATGGAGAATATCCCTTGCTTTCCCCAAGACCAGAATGATACCTCTCACAGGCAAAGCGAGGAGTCCTCCACCCCTGCCACCCACACTGGGTGTGTGGCCCAGCAAGGGGGTGCATGGGTGGGGTGGGAGGAAAGTAAAAAGAGGGAGGACCGCAATAGCTGTTCATATACAGATTATTTGCTATTCTGTTCTTAATTTTAAGATTGCTCGATATTTTGTGTTGACTGTAAAAGCTGATATGAAAATGTCAACAGTTCAAACACAAGTATTTGTTTTGTTCAAAATGTTTGTTAGATCAAATCAGAATACGGTCTCAGAACATGTCTGAGCTCTTGGATCTGCTCTAGAAAAATACACACACACACACACACACACCCCTAAATGTATATATTAGAAGCAGGGAGTGGCTCTGTCACCCAGGCTGGAGTGCAGTGGCATGTGTGGTCATAGCTCACTGTAACTTCGAACTGCTGGACTCAAGTGGTCCTCCGGCCATGGCCTCCTGTGTAGCTGGGACTACAGACACACACCACCTTGCCTGGCTAATTTTTATTTTTATTTATTTATTTATTTATTTGTAGAAACAGGATCTTGCTTTGTTGCCCAGGTTGGTCTTGAACTCCTGGCCTTAGGTGATCCTCCTGCCTCAGCCTCCCAAAGTGCTGGTTTTACACCATGCCTGGCCTTAGAAAGAAATATATTAATTAACATCTATAAAAAGATGATCCATGTCCACATAAATTGGTTCTGCTTATTCAACAAGCCATTTTTCAGTGCTGAGACTGCCTCTGAGGAGGTAGGGGTGGTGGCGCTGGGGAAGGGGTAAGGCCTTCTGGGAGACCTTCCTGGATGCCACCTTGAGGTTGGAGTCCTGTGCCAGTGGCAGAGCGCGGTTCAGAGTTAGCCGAGTGAGTCTCAGTTCCCTGGGTTTGTTTTACGCATGCAGCCCCAGTTTCAAGTTCTTAAGAAACATGGAATTCAGTTCATTGAGTGCACTGGTTCTTCATCCCAGCTGCCTATTAGAATCATCTAGAAATCTCTTGGAAAACATGGATGCCCAACTTCCACCCCCCAAAAATTCTGATTCAGTTGGTTGGGTGGGGGCCTAGGCATTGTTATTTCTGAAAAGCTTTCCAGGTGACTCTCTTGTGCAGCGAGGGTCAAAATCTGGTGATCTGTTATTTAATAAGCTATTGTTTTAAGTGGAGTTTAAGGAGAAGTATTACTGTGACTACTCAAAAGAGCTGTGTTTTCTTCCACAGGTCCACAGTGAGACTTTAATATCCAGGATGTGTGTATGAGTGTGTGTGTGTGTGTGTGTGTATGTTCTATGTGTCTTTGTGTGTGTGTGTGAGTGTATTATATGAGAACATGTTGTATGTGTATGTTGTGTGTGTATGTATATATGTTGTGAATGTGTATGTATGTGTGGGGGTGTGTGTGTATATTGCAAGTGTGTGTATATGTGTGTGAGTGTGAATGTGAGAGTATGTTGTAAGTGCATGTTTCAGCGTTGTGTATGTGAGAGAGTGTGTGTGTGAGACAGTGTTGTGTGTGAGTGTGTTGTGTAACTCACCAGATGACCCTGATGTGCAAACAGGTTGAGATCCGGGGCTGTGTCTGAGTGTTGTCTCTGTCCTCCCTGGAGAACATCCTCCGTTTTCTGGTTCTTGGGTATATATTGATTGGCATAATAACCACTCACTCATCGATAAACCTATGTAAAGACCCATAAGACCTGCTAGCTGGGAAAATGGTAGATTTTTCACTTCTTCACTTCTAGATTTCTACCTGTGGTTTCATGGACTATGTCATAAATTTATTAGTATTAATTATGAACACTTATAAAGACATTTTGATACCTGCTGTGACTAGGCTGCAATGTTTTTTCTTAATGTTTTTTAATCCACATTGACAGCATGCTAAATAAATACTAAATTTCTAAGTACAATAGAAAAAGTTGCTCATGAAATGTGCCAATATTAACATTTATTTCTTCCATTACAGTGCTTTGAAAATTTTATAGATTCAAGAGAATGTTGAAGTGGTGGTTACTTTTGTTTTCCACATTGATTCTCTTCGCTGAGAATGTTGAAATAATCAATGATTGTGAAGTGAAATTTCTTTTTATTAATGCAGTTAAAAATTTGCTCCCCCCTTGTGTATGCCATTTGAAACAAATTCCACACATATTAGTTTTACAGCAGTGCCAAATGGTGGAACTGCTGTGATGATGCAAATGTTCTGGGCTTCTCTGTTTCTGTAGCCACGGGAAATGTGGTTCTGGATTGACCGAGCAACTGAATTTTTATTGTATTTAATTTTAATTAATTTACTGGCCACACGTGGCTAGTGCCCGCCCCAGTGGGCAGAGCAAGTGCCGAGGCTGGTTCTGTTCAGCTTGAGAGGAGCTTGGGTGGGGTCCTTGCAGCAGAGTGACAGCTGCCCCAGCGGGTGCCAGGGACATCACCATTCCATGTACCCTGGTGGGTGGGATGTCTTCTGAAATCCTTCCTCTTGCTATTGTTACTTGTAGAGGCTTGGACGAGAATCAGTGATCCCAAGAAAGGATGTAGGATTTGGCTTTGTGGGGTGTAGACGCAGCTCAGAATGAAGACTTGCGGCCCGGGTACCAGGCGACGCCCCCTTCTATCTTCCGGGTCTCCCCCATGTTCTGCGCTGTCTGGCCCTGATGTTCCCGGCACCTTTCTCAGGTGTCTTCAGCCTCTCTCTTGCTCCTGGCTCCTCCCAGGGAGAGGTAACTATTGCCACATCAGTGCCCCTGTGCCCGCCCCTGCCTGCCCCGCTGCCACCCATGCGTGTCGCCTCCATTTCCTCTCTGCCTGCAGTGCCCGCGGCTCCTCTCCATGACTTCAGTGCTGACTATTCTTTTGACTAAATCCTCCTTTAACACACAAATCAGCCTGCGTCACTTCTGCTTAAAAGCCAGCAGTGCCTTCCCCGAGAAAACAGCCTCCTGGATGTGCTTCCGGGGTCTCCGGAATCAGTTCCCCCGCTCCCCGCCACCCCAGCTGGTTTTCCAGCCCGAGCCCCCACAGGAAATGGCCCGAGCTGGTGCAGCCTCAGCTTCCGGGCCTCGGGGGCTGCTCTCACGCCTTCCTGAGCGGCTCTGCCAGGCTTCATCCCAGGCTCACTCCTTCCTCGTGTCTTGTTCGAGAAGACCCTGCTTTAGGTGTCCTTCCCGTGTGCTCCCCGCCCACCCCAACTGTCTGCTCCTGTCTGTGTCCCTGTTGAATCCGTATAGCTGCACAGAGCCTGGCCGGACACCGGTGTACTGTCAGCACCCACGACTGTGTTCGGTAAATGAGCAACTTGAACAAGTTCATCATGTAACCCAAACCTTGGGGGATTTCTGTTCACACATAATTCTTCAAATCCTAAGTTTGATAAATTAATGAATTTTCCCAGAAAACTCAACTGCCTGGACTTTATCCCTCAACTTCTTTACCCGTCGTTTGCTCAATTTCATTGTCTCCATTTTTATTCTTCATTTTACAAAAGCACGATCGTATTCTTTCTCTGGATGTTATTAGGCCACTTTAAGACTCAAGGAATTATAAATGTACTTAGAAATTATTTCTATCAGAGGATTAAAAGATTTGATCTTAAAAGAGAATTTCTCAGCTGGGCGCCGTGGCTCCCACCTGTAATCCCAGCACTTTGGGAGGCTGAGGCAGGCGGATCAAAAAGTCAAGAGATCAAGACCATCGTGGCTAACATGGTGAAACCCCATCTCTACTGAAAATACAAAAATTAGCTGGGCGTGGTGGTGCGTGCCTGTAGTCCCAGCTACTCGGGAGGCTGAGGCAGGAGAATTGCTTGAACCAAAGAGGTGAAGATTGCAGTGAACGGAGATGGCACCACTGCACTCCAGCCTGGCAACAGAGCGAGACTCCGTTTTAAAAAACAAAAAAACAAAAAAAAAAAACAAAAAAAAACCCCAGAGAATTTCTGGAAAATTCTCTCCTGTTGAATGCTTTATTTTTTTTTGACATTGCCTTAAAAACAATGTGTCATTATACCTACTATCTTAGAAGGTCCATTTTACTGAAATAATCATGCTTATCAGTATGCACATGTTATTATGCATTTCTCTGTATAATTAAGGACTTTGTGTGCATTTGAATTTACTACACCTTAAAGAGGATCATTTTGACTTGATTGAACAGGATAACTCTGCATAAATGCTGTAATCTATATGCTTTGAAAGTGGCTTTCCTGTCATTTGACTTAGGAATTTTCATAAGGAAAATCAGGACATCTTCATCCATTCTAAGGAGAAAACCAAAGGGAAGTCTGAGAGGAAGCCATTTATGCAAGTTTAAGGTCAAGAAAGACCAAAACTACTTGGGGTTTTGTCTTCAAATTGTTCAGCACAGTAGAATGCAGGAGGCTATCTTGGAAAATGCCACGTACAGCAATTAAAATCTTAGTCTTCTCTCTAAAAGCCTAAGGATGCAGCAGGGTTTACCGAAGGCTTTGTAGAGAGGCAGGATAATAAACAGAGGCTACCAAACAGGACAGAATCCAAGTGTTGGGTGTTCTGGCGTCCTGAGAAGTTGGTTTTGTTTCTGTTTTTCTCATCTGAGAAAAATCTTTGGATAATAAACTTTCTGATTTTATCAGCCAATCCACTAATATTTTTAAGATACTTGTTCTCGCTTTGGGAGAAATCACCCTGGAGGTTGTACTCTTATATAATTAGCATATACCTTTAAGTGAAATGTTTCTCAGCCTATAATGTGGTAAGTTTATATATCTCTGAAGATGAAGATAATTACTTAGCTTGTTTATAGAACACACTGCCACAATGTGGGTATTTGCTGACTATAATTAAGGAGGTACACGTTCCTGGGTAAAATAAATCCCAAAATGTTCAAAGTTAGAATTTTCTGTTTGGCAGGACAGCTAACAAAGAAGGTAGGTTGTGTCCTTTAAATCTATGCTGTGCGGTGTGGAAGGGCTCCAGCCACATACAGTGATTTCAGTTTAAATAAAATACAATTAAAGTGTTTGCTCCTCAGTTGCACTGGTCGTGTTTGAAGTTCTCAATAGCCTCATGTGGCTGGTGGCTACCATACTGGACAGTGCAGATATTTCTAGAACAGGTTTGTCCAACACCCGTGGCCCGTGGGCCACGTGGGGCCCAGGATGGCTTTGAATGAGGCCCAACACAAGTTCGTAAATGGTCTTGAAACATTGAGTTTTTTTGTGTGATTTTTTTTCCCCCTCATCAGCTGTTGTTAGTGTTAGTGTATTTCATGTATGGCCCAAGGCAATTCTTCCTCTTCTTCTGGTATGGCCCAGGGAAACCAAAAGATTGGACCCTCCTGATCTAGAACATTCCTATCATCGCAGAGAGCTCTATTGGTCAACACTTGGATAGCCAACGCCACCACCTTCCTTCTATGTTTAAATGTCTTTAAATGACCAAGATGATACATATCCATAACTTGCCCTACCTGTGCCCTGCCCCATCCCTGCCCTCACCTCATGGTACCTAGGCAACAAACAAAGCTAAATCCCTGAGAAATGCTCACCCACCCCAAGGGCTAGAAATGTGATCCCTGAGAACAAGTGGCTAAACTGGCTTCAGCAGACACATAGATATTTGGGGAAAAAAAAAATAGCAATCTCATTACGGAATTAGGTGAATGAATCCATTGCTCTTTTTCTTCTTCTGGTTACATTAGGGATATCTAGACTTTTCCAAAGGCCCAGTCTCAATTATCTATCTGACTTACTTCCTTTGTCCCTCAATGTTTTTTCCTGATTATATTTGCAAGTGAAGTTTGTTTCTACTCTTAAAGAGTTGAGAAAGTTAATTTCTAATATTGAGAGGATCTCAGTCTGCCTCAGAGTAATTTGAGTAAAGTGTTAGATTAAAACCAGGCTCCAGAATCGTTCTTCCTGTGCCAGCTGCTAGCTATTGACTCTCCTTGAGCTGAGGCACACATCTTGCTAGTTCTCTGTATATTCATTTAGTATTAGACAGATGGGAAAATGTCACTCTTATTAACAGAGGTGGGCTCCCCTGGACCTGAAAACCACACAGAGTCTAATTTATGGTCTGGCCCTAGATCTGACTTTGGAATGAAAGATTTTGAAACCTGCTTCCATGTTGCTACTTTTACAAAAGGTGCGAGTATTATTATTTCAGTAGCTAAAAAGTAATGCTGATGTGCTCATGGAAATGTATTCCATTCAATCAAGTAGGCAGTCTAGATTGTAACAATGTACATGTCCCTTTATTGGACTTAACAAAGTTGTTTTAATTTTGGAGGGAAAAAATATAACAGGTACACATTAAAAATTTTTTAAATATGGAATCCCCCCACCCCCCTCCCCTGGCCTTAACCTGGAGGCATTCTTACTTATAAGAAATTTAAAAAATTGAAATAAAACAGATTAATGTGTGTTTTCTCATCATGAATGCCTGCCTTTTTCCATAGCTCCTTTCCCTTTTCTCCTGGATCAGCTCCTCATTTTATTTCATTCAGAATTTTCTGTTTCTTTTCTCCATCTCAAAGAGCCTCCAGGAAACGGCGTGGTTGTTTGGTGATGTCACTCACAGTCTGAGAAAGCCAGGTGCCTGCTAGACATTAAAACACGCTCATTATCTTTCCTGTAATCTGCTTCCTTGTCTCACAGAAATTCAAAACCTAAGTGGATCCTGGTTGTAATGAAAAGAATCATCATCAGCCCTTATTACATCTGACACTGGGGTAATTTTGTTGTGCGTATTTGGCCTTAGCTGCTTTTTAACCCAATAGACAGCATTCAGACAACTGTCTTCCTTTATGGAGATGATCTCGTTCAACAGCTTCCGCTGTTATTAGTCTTGAGAGTTGAAAATAAAATGCTTATAGCCGGAAGCTTAGTAGGAAGACAAGTTGTCGCTTTCCAACCATCGTTTGGGAGTAGCAGTGAACTTGATAGAAGTCAGTATTTGCCAGAAAAATGATCCCAAGCCTTGCTCCAGGCTACTGTCTTCTCACCCACGGTTCCACGGCCCCTTCCTGGTCCCCTGTGTCTATTTCAGGCCATGTCTCCCTCTGTATGCAGACCCATGTATGCCAGTTCCTTTTTGCTGCCCCTTAGGTGCCCTGAGATCAGTATATCTAATACTGAATTGACTTTCTCACTGCTCATACCTTATTCTTTCCTTGCTTAGAACCCCTGGCCTCACTGTCCCTTCTGCCCTTAGAACCCCTGGCCTCACTGTCCCTTCTGCAAACCAGAAACCTGCATGGCCCCTGGGTTTCTCCTGCCCACTCGTCTCTTGTAGCCAAGCAGTCACCAGATCTTGTGATCCTGCCTCTTGTTACCTGTCCCTCTCTCCTGCATCTGCTCCTTCCTGAGCACAAGCCTCATTATTTCATAGAGCCCTCCTGTGACCAACTGGTCTTTCTGCCTCCCTTAGTATCCTCTTGATACGGTTTGGCTGTGTCCTCACCTAAATCTCATTTTGAATTGTAGCTCCTGTAATTCCCACGTGTTGTGTAAGGCACCCTGTGGGAGATCGTTGAATCGTGGGAGTGGTTTCTCCCATACTGTTCTCATGGTAGTGAATAAGTCTCACATGATCTGATGGTTTTATGAGGGGGTTCTGCTTTGCTTCTCTCTCTTCTCTTGTCTGCCGCCATGTGAGACATACCTTTCACCTTCCACCATGACTTTGAGGCCTCCCCAGCCACGTGGAACTGTCAGTCCATTAAACCTCTTTCTTTTGTAAATTGCTCAGTCTTGGGTTTGTCTTTATCAGCAGCATGAAAATGGACTAATACACCCCTTTTCAATCCACCCTACTAGAGATGACACATTGATTATCGATGGACTCATTGATCCAGTCAACATTTACTCAATACCTGCTTTGTCCCAGGCACTTCTTTTTGTTGTTGTTTAAAGAAATTAGCTTTTATAAATAAAAAGAACAATGAGGAAGAATAATGACACAAAATTTTGGATTAATGGGCTTCAGGGATCCTTGCTGTACTATGAGCTTATCCAATCAGATTTTGTTACGATGATACTACATCATTTTGTTGCATGAGCCAATTTAATTCAAAAACTCTTATACTGTTTATGTAGCATTGTACTGACCCAACCTGTTGCAACTTAATCTTTGCATATATTTTCATGACATGCTCCCCAACAAAACAGAAACCAGTTTCTGCCATGGTCATTGTGCTTTGCACTACAAATACAAAATGTTCAGTTTTCCTTTCATCTTCCAAATAGTTTTCTATTTTCTCTGCAGTAAAGTCAATGTCATAGGCTTTTGTCCTTTCCAAATTAACCATCAGACGTGTCTTTTTTTTTTTTTTTTGAGACGGAGTCTCACTCTGTCACCCAGGCTGGAGTGCAGTGGCACGATCTCGGCTCACTGCAAGTCCACCTCCTAGGTTCACGCCATTCTCCTGCCTCAGCCTCCCAAGTAACTACAGGCGCCCGCCACCATGCCCAGCTAATTTTTTGTATTTTTAGTAGAGATGGGGTTTCACCATTTTAGCCAGGCTGGTCCTGATCTTCTGACCTCGTGATCTGCTCACCTCGGCCTCCCAAAGTGCTGGGATTACAGGTGTGAGCTACCACGCCCAGCCCAGATGTGCGTTTACCATGATTATCCTGGTTTTTTTTTTTACATATTGGCAACCAGATTCTACTCGACTGATTATAGTCTGCCCCCATCTTGTATTTAAAAGCACATATTTCAACATAGTGAATTTCCTAAGCTACAGTTGATTTCAATTTTCTTTAGCTCATTTTTAATTCTCTTCATGCATAATCTTTAAAAAAATCCAATATGATGCTTTATGCTGTGCCATTTGACAACTTGAAAACTGGTTATGCTGTGTCCCAGGCACTTTTTTTTTTTTTTGAGACAAAGTCTCTCTGTCACCCAGGCTGGAGTGTGCAGCCGCGTGATCTGGGCTCACTGCAACCTCCGACTCCCTGGTTCAAGCGATTCCCCTGCCTCAGCCTCCCGAGTAGCTGGGATTACAGGTGCCTGCCACCATGCCCAGCTAATTTTTGTAATTTTAGTAGAGACAGGGTTTCCCCATGTTGACTAGGATAGTCTGGATCTCCTGACCTCGTGATCCGTCCACGTCGGCCCTCCAAAGTGCTGGGATTACAGGCATGAATCTCTGCGCACAGCCCCAGGCACTTCTTTTGATGATAGGAATACATTGGTGAACAAAACCCATGCAGTCCTTGTCCTCATGGAGCTTAGGGTCGCTGGGGGAGGACTGACGTTCATTTAGTAAGTAGCACAATAAAGACTGACAAGGGATGGCATAGGTTTGCCTATGCATATCTAAGCGTGTTATTCTATAGTGGTTTTCCTTGATCTTTGGGATAAAATCTAAGCTTCATAATATGTACATAAGGCTGTTCTGGAACTCACAGGAGCCTCTTGATGTGCCTGCAGATCCTCTTCACGCTCCTGCCCCACGTCTGCACTTCACTGGAATGCCTTGGCCTCTTGCTTCTTGAGCAGACTTCAGTATGAGCCAAAGCACTGTTACTTCCTGGGAGCCTTTCCTGCTTTCTTGTTCATGGTATTTCTCCTTGGTGCTCTTGTGGCCTCACTGTGCCCCATCACCAACCCCTTCACTGTGTAATTTTGTATTGTCTCCTCTAAGTAGCTTCTGAGCCCCTCGGGAGCACAAATGCTGTTTTCTGTCATTTTATCCTGAGTGTCTATCTTACCATCTGACATATGATAGGTGCTGGATGAGTCTCATGGTTAGTGGTGCCTGCAGATGGATGATTGTTTTGATGGTGGTAATAGCACCTGGGTTCCGCAAGTATTTGGGCGAATACACATACCTCTGCTGGAGATCCAGTGAATGAGATTTCAGCGTTGGGTGAGGTACTGGCCTATGTGGCATTTAAATGTTTTGAAAGTTATCACTGCTTTTTTTCTGTTACATAATTATTTATTTTTACCAAGCTCTCAAATGTCTTAATTGTGCTGGTCATATGTTATGAATTCTATTTCTGGGTATTGTAGGAACAACAGTTTCTATGGCTTTTTTTTTTTTTTTTCCTGTGTATGAGCAATTCGACTCAGTGGGATGATGTTTTGTTTTATAACTCATTAATGTTTGCAATACTGTGTACTCAAATATTCAATGTCAGCTGTCAGCTGCCATTGGGATCAATCCCACAGACCATCAAAATGTACTTTTAGGCTGAATTAGTCCTATGCCAAGACTTGATCCAGCAGCAGTTGGGAACCACGTGCCAGGCCTGGTGTATGTGCTCACAGACACATTAATCCAGTCATACCTTTCTCCCCTTAAAGAAGGAATTAATGTTAATGTTATTGTACTTTGGCCAATGCAAAGTCTCAAAATTAAATTAAGCACAACATAGGAAATTCTAAATGGTTAAAATGGAAAACCATTTCATTCCCTCTGAGTGCAAATCTGGTGTCTCCATATACTCAAGGTGAATGGCTGTAATACTTAATGCTTTAAAAATGCATCTGTTTCCAATGATAGATGAAAAGCATTTATTTGAGCCATCTGCGTGCAGTGAACAATCTGTAAAATACTTCGTTGTCTTCAGCTGGGCAGCATTCTTCCAGCTCATGTGGAGCTTAACTACGTCTAGATCTCGTGCAAGGCATCTGGGCCAGCCATGAAGGAGACGAGGTCCCTGCTCTCAAGGAGATCACTGTCTGGATACACAGATGCTCAGGGCCCCGCAGGACCCTTCTGGCTCTTGGTGTGGACTGTGCACTGCATGCTTCTTTTCTTGAAAATTCTAGAGAAGTGCTCGCTGTCCTGTGGGTTAAGTCACTTAGTGTAATCCTGAGGGAATAAGCAGATGCCCTTACCGAAAGCCTGGCATCTGGGACTGTCAACATCGATTACTACAGGGACTTGATGAGATGGAATTAAAATTAGCCCATACAGAAAAAGAGCACAGGAACTGTCAGGGAGATAGGAATGTTTGTCCTGGAAATACATGGATTTTTGAATAGGTTTCCTGATACAAAGGTCAGTGTTTCATACAGATACATACTTCTCCCCACAACACCCCCATTTTACACCTTTTAATACAACTCTTTTTTTTTTTTTTTGTTGGGTGGTGAGGTCGGGAAGGGTAGTCCGTCATCCCCAAGCCTTACTTCTGGGGGATTTCCTCCTTGTAGAGGGCTGGGAACTTAGTTCCAGTCCGGAAAGACAGGAAAAGACCTAACTACATCATATGCCAGGTGGTACTAAGTGCTACAAAGAAAAACAAAGCCAGGGAGGAAGGAGAGAGCATAATGGTGTGCAAATGGATATATACATGTTCGTATTTTATAAAACTTGTCAGACAGGTCTCTCTGAAAAAGTGACATTTAGCAGAGACTTACGGGAAATGACCTCAAAAATGACTTCCTCATTTCCCGTAGGTCTCTGCTAAATGTCCAACTTTCAGAGAGCAAAAAGATAATTTGCAAAGGCCCTGAGGCAGGAGTGTGTTCTCTGTCTTTGAGGAACCACAAGGTGTCCTCCGTGGCTGCAGAGAGCAGGTGAGGGACAGCGTGGTATAGGGGTGGGTGCCCAGAGAAATTGCAGTAGGCCAGGAAAAGTTTAGAGTTTATTCTGAAGGACGGATCTGCCCTGACTTTGCAAAAGGACCACACTGACTGCTGAGTTGGGACAGCAGTGGCCAGGAGACCAATGGCGGTGGCTTTGAGTAACATAGTACTGGTGTAGGTGGGGGGAAGTGCTAGGGTTCCAGCTACATTTTGACAGTAGAGCTGACAAGATTTGCCAAAGAATTGGGTATTAAATATGTGAGAAAGAGGAGTCATGAATGACTCCAAGGTTTTTGGCCCAAGCAGCTGGCAAAATGGAGTTGCCGTTTTTAGAAGGGAAAGACCAAGGGGGCAAACACATGAAAAGAACATTAGCCCCCGAATTTAGATACTTTCTTTGCTCCATATGAAAGGAACTTGAAATTTGAAAGGATGCACATCTCGGAATATATAAGTAAATATTATAGTTGCCTAGTTCTTGATATTACAGTTGATCTGTGAACGGTGCAGGGATTGGGGTGCCCAACCTGTGCAGTTAGAAATCCACGTATACCTTTTGACTCCCCAAAAACTTAACTACTAACAACCTACTGTTAATCAGAAACCTTACCAATAATATAGTCAATTAACGTGTTTTGTATGTTGTATGTATTATATACTGAGATTCCTACAGTAAAGCAAGCTAGAGTCAAGGAAAATGTTATTAAGAAAATCATAGGGAAGAGACTATATTTACAATTCATTAAATGGAAGAGGATCATCCTAAAGGTCTTCCTCCTCATCGTCTTCATGTTGAGTGGGCTGAGGAGGAGGAGGAAGATGGGTTGGTCTTGCTGTCTGTGGGGCGGCAGAGGCAGAAGACAATCCACATGTAAGTGGATCCTCACAGTTCAAATCCATGTCGTTCAGAGGCCAAATGTATTTGGGTCTGTGAAACTGGCCTTTCCTTTCCATCGTGGGCAGAGTTTGCCGATTATAAAATCATTTGTTCAGCAGAACTTGGGTGGTTGGATTCCAAACCTGCAAAGGAACTGTCATGAGGGACAAATTTCTGCCAGCGGGTGTATCCCATCCCAGCAATACTGTCCTGAGCCCCTCAGCAAGATTCCATATCCTGGTGCAGGGAGTCATTCCTCGTACCCACCACCAAGCTAGCAGAGTACCTCCTGCCCCGTCAACCTCCCTCCCTACCTTCTCATCACTGGTTGCTCTCTCTCCTTTGAGCGCCTCCAGGTCTCCAAGTCTTTGGTGTAAGTGGCCCTGCCAACTCTCTCGGTCATTCAAAGAACAGTCTGTGTAAACACCACCAAGTTGACACCATCTGGCCCAATTCCCTTGCATTTTCTTGGACAGTGATTGTCTTGTGAAGCATTGAGACAAAGCCTTATTTGAGGAGAGTCCTTGGGGGGAAACAATAGCTTCTATGTTCTTCACAAGAACCTCTTTGGAGAGTAAACTAAACTTGGGTGGGTGGACATTGAAAAGGCTTTTCCAAGGGTAGGAAGCAAAATGTAATTATCCTCCTCTGCAGGAGTTTTTCTGTTGACGTTTCCTGTTCCTAACAAAGTACAGTGTGTGCCCTTAAGTGTGTTGTTCTGGAAGCATCCACAGCCCTTTCAGCGTATCTTACATGCTGTGGATAACTTTAAAAGTACCCATTTATTTTACAAGTTGGAGGGGGAGTGTAAGACCCACTGAATTCAATACATAGCATCCACATTTTTAACCAGAAATCTGAAGTGTTCATTTGCTTCCCGTTTCTCCAGTGAACTTGACTCTTAACATTTTCTTAAATTAGGGAAATGGGAGCTGTAAGTTACAGTAGATGCCAAGTACTTGGCAAAAATGAAATGGGGTGGGGGGAAGCCATGGGGAAAATGTATTTGTCGAAACACTGTAGCCTAAATAACGTAACAATAAATGTAGTATCTCATGGCCAGGCAGTGCAACATTCAATACAGTAGTCACTTGCCACATGTGGCTATTTAAATTTAAATTAAATAAAATTGAAAACACAGTTGCACTAGCCATACTCAGGGGCTCACTAGCCATCTGTGGCCAGTGGCTACTGAATTAGCACAGATATAGAACATTCCCTCTCTGGTAGAACATTGTATTGGGCAGTGCTGATGGAGAATATAGTATAGGAACCATCTATGATAAATTATCATACATGTCACTCATTGTTGTCCAGCCCAAAGCCTGGGGGTAGGAATGCTAAGGGACTTGAAGAAAATCTTGTTCTACAGTGGCATGATCTTGGTGGTGTAGGATGGGAAGCTCACGTTTTGTACCCTTCAGTTGGAACCTTTATCCTGTTTGTAACTCTAGTCTAGGGCAGTAACAGTGTTCTGAGCTGTATGATCCTGTGTAGATAACGTGCTTCTTTCTAAGACACTTACATAGAAAATATAACCTATTTTAATAAGAAAATAATGGAGTCATTTCAACTCATGGGGTAAATAAAATGTAGGAAGAAAAGGGGGAAGCAGAGCTGGAGTGAATTTTGAAAGTCCCCTGTTTGTCTGGGTGTGTGTGTGATCTGACTTTCAATAAAAGAGAATCAGATGGACGGATCTTCTCTTAACGCAGTGATGGATGACTGACATTGCCCTATTTTCCAGTTACATTTAGACAGAATCAATTGTTTTCCAGCCTAGAGAGCAGGCAAAGGATGGTTATCATGCTTTTACTGAGACCAGACATGCTGGATAAATATTTACCAAGCTAAGGAGGTCTGCGAGAACAGGGCTGGGTCGGGGATGCCCAGGAGTAAGTGACATTCTCCTCATAGCAGAGCCATGTCATGCTACTGCCAGATGACCCAGCAGGCTCAGAGTCATACTTCAGAGGAGGGGAAGACAGGCCACCTGAGGAAAGGTTGCGTGACTTCAGACACTGGGCCACTAAGAAAGGTGGACCCCGTCTCTGAGGTACCAAGCTACATGCTGTGGGTGACACCAGAATCCATGGAGAAACCTCTGGGTGTCCTGCAACCCACAGAGAGGTTTGGAAGCAGGCTGCAAATGGCACAGGGATACTGTCAACAATACGTAAAATGTAGTCAGTCAGCATAAGGAATCGAAATTTCCATGATCACAGCTTATCCTGAATGTGTGTTAAAGTAAAGCCAGGGGATAGTGTACTGACAAATAGGAAGAGGAGAAGGTGACCTCCCTGAGCCTAGAGAAAGGCAGGGCAGGGATTTATCAGGTTAGCATGGGCCAGTGGAGAGGGTGCTGCCTCCTGCCCACTTGGCAGAAAGGGCCAGACATCCCATCTTTACACTAAGACGGTCATTTTACTTAAGATGGCCGTTTTGCTTACCCACATTTTTTTGCTCAGCTCACTATTGCATCAACAAATCTTTTAATCATGGCAGGGTTTCCAGATGTTTTTTGGATTGTAAGGCACATGTGAGGATGCCTCAAAGAGATGCTGGTCTAGCTGGGTCTTACTCTTTGCCAAGTAGATATTCATGTGTGTCGAAGTCCGTCTATGAATGGTCTGTGGACTCGAGCTATTTCCCTGGCGTTTGATCATCTCTAACCAAGCTGATCAGTCACTTTTCATTCCTGAAAGGAGGAAAAAGAACAAACAGGTCTTTTCCACTGCAGCATTTTGGCCCCACTGTGGCTTCTCTTGCTCTCATCTGACCCTTGGCCCTCCTCCTCACTGAGGCCTGTGGAAATCACAGCTCTATGAAATTTACATTATTCTTGTTATGATCACTAGTGAAGCAACTCACTTGCAAAGCCACTAACTCAAGGAGCGCAGGTTGTGGGATGCCATGAAGGGTTCAACCATCTCTTATCAAGCATTCAACAAATATTGATAAATGATGTTATAATGTTTATTTGTATCATGTCATGCAGTGGACTAAGAGTTCTCCCACATGTCATATTACTTACTTTAAAATAAAAACAAACTTGTGAGGTGAGGACGGTGCTTGCTTATTACTTTTCTGTGTAAGTCATTATGGGGAAAGATGAAATAGACACAAACCTGGCCTTTGGCATAAAGGTAAATTTACAGTATTATTAATTTGGAGAGAGCACTTTAGAGATTGGCTTTGTTTGTTGTATTTCTTCTTTCTGTTTTGGCAGGAGTGAAAAGCATTTTATTCTTCAAAAAATATATATATGTCCCCAAGACCAGGCATGGTGGCTCTCGCCTGTAATCCCAGCACTTTGGGAGGCTGAGGCGGGCAGATCACCTGAGGTCAGGAGTTCAAGACCAGCCTGGCCAACATGATGAAACCCCGTCTCTACTAAAAACACAAAAATGAGCTGGGCGTGGTGGAGGGCACCTGTAATTCCAGCTACTGGGGAGACTGAGGCAGGATAATCGCTTGAACCCAAGAGGCAGAGGTTCCAGTGAGCTGAGATCGCACCATTGCATTCCAGCCTGGGCAACAAGAGCAAAACTCCGTCTCAGAAAAAAAAAAAAAGTATGCGTGCGCGCACACACACACACACACACACCCAGGCATTATTTATTTATTTTTTTGCAAGTCTGTATCTACTTACATAAAGGGCTACAATGTTAATTTAAATGAAGGGGATTCATGTTTCGGGCTTCTTGCCTGGTATACCTTGGTGCTCTTTTGAAGTGATATTAAATTTTAGGGCAGGAATCATAAATTGATTTTGATTCCACTGCCAAGTTTAAAGGAGTCATGGCAGCAGAGGGAGCCCTGGACAAGCAATGCCAGGAGACTCGCGTGTCCTCAGTGGATGTGGGGAGGATGAAGGGGCAGTGGACATGACCCAGGTTTGCCATTCTTGCTCCGTGGGCGAATGTTAGCCATTTAGATTTAAGGAAGCTTGCTCGGCTGCTACCTCTGCCTCACCGCTTCTGCTTATAAACTCCAGATTTGTCAATAAGATGACCTTTGAAAGCATTAAAAGCCTGTAGATAAAAATAACCTCCCAGGGCCCCTCTCCTCCCCCATGTTCTTCTGGCTGGGTGAGTCAGTTTCTTATGCATCTTTGACTTGCTGATCTTGTTCCATAAAGCATCACCATCTTAAAGAATGGTTCAGATAATAAAGAGACATTTGGAATTTTCTTCCCAGCCTAAAGACTTACTTCAGAAATAAAGGTCAGTTCAGATTTGTTAACATCTGCATTAATTAGGACATCCAGCATGTCAAGTAATAAATGCTAAAATTCTTTCTGGAATAATAAAGAATTGTATCTGGAAGACTAGGGTATGTATGCATGTGGTATTTTGAGAGTCCTTTCTTCCCATCCTTTTATTTTTTTGCATTCTTAATATAAGAAAGGGCCATAATCACTGCAGTTTAAAGTATAAGAAAGAGCCCTGAACTTGGATGACCTCAGGTGGTTGCTTAACCTCTAGCCCAGGGCTTGTCCGGGCCAACTGCACATTAGCCTCACCTGGGGAACTTTTTAAAAGAATACTGATTCCCAGGTGCGACACCAGCTAACTGAATCAGAGCTTTGGGGATGAGACCCGAGCAGCGATACATTTTTTAAAAGAGCTTCCACGTGGAGCATGTCCTGGTTTGGCAGCAGCTACTCAAGCAGGTCTGTGGCTTCAGTTTCCTCATCTATAAACTCCCATTATCCATCACTGGAAAGACCTTCATGGATTAGGCTCGTCACCTTCTCCAGCCTCACGCCCATCATTCCTTCCTGTCCCATGGCCCCCTGATTGCAGGTACACCTTGCCACCACCACATCTGCACACTCTCCTTTCTGCCTTGAATGCTATTTCCCTAGTTTCTTCCCATTCCAGTTCTCTGGATGAAACGACTTTCCCTGTAAAAATCCAAATCAATGCTTCTCCCCTTGTAGAAACCCCTGTTCTCCCCAGAGCAGACATGGGCATCCTTCTCCTATGTTTCTATGATCTGTGAAGACAGGGACCCCCCTCTTCATGCACATCCTCCACTCCTAGCACAGGAGATGTTCAGAAAGCCTTTACTAATGGGAGCCTTTTTTGGGTAGAATATCTGCTTTCCCTTCTGAGGTTCTAAGCCATGTTAGAGTACTTATAAACTGTAAAGGATTTTACAGTACTTGTAAACTGTAAAGGATTCTAAAGTGACTTAAATGGCTTTTTTTTTCTTCTTTTTTTTGGAGACGGAGTCTCCCTCTGTCTCCTAGGCTGGAGTGCAGTGACACAGCTCACTGCAGCCTCTGCCTCCCAGCTCAGGGGATCCTCTCACCTCTGCCTCTTGAGTAGCTGGGACCACAGGTGCTAGCCACCATGCCTGGCTAATTTTTGTATTTTTTTTGTAAGGACAAGATCTCACTACGTTGCCCAGGCTGGTTTCAAACTTCTGAGCTCAAGCAATCCTCCTGCCTTGGCCTCCCAAAGCTGGGATTACACGGCTCTAAATGACTTTTTAAATGACACTGATTTAAATGATTTCAAATGATGGTTTTTTAATAACAGCAAATGAATATTCATATATCACCTTCCTGTAATCTCTGCTTTTCTTCAAGTCAGAACGTGGGGTATAGGGCTTTCTTTATTGTTCATAGCACAGTCTGGTTACCCTCAGGAGAGATGCCGGATTGTTCCCATAGGAAGATAGGCCATAGGGTAGCCCTAGTGCTGTCAACACAAAGTGACGTTCAGCTCATCAGCAGGAGCTACTTAGATGATGTGTTTGCCCTGGGCAGCAGCTCCATAGAACCAAAACCTTGTCCAAATAACTGAGCTGCCCATGAAATTTTATTATGTGGACTTACCTCTCTCGAAGCCATCTGTGCGTGTGGTTTTGTGAAGCAATTAAGTTGCAGGTGTGCGACAGAAATGAAGTAGCAGCTTAATTATTTGGTGAAACAGCAGGCATTTGGGATTCGAGACTAGCTTTAAAACTCCCCAGGCTTTGTTCATGCTATTTTGTTCTTAGGAATTTTAACACAGCCTAGAGAGAAAGGGTGAATAACTGTGACTACAGCCAGCTGTAGGTACAATAATTTAAAAAACTCAACCTGCCCCGTATTTAAATGAAATTATGAGAAGGTCTGTCTGATTCTCTTTGGAGTGTTACTACTGTCGGAAAGAGGACATTTGGGTAGGGACGTTATGGTTATGAATGGTCTGACATGTAAGTAAAGTTTGGGTAGATGTGTATGTTTGGGGGAAGGAAGCCCCCGTCTCATCTGACTCTCAGAAGGGTTCTGTCTCCCCCCACCGCTGCACCCCCTACCAATAGGAACAAGAGTCTTAAATGCTGTTTTATGTTACTTGGAAGTTGTCAGTTCTATCTAGGAATTACAGATAGATTTTGAATAAGTTCCTTGTCATATTACATGGCACAGAAGAAGATCCCTATCAGAGCGGGTTTCTGAATTACCCACATTCCCTGTATCTTGTTTGCCATCATCCTGTGCGTTTGCATTTTGACCTTGACATTTCTGATGAGAAACGGCAGAGAAGTAGAAAATGAAATAAACCACAAAGCAGCATGCCAAGAAACAGGGCGACCGAGGATTTCCATGTCAGGTTGTGTAGGACTGTGTTGGGAAGCGCCCTAGGCCCCAGAGCTGCGCAGCACGGTGGCCCTGCGTGTGCTCTGCGTATTTGAGCATCTATCCTCTGTCAGGCATTGTGTGTATACTTTCCTTTTTAGTTCCCTTAACAGCATTTTCAAGGCTTAGTTATCCCATTTTGCCAAGGAAAAGGGAAGACACCATGGCTCGTGTTTAAATACCTTGCCTGGGGAATCACACGTCTCTACGTTGTCATTCATGTCACGTAATCTGAAGACGGATTGACAAGGTCCCATGCTTGCACAGAGGTGGACTCACTAAACATTTGTTAGATGTAATTTACTAGCATAGAAGACAGTTTCCAAAGGTGCAGATAGAAACTCTTACGGGACTGTATTCCATGCTTCTTTTTGTTTTATCATCTGCTTGTATGAAAGAGTTGGTTGAAGCCATCAGCTTAATTCTTTTCCCCTTACCTGTGGCTTTCACATATTTTGTGTTTGCTCTACCAGCTGTTCCCAGGAATGGAGTGAAACCCTTGTTTTGTTTTCATCTCTGTGTTTACGCTGTTGGGCTTTCATATCTTTTCTTCATCAGCCCTTCATTAACTTTCTGCTTATGGGACATGATCAATGTATAGAGGAGTTAAAAACAGTCGCTGACCTTCTAGGAGTTTCGAGCATCACAAAGGAGTTTTCTGTCTTTTCAGCGCCTTGGTTGTGTAACAATGTAGGTGAGTTATACCTGCTGACGGATGAGTAGTGTGTTTCTTGCTGTAATGCGGAAATAGAAAAGATTAAATGGTTGGGCAGGCTTTAGGAATGTGTTTGGTCATTTACTGACATTGTGTATATGAGGGTTTTCAGACCTGTGCTGAATGGAACTGCAAGTTTTAAGTGGAGGGGCTGCCGAGTAAAAATGAAGGTGCACGCTGCTCAGATGCTATCTGATGGGAGGGATGGAACAGGAAAGCGGAGGTTTCTTTGGGAGTGCAGTGAGTGGCCCCCTTGGGATTATGTGCACAACTTCAGAAAATATTGATTGTATTTAAAAAATACTGATTTTAATGCTGGGTAATAAAGTTATACATGTTCCTGTCAAAAACATTTGAACCTACAGAAACTAAAAAAAAAAACACACTTCTACCATGCAGAAGTAACCATTGTTATAAAACTTTTGTGTCTGTTTTTTTGGCATAGGGTATTTTATTAATACTGACCTTTGCTAGAAACAAACTTTTCTCTTCCTCTCTATCCTCACACCCTGTCTCCCGCACTGAGAACAAGATGGCCACCAGCCAAGAGACATAAAAGCATGCTCTGGCTGGTTCTATTGGAAAGATGGGGCCCAGCAGGCAAAATGTATGAAAACGTAGGGGCTGCCTACTGAAGTGAGAGCTTTGACATTACGCCTTCAAAGTATTCCTTTCCTTGCCTATTCTACAGAAGACTCGTAAGCCTTGAGCAATTGTGTGTGGAGTTATGCTCGTGGGTGGCAGCAGAAATGCTAAAGTAGGAAAAATATTAATAAAGATACAGTCTGGGCCCCAAAGAACCACATTAAAGTCTTAACTCCAGTTATAGCCTTGGAAACCTGAATTCATAAATTCCTTCCATCCTTCTGCAGCCTTAGGAAGATGTAATTCTTTAATCACTTTATTTGAGAGCTTAGGAAAATAAACAGTAACAAAAAGCTGTTCGGTGAAGCTATATGGCTGCGACGCATGACTGCACGAGCAAAAACGTGGTGCTGAAATCACTGCTATTTTAATAATCGGTGCATTTGATTCTAACTCTTTATTATTTTAAAATAGTTTTCTGTTTCTATGTTTTTGGATGCTTTCGGCCTCCCGGGTCGTCTGCTGCTTCAAGTAATTTGTGCTAATCAGTAGCTAATCAGGTGGACTGAAATGCTACAGGAGCATTGAAAGCTTCCTCTTTTGTTCTGACCTCACTATTGAATAGTTTCTAATGTTCCCCCAAATAATTTTCTAAGAATTTATTAAAACACTCCCTCTCAGTCCCAGTAATAGGCCAAAAGCCAACCACACACCGAATTTGGCCGCACCCTTTTCCCCCGAGAGCACTGTATCTAGATTAAGGTATTTATTGAGGCAAAGAGAAAGTTGGTGTTGGGTTAGGAGGTCTGGAGAGAGAAGACAGTCATCCATGCTGCCTCACGGGGTTGACCTCGAGTAGTGTGGGATGACAGGCTTTCACGTTAGTCGCTTAGAGGTCACGGGGAACTGTTCTTTGGGGGCCTGGGCCACTGTCATTTGCACGGACCCCATGTCTCTTTCAGCCTTGGTAGTAGTCATCCAACCATGTCACTATCATCATTCTAACCAGCAGTGAAGAGAGCTGGGTAGATGCTTTGGGAGCCCTCTTGGTTTGGTTCCCAGGATGTCCACGTATTCTTTTTGAGTGGACTGATTTCCAGGGAAAATGTTAATTATATGACAGCAGTTTTATAAACATGAACAAAATGTGTTCTGTACATGAAAGGGTCTTGCCTTGTGACTGTGCCCTCTTGTCAGTGGCTTCATCAGCTCTTCCATCTCTGCAGGTGGAGAAGCACTTCTCTGCTCGGCCCAGCAGGGCCACCCTTCCCTGTCCCCTCTGTACTTTTTTTCTAAAAAAGAGAGCAGAATTGTGAATATTGAACAGCATTATGAATATTATTTGCTTTACCAAATGATGGTTTCAAATATCTATGGGGCGCTTAATGTCCAGTTTTCTTTGAAAGGAGACTTCTCCAAAAACGTTGGCCTGGTCAGGCAGTGAGGCTTCTGGCTTCTGTGCTGCCGCCGACTTGGGGGCTCCATGGCCTTGGAGAGTTACCTTTTAAGGGACTCCATGAATGCATCCTAAATGACAAAGTCCCTGCCTGGATGATCTCTCAGGGCTCTCCAACCCTGGAACTGGTGATCCTGTAGTTGGTCCAGACCAGCTGTCATCAACCTGGGGCCATTGTGCCATCCAGGGGACATTGAGCTGGGTCCAGAGACTGCTTTGGTTGTCATCTAATGGCATCTAGAAGAAAGAGGCCAAGGCGCTCCTGGTCATCCTACAAGGCATAGGACAGCCCACCCCGTCCCCAACAAAGGAACACCTGCCCAAATGTCAGTCATGCAGAGGTCCTGCAAGCCCCCACCTGGAGGAGCCCTGGGCATGTACATTGACCAGCTCCTGGCCACTTGAACGCACTTTGTTCCTTCTCTCTGTTGGACTTGTAGGGCTTTCTGTGGTCCACGTGTCACTTTCCACGCCTGTTTACCATCTGAAAGTTCTGTAGGTGAAGAGGTGGAGAAGTCAGACAGGCCTGCTTGGCAGAAACAGAGCTTCTATTGTGTGAGGTTGCTGGCAAGTGGGAGAAGCCTGAAGTCAAGCCTTCCGCGGAGGTGTGGGTTTTCTAAGCCACATTAAAAATGTGTGGCTCGTTTTCTTCTCTCTGTCAGAATTTTCCTGGCAGTGACTTAGGAGCTTGGCATTTGTTTACTTTTCCATTTTGTTTATGTCCTTCTACATTCCTGGGACTTGGATTGTTAAAAGCTCAGCGTTTTCTAGATGATACTGTGCATTTAATATTTTAGAGGGGGTAAAACCTAAAGAAGAGATGTTTTGATCATATAAACCTTTTGGGCTTTTGGGGGAAAATCAAGTCCCCAGAATGATACTACAGTGAAAACACACAGAGGGATACTTAACTTGCCTTAAGAAGCCAGTGTTTTTATTTAAGTGCACATGTACTCAGTGGTGTATGGCTCAGACCTCTTTAAAAAGCAGAAAGTAAAGACTCTCCTCTGAGCAAAAGCCAGGACATGGAGGGTGCGTGCAACAGCCTCATTAATTCAGGTGACCGGATTTCTCAAACAAAACAGATCAGCCTGTCTGTCGCCTTTAAAATTTATGATCATTTTTTCCCCCTGAGGAAACCTGATTCCTTTTAAGGAATAGTGTAGACACACCTCAAAACTGACCCCATACACAGACTGGCTCTGTACCCATTAACTTCTCTGCATAGAAGTAGGAAGCAAAAAGGAACTTCCCATGAATTGGGCTGACTTAGCTGCCACATTTCGGCACAAAAGCAGGGGCCACCAAGTTGGCTGTTACTCTGCTCTTTCATGGAAAGCCGTAACCAAACCTCCAGAATAATGGGGCAAACACGTGGGATGAACTCTGTTTCCACCACTTTTGTAAACTCTACCGTGAACAGGGAGTGCCAGTTTATGCCTGTAATATTACCTATATAAAAAAATTCTTTTCTAGCTCACAGTCATTCCTCCATTTTCCCCAGTTGCTATGTTTTCAACCTCCCACACTCATCTTTTTTTCACCCCTGCAGACACCAGTGGCCAAAGATGGTCACTCTCCTTTTCCAAGAGCCGCTTCTTCCTGACCGGGGCGGATCTGCTTTGCCACACTTTACCCTTCATGGGTGTGCTCAGGCAAAAAGCTCTGCAGCCCTCTCTCCTAGCACCGACCTAGCCTGGGTGCTAGCAATGACCAAGGTCTGGGCATTTGAGGAATGTTTACCTATAAGATAGTTCTCTGGAGAGATCAAGGAAAGGCAAGGTGAAGAGCGAAGAGGAACTTCTTCAGGATCCCATTGGGATGAGAATGGAAGCCATTAGTTCTCAGTTGTGGGATGCATCTCTCCTTGCTGAGAGAATGAGGGATGAGGTGGCATGGTTGTCACTGATCCCTTGGGACCAGAGTAGGGGCAGGAGCAGCTCTTATCTGCAGCTGTGGGTGCTTTGAAACCAGGGGCGAGGAGAGTTAAGGTGAGTGCAGTAAGCCCATTTGGACAAGTGAGAGAACAGGGAGTATCCAGCCCCAACGGGCAGAGCTCCTGAGCTGAGGGCAGAGGTAGTGATGTGGCAGCGGGTAGAAGTGTGGAAGTGGCCACTTGGCCCTGGTGGAGTTTTAATGAATTTTCGGGCAACTCTGTGTGTAGCAGGCTCTGTTTTGATTGTAAAGGGAATATCAATATAATTTACCTTGATTGGTTACGCTCAACTTGCACGAACCTCAAAAACTTTATGCTGTGTGAATAAAGTCAGATACACATGATTATATGTTGTTTGAAGCCATTTATGTGAAATGTCCAGAAAAGTCAAATCTCAGAGGCAGAAAGCAGATGTTGGGTGGTTGTTTTGGCCTGGGAGTGGGAACAGAAATTGACTGCAGACTGGCTTGAGGGAAGGTTTAAGGGTGATACGGAAATGTTTTAGAACTGGATTGTGGTGGTGTTTGCACAGCCCTATAAATGTACTAAAAAGTCACTGAACTGTATACTTACAGTAGTTGAATTTTATAGAATGTAAATCTACTGCAGTAAAACTGTTAACGTTTTATTTGAACTGGATTTTTTTTTTAGGCTTGTGGTGGGAATTGAGAACCTACAAAAAGATTTTTATGGGGGAACTTGGTCCTCATTGTGTATGTTCTGGTTTGGGGAAACATGTTCATAAATGATGCTGTTAAGAGTTGGAACTTGTAAACTAGGTTCTATCTGAACCTGCGCCCTTAGCTTTAGTAAGTGGATGTTCCAGAGTCCCTGTTATCATCTTCTGAAATGCTCAACATACAAATGGCTTCTTGGTTTATATATATAGGACATAGATTTATGTATACGGGAAAATCTCACTAACTGTAATATTTTACTTTAGTCCAAATTAGTAAAATCGATATGTGTAACAGGAGTGGAATTCTATAGAATCTCAGGGTTGGAAAGGCCTTTAAAAGTTAAGCGCCGGAGGAGGAATTCTGCAAAGAAAAACAGACAATTAAGAAATTCAAAGACTGTACTGTATTTGACTAGCTGATTGAAAGACCTCAAAGTTAATTAATGCCTCTTTGATTAGAAAGTTTCATTCATCAGGGTTCACTCGTTACTTGACCGAAGTGGTGGTCTGAATTTAATTGCAAGTCTCCTTTTCCCCTGGTGTTTAGAAAACTCTATACCTAATGGTCTTCTCTGTTTATTTTGGGAAATGCAGCGCTTATTAGCAAGGTTGCTGAGAGTCACTTCAGGCCTGGTAAAAACAAACCGTGAGCTCCCTTTTCCCCTATCCCCACGGGTAGATTCGTCTTGGTGTATGACATAGTGGAGCCTGAGACCCCTCCAGCAGAAGGGTCTGCTGCTCTGCCAGACCTGCACATGGAAGCCAATAAAATTATTGGGTAATGGAGTGTGGGACTTTTAGCTGCTTAATTGAAGGCTCTTGGTTTTGCCCATATTTACTTGGAGTTTATCTTTATGATTTTTATTCCTCTAAGTACTAGTTGGGAAGAAAAATTATTTTTAAATGGTTTATAGATTATCAAGGGCTTTTGAAGTGACTCGCGGTTCTGTTTCATTTGTTTATTCAGTCAGTCAGCAAACATGTACTCCTTGGGGTGTTAGGTCCAGAAAGCTAGAGATTCTGAGGTGGGTCCTGCTTTGAGATAACTCTAGGCTGGTGGAGAGGAGGGCTGCAGAGTGGTACAGGCCTGGAACCTGGAGACACAGGAACCAGGAAAGCTACCCTTTCGATGGGCGCAGCCAAGGCGGTTGCGCAAGTTTCTTGCAGGCGGGCGGGTGCCATGATTTTAAATGGTATCACCTTCGCAGACCAAACTGATGAACTGAGAAATTGTGTGTGATGCTGACGTTTCTGTCTCAAGCCAAAAGGCATTTATTTCTCACAGCTCACCCCTCCCTGTCTTTCTTCAACTACTAAAATGTTGTGACCTTGTCTGAGCTGGCCATAAATTCATACATAGCAGATTAACATATTGTCTTCTCTGTCAGTCATTGGAACATGCTATTCATATCTTTCCATTTAACCTTAAAGAATATAACAAAGCATGTGCCACAAAGAAATATACTTGAATTCTGCTTGCACGTCTTTCAGCCTCACCTGTCTGTGGTCTGTATTCTTTGTGTTGAGTAGCGAAGTATTAGGCATGGCCATAATGCTTTTAGCAAGAGAGAGAGAGATAAGTGAAAGTTCACTGTAATTTGTGGTTGAAAGATGATAGGGGCTCAGTAAGAATTTTTAAATGTATATCTTTTTTTTTCCCCTTAGGGAAAATCCTTTTCTCATTCGCTAACAACAACTTGTATTTGTCAGAGAGGATGCAATCCTATTACTGGCTGCCATTTGGGTACTCATGCATTTAGATCAGTTTCCAACATTTTATCTCTTGAACTTTTAATGCCATGACGTATCTCTTGAGAATTTCTTTCTTTTTTTTTTTTTTTTTTTTTTTGAGACGGAGTTTCACTCTTGTTGCCAAGGCTGGAGTGCTGTGGTGCGATCTCAGCTTACTGCAGCCTCCACCTCCCGGGTTCAAGCGATTCTCCTGCCTCAGCCTCCCGAGTAGCTGGGATTACAGGCACCCGCCACCATGCCTGGCTAATTTTTGTATTTTTAGTAGAGACAGGGTTTCTCCATGTTGGTCAGGCTGGTCTTGAACGTCTGACTTGTGATACTCCCACCTCGGCCTCCCAAAGTGTTGGAACTACAGGTATGAGCCACCACGCCGGGCCTTGAGAATTTCTTTAATGTGAAAAGCTTCACTTCTTTAAGGACGTCTTCACTGTTTCCATCACAACCTCTTTCCTCATTTCTGTCAATAATCCACCTTCTCTAAGCTTCTCTGGCTGCACTTCTAGAGTCTCTCAAAAGGCCAGTGTCGACGTTCCCCTGGTCCACTGTTTCTTCTAAAACTCCACTTAAGTTCAATTCAAATTTTACTTCTTGTATTGTTACTTTCCCCCTCTTTTTTTTCTTGCACTGTCGTCTTCATTGGCCAGTTTCTCTTTTCAGTTATCCATTTTTGTAAAATGTGATTCTGGGCGAATCACTGGGCGACAAGGAGGCAACATAACTCCACGCTTTGCTATCTGTGTGGAGACTGAACTATCCATGTGCAGGGACCCGTCTTCAGTAGACTATGAAAGAAGTGATGGGGTTGGTCACTGATCATGCATAATGTGCATCTGTATTTCATGGAGTGATGTATAGACTGGAGAGCTGATTGCAATGTTTGTGCTTTATGCAGTTACTTAGGTTAACTGTGTTGTAATAGCTGAAGTTTGCATTGTGTTGTTGGGAGACTGGTGTGATTTAACTGAACCAGAGTAACTGAAACTGGTGCATATCAACCATGCCAAGCAAGGACTGCCTGTGTGCTTAAACCTATGGGAAAAGGAGAAATTGCCTGACCCGCTCCAGTCCCCTCTCTTATGAGGGGAAGAGGTAGGAGGAGACTAGCAGTGACTCAGCTTCTGTTGTATCCCCTCTGCTAGACACTTTACATGTTCCATTTTGTAGGAAAGAAAACAGTTGAAGAGTGTTTAGTCACTTGCTTGAATACAGTTACAAATGACAAGACTTAGAATTCAGGCCCAGGCCTTCCAGCTCCAAAATCTTTTTTTTTTTTTTTTTTTTTTGGAGAAAGGATCTCACTTTGTCTCCCAGGCTGGAGTGCAGTTGTGCAATTGTGGCCCGTTGCAGCTTCGAACTCCTGGGCTTGATCAGTCCTTCTGCCTCAGCCTCCTGAGTAGCTGGGACTACAGGTGCATGTCACCACGCCTGGCTAACTATTTTTTAATTTCATCTTTTTTTTTTTTTTTTTTCTGTTGAGATGAGGTCTTTCTCTGTTACCCAGGCTGGCCTCGAACTCCTGGCCTCAAGCAATCCTCCTATGTTGGCCTCCTACAGTACTGGGATTACAGGTGTGAGCCACCATGCCTGGCCTCTAGCTCCAAAATCCGTGCTCTTCATACCATACCACTCTTGGAAAAGAAACAAGATATTGTGTTAGGAAAAGAGACAGGAGTTAATATTCGTTAAATATTGGGCTTGGGCTGTGTCATTCTTATTTCTCATGACTGTCCTCCCGGAAACCTATTATTGTCCCCATTACAGACGAAGAAACAGAGCAGAGCTGAGAAGCTCAGCAGCTGACCTCGGGCCACAGCTGGCTAACTGTGGAGGGCTCAACTGCAAATGACAGGACAGGGATGAGAGGCTCCTCTTGACTCACATGCTGTTTCTTAGGCTTTAGTCTCGAGTTTCATTCTTGCTTTATAAGTTATGATTCCACAGATTAGAAAGCCAGAGAAAGCAAAGGATGAGGGGTTTACCTATAAAGTTGATTGATTGCCTTTTTCTCAGAAGGCAGTTTGGGCTGATATGAAGTCACTGATTTTTGAATTAGGTTGAGAATTTTTTGAGATGTGTTAGAGGTTAAATTCTAATACCTCACACAGATTCTGTTATGGATGGCATTGACAGAACTGATACCTAATGAAAAGTGGCTCCTCCTGAAATGCGTCCCTTGCCCCGGTTCCCCCACCACCGGAGCCTTCCTTGACCTCTGACTTCCCCATCTCCGTCTTGTGGGCCATGAGCTGGTATCTCCCGCCCAGCCGCGTGGGTGTCCCGAGGTGCTGTCGTGAGTCCTGTTCACACGCTGCAGGCCTCGAGTCTTTGAGATTTGCACTGCAGGCTCACAGCACGCTCATGCCGGTGCCTCTTCATCAGCTCCCTCCTTCTCCCGAGGCCACACCAAGTCTCAAGTCCCCTTGTATTTCCTGCTAAATAAATATTTTCACATCTGTTTCCTCTTGTTTATCTCTGACTCTGCTGCTTTGTTTAGATCTTTACAGTAACTAACTGGAAATAATGAAGGCTCTCCGGTCCCCTTACATTTCTGTCTTTCTCCCTCCAATATTATCTTACTCTCTGCCAGAGTTTCTAAAGCCCAAATCTGATGTTACTCTTTTGGGGGAAAAAAAAAAAAAAACTATCGGTGACTTTTCATTGCTTGCTGGATAAAGTTCTAATTACTTAGCAAGGCACGCAAGATCGTTTACAATCTGACACCAGCCTAGCTTCCTGCCTTATGTTCCTTAGCCCTTGAACAGGCTGCCCCTGGCCTGAACTGCCCTCTCTCTCTCTCTCTCTCTCTTTTTTTTTTTTTTTTTGCCAAATGCAGCTCCAAAGGTTTCTTGGACTGTGAAACCCACGGAATTTATCATAGCCTTCTTTCCTCCTGTGGCTCCACGGCACATGTATTCCTTGAATATAGCACGTATCACATTTGACTTTGTTCACGTGGTTTTTCCCAAAGGATTGTGTCGAGACCCTGAGGATGACAACTGTCCTATCTGTGTTAATCAGGTAGTAGATGTTCAGTAAATATTCAGCGAATCGATTTCAAGGTCCCCACTTTTCTCGTGCTCCCTCAGGGGCGTGTGCGGCCTGAGTGCCAAGGTTATGAAGGGCATCCTTTATAGATCCCGTAGCTGAGACTGACAAACGTGGTACCCCCTTAGGTGGTGCAGTGAATGCATCACCTAAGGAACCGGGGATGGACGAAGATAGAAGATGAGGTCAGAGGCTGGAGCCGCTGTCCAGGACAGCCTGGTGAGCCACATGCAGTGGAGGGCACCTGAGACATGGCACCTCCTGACTACAGTGTGCTGGACGTGCCCGAGACACACTCAATTTCAAAGACTTAACAGCAACAACAGAGAATGTAAGATAACGCAGTGTTTTATCTTGAAGTTTTAATATGTGTAATTTTATTTTTTGTTTTGAGATGGGGTCTCACTCTGTTGGCCAGGCTGGAGTGCAGAGGCACAGTCTTGGCTCACTGCAACTTCTGCCTCCCGGGCTCAAGTGATCCTCCCACCGCAGCCTCCAGAGTTAGCTGCTGCCACAGGCATGCATCGCGATGCCTGACTGATTTTTTATATTTTTGGTAGAGATGGGGTTTCACCATGTTGCCTAGGCTGGTCTCGAACTCCTGGACTCAAGTGATTTGCCCGCCTCAGCCCCCCACAAGTGCTGGGATTACAGGCGTGAGCCACTACGCCCAGCCAATAGGTATAATTTTCTATTATAAAATATTAGACATAATAATTTAAAGTGATCTTTGTAAATTCACATGATCTTGTTGGCAATTTTGAAATAGATCATTTTAATTTGTTAAAGTGATAATTTTGGATCTAATGGATTACATAAAATATATTAATATTAATTTCAAGAGAGCTTTTTTTTTTTAACTTTTTAAAATATGGCTACTAGAAACTTTTAACTTTTATTTGTAGCTCATATTCTATTTCTCCTGGACAGAGATGGGATAGAGAGAAGGTGTACGAAGCAGAAGAGGCTGGTGCAAGATGGGAGACTTCCATGCTTAAAAAAATGCTTAAAAAAGAATAAAAAGTGGAACGAAAGGAGGGAGGAGTTGCCATATTTGGCAGAGCAAGGAAGGCAGCAACTGCCAAAAACAGCAAACGCCGTCAAGGCACTGTTGAGGGGATAGGTGATGCCGAACTTTGCCTGTGTAGGCAGCAAGCAGCCCCTTACCCCAGACGGGCGAACTCGAAACGGTGGGTGAAGGCTTGCATTGTTTTCCCTTGTGACGAAGCCATTCCCATGCACTTTAACACAATCGGAGATACAGCAAAAAGGTGAAAATATATTCCGCATCTGTAATCCTGGTCTTCAGAAATAATCCCCTTATACTTGGGATACTGTCCTCTCTCCGACTTCTTCCTCTGTCTGTGTGCATTGATGTCTGGTTTTTACGCCGATGGGACCATCTTCTCTCTCTCTCTATTTCTCCAATCTGCTCTTTTGTTTCACCTAATAGATTACATGTTTTTTTTTTTTCTTCTCCATAATAGGCTTAAGTGTAAGATAATCTCGATAGCATCCAGGGAAATAAAGACACAGAATGACGATGATTTCCACAGTGCAGCTTGCTTGCCTCCCCTTCCCGACGGCAGCTTTGACAGTCGTAGACCGGATCCCATCACTCCAGAGAGGCAGATCACCCCTGCGCCTCCCCAGGAATGGCTCCTTTAGTGGTATTTCCTAAATACCACGGCTAAACCCCTCTCTCCTCCCAAGGGTTACAGCCACAGCCTGGAATAAATCTGTATATCAGTAATTAGGCGTCACAAAGATGATGCAGACATCCTCCTCATCCACGCAGCTGTGCTTATGCCCAGGTGCATCTGCCTTCATGTGGCCCAGAGCACATTAGATTGAAGAATTTGAAACTAGGAATTTAAAAAAAATCCCAATCTTAGTGAAATTTTCAGAAATGACTATTTTGCTAATTCGTAAAGTCTGAAATGTGGCGGTTTTGAGTTGACATTTGGAGATGGGGTAGATATCAGTTACAAGTGTGAACACTTGGTAGATTTTAGAGGATGGGATGAAACCTGTGGTCTATCCAGTTGGAGGCACGGTGTAACTGGTGGTGGTGGGTGGTGTGGGCCAGGATGTCGATTTGTTTCAGAGAGTAACTTTATCCCCCAAGAAAGACAGTATTTTTGAGTACACTCAAATTGTTTATTGAGATTTGATTTTATTTCTCTTAAGTTTCCTGTTGAAGATGAATCTCAGTATATCCTTCTTCCGGCCTCCTGGGAGAGAAGCTCCTTGGAAACGCAGGGTCAGAATCCCTCTTCCCCATTACCTAAGAAGGAGAGGTCAAAGGGCATAGCAATAGCATTCCCAGAAATTGTTAGGGTTCATGGAGCAGGAAACAGGCTCTATTTGTGGGCAGTTTGTGAAAGGCAAAGGAGGTAGTAAGGAAATTCAGTGGAAAACGGGCTGTGGGACCTATTGCTTGTTGGTAATCATTAATTTCTTAGTTACAGAAGGAACAATCACACTTACAAATTAACAGCAGCATCACCCTTGATCGAACTTTCGCCGTGGCCCTGGTGGCCTCATGTATCTGTTACGTGTGATACTTTTCATCTTTACTGCAAACCTGCGAGCTTCAGGAAGTTATCATTCTGCAGATGAGGAAACTGAAGCCCAAAATGATCAGTACCATATCCAGGTCCCATGGCTAAGGAATGACTGAGTGGGATTTAATTCCAGGTTGGTTGGTTGGTTTTTTCTCTCCCAAAGGAATGTAGTTGCCGAAGTACTAGCAGGTCTGTGTGTGACTCCCACTCCCATCTCCGGCCCTGGTTTGCTTCCTGTTAGGGCAATGAATTTTGGCCTTTTAAACATTTTAGTATCTTTTAATTTCATGTCACGCTCTCTTCATCCTTTTCTGCCAGTTCAGAGCAAGGAAAATCAGCAGATGGAAAATGAGGGCGCTGTGTGTGTGTGCAGGTGTGTGTGTGCATGTGCGTGTGTGTGCATCCACGCACACGCACATGTTGGGAAAGTGGTGGCTTTTCAATGCAACCCCAGCATTTTGGTTGGCGGCCCTTTCTTCTACTTTAAAAACCTTCTCTTTCTAGAGAAACTTTAAATAAAGTAAGAGACTTTGAAACTTTAAATAAAGTAAGAGACTCTACTCCTACTCTAGGAATACAGAGAACTTGTACTTTCAAAAATAAACTTTGATGAGCAGGAATGGCTACCGTAATGATGGGTTTGCCTCCCTGCAGTGTAACTGCTGTTTGTTCATTTGTGTTTTTTTTTTTTTTTTTGAGACAGTCTCGCTCTGTCACCCAGGCTAGAATATAGTGGCACGATCTCGGCTCACTGCAACCTTGGCTTCCCGGGTTCAAGCAGTTCTCCTGCCTCAGCCTCTGGAGTAGCTGGGATTATAGGCGCCTGCCACCATGCTTGGCTAATTTTTGTATTTTTTTTAGGTAGAGACAGGGCTTCACCATGTTGGCCAGGCTGATCTCGAACTCCTTACCTCAGGCGATCTGCCCACCTTGGCCTCCCCAACTGCTGGGATTGCAGGTGGTAACTGCTTTTTTTTTTTTTTTTTGAGACAGAGTCTCGCTCTGTTGCCCAGGCTGGAGTGCAGTGGCGCAATCTCGCCTCACTGCAAGCTCCGCTTCCCGGGTTCACACCATTCTCCTGCCTCAGGAGTAGCTGGGACTGTAGGCGCCTGCCACCGTGCCCAGCTAGTTTTCTGTATTTTTAGTAGAGACAGGGGTTTCACGATGTTAGTCAGGGTGGTCTCGATCTCCTGACGTTGTGATCCACCCGCCTCAGCCTCCCAAAGTGCTGGGATTACAGGCATGAGCCACCACACCCAGCCAGTAAATGCTGGTTTTAAGATGGTCATAGCTCAGTTTGCAAGGTGCATGTTTGTGCTTCAAACTGTAAATATTTGAGATAGAGAAAAGATGGATTTATTCTATCATTTTAGTTTTAATTTTGATGATACAAGAAATTCAGAATGCTTTTTTGTTTTTTTTTTTTTCCATTGGAAAAGAAGTCACTATAACTCAATGACTAATTAGTACACCCAGCTGGGGCAGAGCTGTTTTGTAAAAGTAGGAGGCTTTAGAAGATGGGGACATTATTTATAAGAAAAATATTTGAAGCATCTCTTACATCGGTTTATAAGCCTTTCTTGCATAAGAACAATCGGAAGAGAGCTGCAGCGTTTTCTTGAGTCACCATAAAGGCCGTCTGTACAGGGCGCTCTGCCTTCTCCCTCAGCCGGGCTCACTGGCCTACTCGAGGTCTTTACGGTGCAGCTTCTGACTTTATCACAGACATAATTTGGATAAAGAGGGCAGGAGGAAAAGTGGACAGGGGTTTTCTTTCATGGGCTACTCCAGAAGACAAGCTGTTGTAGGTTGAACTGTGCTCCCTCTAAAATATATGTGGAAGTCCTAAGCCCTGTGAATGTGACTTAATTTGGAAGCAGGGTCCTTGCAGATGTAATTAGGATATAAGTTAAAGTGAAGTCACTCTGGAATCAGGTGGGTCATAATCCGCCCCTTCCCCCAAACACACACACACACGAAAATCTCCGCGAACGTGCAGGCCCAGGGAGAAGGCCATGTGATGATGGAGGCAGAGACTGCAGTGCCGGAGCCACACACCCAGGAGCAGGGTGCCAGGGCTTGCCAGTGCCACCAGGAGAGGCATGGAGCAGATTCTCCCAGAACCTTCAGAAGGAACTGGCCCTGCTGATACCTTGACCTTGGACTTCTGGCCTCCTGAACTGTGAGAGAATAAACTTCTGTTGCTTTAAGCCACCCATGAATGGACCTTTGTCCGTAAGAAACTGATACTCAAGCCTGCTACCTAAGGCTGCTGTGGGACTTACTCTCTATGATACCTAAGGATCCCCTTGCAGCCCCAGCTGAAAGATTTTTGCTTTGACCTGCTAGCCTTTTAGCAGGAGTCTAGCGTTGTTCCTTTAGAGAAAAAAAATGCTGAAGAAGTAACGGCACAACACTAGGAAGGGACGATACGGAAGGACCTGCCAGTCACCTCTTCATCTCAGTCTGCTCTTTGCTCACCTCCTCGCCCCACAAGAGCGCCTGTGATAGCCCACTTTTAGGAAAGACTAGACTTCAAAAAAAAAAAAAAATCCATCACCTTCAAGTCACCGTCATCTAAACAAAGACTCGGTTTAGGATGAGGGTCCCATCCTGGCGGCTCACTCACTGTTTGGCAGGTTGCCAAGGCTGCCCAAGCTACAGATCCCTCCTGTGTAACATGATTGAACTGGGTCCAAGCTCAGGTGTGTAGGGAGAAGGACGTGTGTGTGAGTGGGTGCAGGTGCAGGCAGGGAGGCTTGGGGTTGAACCCTAAATCTTACCTCAGTGTTTGACGTGGAGCCAGTCTTATAAGTCACATTCTTGCTGAGAAAGTGAAAGTGGCAAACATTTTCCTGAGATCCTACTATATACCTGGCATTCTGCTTGTTAGCAACATTTATTATTTTATGTCTTTTTTTTTTTTTTTTTTTTTTTGAGATGGAGTCTTGCTACATCGCCAGGCTAGAGTGTAGTGGTGCAGTCTCGGCTCACTGCAACCTCCACCTCCTGGGTTCGAGCGATTCTCCTGCCTCAGCCTCCCGTGTAGCTGGGACTACAGGCATGTGCCACCACGCCCGGCTAATTTTTGTATTTTTAGTAGAGACAGGGTTTCACCATGTTGGCCAGGATGGTCTCGATCTCTTGACCTTGTGATCTGCCTGCCTCAGCCTCCCACAGGTGCTGGGATTACAGGCATGAGCCACCGTGCCTGGCCTATGTCATCTTGTTATTCATTTTATAATTTCAAGATGGCTCAGAAAAGAAAGAGGTGGGGAAGTGTCTGTGGTGGAATCCTGGGTGGTTTGACATGACAGCAGAATTTGCTTAAAGCAAATTAAATGAAATCAGCCAGGCACTGCAAATTGCTGTCTCCTTTTTGAGGCAATTAGGCCTCATGAATAATCCAGCTCTAGCTGTCCTGCGGGGAGGCATTTCCAGAGCACCTCTAGGGAAATGGGATGAGCCAATTAGGGAAGAGAGGGGCAGACCGATTGTCCATATTGTGTGTATGTGTTGTTGGGAGGAACTTTGTATTTGCCTGGGACTCGGATTGAAGATAGCAGATGGTTCAAAGACTTGGAGCGGAGAAGGCTTGAAAAACACCAGGACCCTGTGTGGGCGAGAGAGAAGCTAAAACACCCAGAGCTGGGAAGCCAAGTCATAGATGGCCAACAGGACAGTGCTCTCAGGGCTCTGTAGACAGCTCTTGGGCCCTTCTCAGATGGTTTCACAATAACAATCAACTGTGAGTTCAAGATGAAATTTTGTTCATTTGTTTGTTTTTTTAAAACAGGGTCTTGCCCTGTCACTCAGGCTGGAGTGCTGTGGTGTGATTCTGGCTCACTGCAGCCACAATGCACCTCAGCCTCCTGAATAGCTGGGACCACAGGCACGCACCACCACGCCCAGCTGTTGAACATTGTTGCTGAGACAGAGGTCTCACCGTATTGCGCAGGCTGTCTCGAACTCCTGGGGTCCTGCAGTGCCCCACCTCGGCCTCCCAAAGTGCTGGGATTACAGGTGTGAGCCTCCCCTCCCAGCCAAGGATGAATTGTTTTATGCAGAGATGGTCCATTAAACCAGCCGACGTGTTATGATCAAGCACTTGTCTAAGTTCCTGAACGTCACAACTCAAGTTACTTGTGCCCGTTTGTCTCCACTCCTAAAGGGGTTTCAGGAGATAGATGTGAGAACAGGTGGCCTTTCATGAAAGTGCCATGTGCTCTAGAAGAACCAGGCTGTGTCTGGGAAGGCTGAGGAGTGCAGGAGTGGGTGGAGACGGCTGTGCTTAGGAGCACACATCTGCTCGCTCTTCCTTCCTTCACCTCATGGTGTCCTGGAAAAGAAAAGATGCAGGAGGAGACTGAATGCTTGAGTCACTGCAGTGAGGAGACTTCAGAATTCACTGGTGGTTTTCTGGGTCCCAGCCCAGTAGTAAGAGCAGTCGAGGAGTAAGAAGTTTTGTGGTGATTTCACTTCCAAGGCCGAGTTATAATTGTGATCCTCAAAACAGCTCCTAGAACTTCACATTTTTCAGCGTCTTATTGTCATTGATAATCTTCAACAGTTTCAGATGTTCAGGCCTCTCCCTCCTACGGACACTATCACCAGCGCTTTCCAACAGGGACACTGAAGTGTGGCTTATGTCATGGACCAGGGGAATGAGGAGGAATCTGTCACATGAGATGCTTTCAGCTGGAGTATGTCAACCCTCACGGTTGCTGCTGAATTTCTCGTTTGTGAACAGGCTGCTCTCATTCAGTGTGTGTCAACCCTTGTCTCAGGAAGGTGCTGAGCTATTTATAACTGTAGAGTGAAGAGCTACCGCTTTGGCTGGGACCAGCTGTCCCCTATTCTCAGATGTGGACTCCCTAGAAAAGCCATAACACCATTAACAAGCAAAACCCCTAACCAGTGGGCTGTTGCTGCTGGCAGCCACGCACTGCTAGAAGTTCTTTCCTTGTGAAAAACTATTTAATCTCCATGAGAACCCTGCTAGGTAGGTTCTTGGATCATCCCAAATTTTATAGATGTGGAAACAAAGGCATAGAGAGGTTAAAGAACTTGTCCCAGGCCACACAGCCCATGCATGGCAGACCCCCTGCAGCTCCTGGTGCCACGCGCGCTGCAGACACAGGACCCGGAGCCCCGTCCCCATCCAGAGGAGGCCCACTGCCCTGGAGAGCTCAGCCTCCAGCATCCATGCCTTTGAACAAGTCCCAGGTCTTTCGCCTTGGGGGTCTCCCAAGTCATCTTCATCCTTGGTCATAACACATTCTGTAACACAGCTAAAGTTTTTATCTGTAACTGGTGGATGTCAGAACAGTGCCTTGCAAGTGTGTGTATAGCTTTACCCAGTGATTCCGTCATGGGAAGATTGTGCCGAAATGAGTCTTGTCCCCTTCAGTTGGTTTGAGCAGCCACCGCTGTGATGGAACCAAAGATAACACTAGGCCTGACATTTGAGGATGTGTGTAGGTAGGTTCATTGTGAAGAATTAACTCCAGCTCAGAAGCAACCAGTTGGAAAGCAAGTAGGGGTGCTTTTTACATCCCACTTTGGTTACACGTTCTCAGTAGGTTAGGAAAGTTTAGGAAGGAACACCTGTGAGGCTGATTCTGAAATCACCCCCAGAATTACAGTTTTTGCAAGTGTAGGGCTTCCTTTTGGGAAGCAACAGCTCCATGCTCAGCACACGGGCCCATACAGCTGTGTGGCGTGCAGGGCGATTTCTCTCTGCTTCCAGCTGCCGCTCCTTATTTCTAGCATTGCTGCCAGGAAGACAGGTTATTAGTTTGGCCAAAGCTAATCCTAAAGGAAATTGCAGGTACCAGAGAGAGAAAAGGGAGGAGAGGAAATTACACGTGTGGTTTTGTTTGTTTTGTTTTTAGAGCTGGGGTCTTGCTCTGTCACCCAGGCTGGGATGCAGTGGTCACTAGCTCACTGCAGTGATCATAGCTCACTGCAGCCTTGAACTCCTGGGCTCAAGGGATCCTCCTGCCTCAGCTTCCTGAGTAGCTGGCACAGCCACTCACCCACACAGCTAGCAAATGAAACCCCATTTTGGGTGGTCTCCTTCCTTGCTTTGAACTGGAGGCATTGACTCCATAAGTATATTTGAAAATGGAAATTTGTCTTCAAGACAAAATCCCCTTCCTTATAGTCTAAGACCCTTTTCAGCTGTAAAGGTGATTGGTTGCTATCTGCTTGTTGTCCAAAGAAGGTAAAGATGGGATTGGAGTCTTTAATTGATTCCCCCCTGTCTTTTGCTGTCAGTGGCTCCATACCACTTAGGTGGGGCTGTCATAACCACATGCCATTGACTGGGTGGCTTAAACAACAGAATTGTATTTGTTCACAGTTCTGGAGGCTAGAAGTCCAAGACCAAGGTGTTAGCCAATTCTAATCCTGGTGAGGGCCCTCTTTCTGGTTTGCAGAGGGCCGCCTCCTTGCTGTGTCCTCTCATGGCAGAAAGAGAGCAAGCAGACTCTGGTGTCTCCTCCTCCTCCTCCTCCTCCTCCTCCTCCTCCTCCTCCTCCTCCTCCCCTCCCTCCCTCTTTCTCTCTCCCTCCTTTCCTTCTTTCCTCCCTCCTTTCCTTCCTGCCTTTCTTCTTCCTCCTCCTCCTTCTCCTCCCTCTTCTTCTTCCTCCTCCTCCCTCTTCACTTCCTTCCTTCCTTCTCCCCTTTTTTTTTTTTTTGAGAGAGGGTCTTGCTCTGTTACCCAGGCTGGGGTGCAGTGGCACGATCATGGCTCACAACAGCCTCAAGCTCCTGGACTCAAGCGATCCTCCTACCTGAGCTTCCCAGGTAGCTGTGACTACAGGCATGCACCACCACACCTGGCTAATTTTTATATTTTTTTGTGGAGATGTGGTCTCCCTTTGTTGCTCAGGCTGGTCTCAAACTCCTGAGCTTACAACCTGCCCACTTTGGCCTTCCAAAACTCTGGGATTTTGGGCATGAGCCACCACTCCCGACTGTCTTGAATCCTGTTGGATCAGGGCTGCATCGTTATGACCTCATTGAACCTTAATTGCTGTACTTCCTTACTCTAAACACGGCCACAGAGAGGGTTAGGACTTCGACCTGGAAATTTGGATGGGCACAGTTCGGTCCATAGCAGTGTCAAAGCTGCCATCTCACTTAATCGGGGAAGAGGTGACCAAGGATGAGAGCCGCAGGCTGCCCTGAGGCTCCCTGGCGTCTCCCTGGTAGAGGTGGCTATTGCTTTCCAGGGCTGCCCCACTATCCCCATTTGACCTTATATGGTGCCAGGCTGGGAGGGATTGCTGGTTGCCCGGACTGCCACCACCCCACCCAGCAGTCTGCCTTCTCCTTCATTTCTTCTGCTGTCTGCCCTGTCTCTCTAGAGCTCCCGGCCCCTCCCTCCAGTTGTAGGCAGTAGACAGTAGGGCTGCCCTCACTTGGTGGCGTTTGTATCTTTATGGAAAGTATGTGTGTTTCATATATGCATCTTTGAAATATAAGACATATACGTCTTCATATGTACCTGTTGCTTCCTTTGGAGCTTAGTGTTTTCGTTGCTGTTGTTTTTTCTTTGTTTTTGACAGGATCTCACTCTATTACCCAGGCTGGCGTACAGTGGCAGGATCTCAGCTCACTGCAGCCTTGGCCTCCTGGGCCTAAGCAATCCTCCCACCTCAGCCTCCCAAGTAGCTGGGGCCACAAGTGTGCACCACCACATCCACCCAATTTTTGTTTATTTTTTTGTAGAGATGGGGTGTTGCTGTGTTGCCCAGCCTGCTCTCAAACTCCTGGGCTCAAGCAGTCCACCACCTTGGCCTCCCAAAATGTTGAGATTATAGGTATGAGCCACTACACCTGGTCTGAAACCTAGTTTTTAAATAGTAAAATACTTGGAAGAGAATAATACAATTTATTATAGAAAATCAAGAATCAGTTCACAGCCTCCATTTCTTTCTCTCCTTCCCGTTCATAAATGTGTATGAAATATAAACCCACAATAGAGCATGTGGATTCATATTTTGTCAGGATCAAATTGTTTTTATTTTCCTCAAATAACTTGTTATAATCTGCTATTCTAGTAGATTTATAGCAAACCCAAGCCCAGTCTTTATCTTTGAAATCTGGATACCTACAGTTGCTGGGAAAAAAACAAACAAACAATACATTTTTTTGTTGAAAATAAATTGGAAGAAAGTTAAAAGTATATTTCCGAATTACATATTACTTCTTCGGTTATAAATGAAGAACTACCTCGAGGTGACTTAAGCAGAAAAAGGAAATTGATCCTCATATTATGGGGGGGAGGTGTCTGAAACACCTGGGGTGGAACGCAGCTGAGGATGGTGAGGTTATGTGAGCCAGGCCTGTGTGGTCAGACACCCTGTCTGTTTTCATCCCGGGCTGGTCTTCTGTGCCTGCCTGCCTTCCCTTCATCTGCAGACCTGCATGCTTGGTGTCTCCAGGCCTCATGGAAGATGGCCATTCTCATCTGTGAGCCGGGAGTCAAGGCTCACAAGGAGAGAGAAAATTATTTTCTCAGTTGCAGTTCCAGGTTCCTGAAAAGGTACCCGATCGGCCCAGGTGTGTGCTCAGGACTCCCTCTATCCCCACCCCCCACCCTCCATACAATCTGGATGTGCGTGTCTTGCTGCCAGGTATCTGTACGACTATAGTTGTACACAATTTGCCAGTTACCGCTTGGGAATAACACCTGTGCCTGTCCTCATCTATGTGAAGCTGTAGTTTCAAAATCATCTTTGGATGACTAGAATGAACTAGAACCAAGAACAGGTATTCACTTCTCCTTTTACCTCTTTATCCCTAACAGCAGATAACACCTCACAGAGATACTGAGGTAGTTTCTTAAGTCAGATAAGAATGAACAGATTTAACTGGCTTTTTTGGTATCCATGTGATACCTTAGACTGTTAGAAAACTCTCAGGATTTGTTGAAATTTAAATGGTAAACAAAACTGTTTTAAAACGTTTATTCAGAACGCCTCCAGCAACGGTATCTTCAACAGTGATCTTCAAACTGCATACCATTCTCATCTCGTTTTCTAAAAAGCCTCCCAAAGGTTGGGCCCTGTAGGTTGATATGAGCTGCTAGGCGAGATAGATAGACACAGTTAGGTTTAGATAGACACAGTGAGGCAATTGCTGTTGTTGGCATGTTCAGGATTAGGGCCCTGTCTCCTCCGAGTCATGCAGAAGGCCCGGAAATCTAAATGTAAAACCAGAGCTGTTGTTCCCTCCCCAAGAGACACCTCCAGTTTGAGAAGGTGCGGGTGACCCCTGCAGGTGCCTTTCAGTGTCTGTGACTCACAAACCAGGAGTGTTTGGGTTATGGAAGAAGAATGTGATGGTGACTTCTCATCACCACCTTTGACGTTGTTTGAAGCTATGATGTGTGAGTGTCCCCGTGGCTGCTGGTCTTATTCAGCCATTGGATTCCGACAAACAGTCCAGGACTCTTGGTCTTTCCAGAAGAGCTGAGGGTCACCCCTGAGCTTGTGGAATGGAGGATCCCACTCTCTTTTCACTTGTATCCCCTGTGACCTGAAACTGAGGATTCCATTTGCTTCTGTGGAGTCCTCGAGAAACTCAGCCGGATCAGCTCATGGCCAATGAGTTAACTTGTTCAAAGTCTTGAGTCCAGGTTTGACTAAAGCACACTTGAGTTACATATGAAAGCATGAAGTTAAACCCACACTTAGACAAATGGTTGGCTCTGAAAAAGGTTCTAAGAATTGAAAACAGCTTCAGGGAAAGGACAAAAATCATCTGATTCATCCGGGGTTGTGTTATATCATGCTCTTTAAGTGTCAGATAGACTGCTAGATCTGTGACCACAGCAGCAATACCCGAAGACATTCCAGGGGGATGGTGACCTGATACCATTGCAGAAAAGAAATGATTTAGTATGGAGGCGGGGACGGAAGGCTGTGTGACAGATCACCTGTGTGTGCCACACAGGTGCTGCTTCTGTGAAATCAGTTAAGGGAAGCCTCTTGGTCTCATATGACTTTTGTATTTTAGTTACTTAGTCATTAAAAGAAAACCATAGCTCTTTGAACATTGTCATTTGGAAATTTTATGGAATAGAAGAATGTTTGATATTATTAATCATCTGAGAGAATTTGATGTCACCACCTTCCAGCCTGGGCTTTGGATCTGAGCAAACTTGAGTTGAAATCTTAGATCTGCCACATAATAGCTGGGGCAGTTACCAACCTTCCCTGCTCTTCAGTTTCTTCCTCCAGTACTTCCTGGTGGAGTTTCTGTGAGGGTTAAAAATGGGTAATGTTTGAAAAGTACCTAGCATAGGGCCAGAGCGGTGGCTCACGCCTGTAATCCCAACACTTTGGGAAGCCGAGGCTGGCGGATCACCTGAGGTCAGGAGTTCGAGACCAGCCTGGCCAACATGGTGAAGCCCCATCTCTACTAAAAATACAAAAATTAGTCGGGCATGGTGGCAGGTGCCTGTAATCCCAGCTACTTGGGAGGCTGAGACAGGATAATTGCTTGAACCTGGGAGGCAGAGGTTGTAGTGAGTGGAGATCGCACCATTGCACTCTAGCCTGGGTGACAAGAGTGAAACTCCATCTCAAAAACAAACAAACAGAAAAACATGCCTGGAATATGGCTTAGCAGGGAATCAGCACCACCTGAAAGGCACTCCATGAAAAATACCGGCAATGTGAAGGATTGTTAGTGACATGATGCCACTTCCAGGGTGAACACCAGCCTAGCTCCAACCCAAACCCACGTGCTTCTGGGAACAGTGGGATTTGGACTGCAGTTCACCTTGTTTGCAAGAGCCACCATGCTGCACCATCATCCCTCTCACTTGTCAGTGCTCCTTAGCCAAGTACAGTTCTCTCTGACTGCCGTGTGACCAAGACCCGGAGCTTCAGTGCTCGTTATTGGAAACAGAAGGAAAACTCTCGAGTGAGAGGGAGAAGGCGCTGAGTAGAGGCTGTTGCCCGGGAATTATTCAAGAGTCACAGCTCAACCGAGGACTTTCTGGTACTGTGGATTTCACAGATTTTAAATTTCATGGTTACAGTAGCCATCTTGCACAAAGGCAGCTGAAACCCAACCGACTGAAAACACAGGCACACACATACCGTATATACCACACACACATGCATGTCAGCCACACACAGATGATTTGCCTAGAAATTTGTTTCTCCAGACCTTTTGGCAGAATAGCTATTTGTCATGGGAGAGGGAGGAAAATATTTGCATTCATAATAGGAAGAGTTTATGGTTGTGAATAAGCTCATGTTTGAAAAAAACAGTAATATTAGATATATGGTTGCTGGCACTACACAATTGCAGGATGTAATAACAGTGGCTACTAACATTAAACATTGCTTAAAATTACATGCATTTTAGGAATGGGTATATTGATCTCATTTTTAATGATCCATGATGAAAGGATTTGTTGCTTATAATCCTTAAAATGATCAATATATTATTTTAACACTTTTAAAAGGGAGTTGGTTTTTGGTTGTGAGTTAAGAGCAATTGTCACGTGCATATTTTATAGTAAGATTTTAGATTTGCTACAGTTTCATTAATACATTTAAGCAGGTGTGCCCAGGTAGTGGAATCAGAAAGGCAACTAGATTTTATTTAAAATATGTTTCAGGTGGTCTCTATAATGTGAAATTCACATGGCTTTTTTTTTTTCTAATGAGTTTTCTGCTGGCTTTGGAGATGTAGTTCTTTACAATAGGAGTATTTATTTTTTTATTTGAGACTTCCATTATTATTAAAAGATCAGTAATAAATACACTGAATTTATGCCTGTTAAATATTTTTAGCCTACTCCTAACACATGAAAATTTTACATACCTGTTTTGATCTATTTGTATTCTGTTATTTCCAAGTTTTTCCATTTTAAAGGAAAATTCTTGAAGGCCACCTTTTAAGGTTTCTCTAATTGGCACAGCTCTGGTCATTAACTTTTTACTTTTAAAGGAGAGCAGAAAGACAGATTGTAAAAACAAAAAATGTATATCTAGTTTATTTTGCTACTTGATAAGAAAAAAATCTCCAATTCTTGCATACTGTTTGCAGTTAACTTTATTCAGTCTATAGAGGAAAATATCTCTTCCTTTCCAGAATTCAAGCCCCATAATTTTATCTTCCTGTTGAGTGTCAACAGTTTTTTAAAGCCTATATAAGGAAGCTAACTTCAGAGCAATTAAGTACTCAAGAACCAGAATTGAATTAAGTCATTTTTATATTTATAGCTAATACACATTTTGAATTTCATCACAATTTGAACATGTCTGAGGAGTTGCATATAAAGGATTTTATTACTTGATTAATACATTAAATGCACTAGGAAAATTTTCTCTTGAGGTTTCATTAAGGAGTTAAGATAGTCCTTTATTTCATTTGTACATTGACGTTTTGTATAATGGTGGCTGTGAAATAGTTTCTCAATTCCAGGTGGCTCTTGATTTTCTTTGTGTTTTCATTTGTGGCTTGGAAAGAAAAACAAAGTTCAAGTTACTCTCATGCTTTATCACCCAGTGTTTCATGAAGGAAGCCTCATTTTTATGAGGAAATCTTGGCATGTCTACACCAGCTTGTGTATTTTGGCAGTTTGGAAAAGTGAAACACAGTTCCTGCTGTGCCCACTGCTTCTTGTATAAGATCTGTTTTGTAGTGGGTAACCTTGGCTTTCAGTGTTTTCACATTTAATTCATAACTGTCTGCATTATGAAGCTGAAATTGATGATCCATCAGTTCAGTCTGAAGAGTGTGTTGGAATCATGATTTGGTATTTTCTGGAAACAGTTTACTTTTTGAAAGGATGCCCTTAGCTCTTTATCTAATGTCTTCAAAAGAAAAAAATGGTTTACTATTTTCAGAAAAAAAGGTGATGTACTCACTGGTCTATTTTTTTGTGATCAGAATGTGTTGACCACCCACCCGTGGGGTGTGTTTCTGAGCGTCCTTGGCAGCCTCTGCTTTCACAACCATTCTCTTTTCAAATTCCTCTCCTTTTTCCAAATTCCTCTCCTTTTTCCTTTCCCGTTTGTGCTAGTAAAGACTCTTGGAAGCATCAGGCCCTGATGAGCCAGAGCCCCCAGTCCAGGGGTCTTTGGGTGCTGCATTTCTGACGTGAGCCACATAGCAAAGACCTTCTGACCTGTTGGCCTCTATGGCCCATGGCTGCCTTCCAAACCATTATTTATGGTGGACATGGAGGGATTCTGTTTGTTGGCCATGCCTTAATGCTCTGTTTTTTGAGGCTTTAACACAATAGTTGAAATTTCTTGGCCACACTGGATAGAGAATGTGTGAAATAGATACTGTAGAAGCACTTCAGGAGACTCTGTCATGAACCATGGGAAAATAATGAAGATTTCCCAGACTGATGGGTAAGTAGTCCGTAAGGAACACTTGTGGAAATAAACCCTGAATAATACGGTTTATGCATTTGATGTTGGAATAGAAATTATTTTGTTTCTATGTTTCAACAGCCTGTCTTTCCATGAGTACTGAAAACAGTGCTTCTGTTTTTTACATTATTGGATTCATCTTTACACTCAACTTATTACTAACTTGGTTAATAAAAGTGTTTTTTCCTTTTCTTTTCTCGTCTTTGTCATGGCTCTCTATCTCATATGTTCTCTTTCTGGTACTCGATGATCTGTACGACATTGCTGGACATGAAGGCTCCTGCCTGGCTCCCCAGCTTGCTGATTAAATTTAGATTAGGCTGAGGATTTCAGGAGTAAACCATCTCACCAGCACTGTTCCAGTTCTTCACTGGTAAACCAGTGGTAATGTCTGGGTTGAGAGTTACAAACTGAAATCCAAGAGAAATGCTGGTCTTCCCTGTCTTGCTAATCTAACCTTGTACTGGAACCCAGAATCAGGTTCCTAAATTCGAGATTACACAGGTGTGACACAAGGCATTGAGAAATCAGGGGGGCACATACTTCTCGAACACGTACTCAAGATTCCTCAAGAATATTTATCATAATGTTTGTAGCTTGTCCAGTTTGATCCGCATGTGGCTGTCATGAGAAAATCTTTGTGGCTGAGGATTTGGGAAAATGCAGCATGCTGCTGAGAGTTACATCTCGTGTTTAAAACAAAACAAAACCTGAAACCGCCAGGGCCTGAAAGCCACACTGTATTCCCAAGACCCTGCAACAGCCACAGGGCATTTTAGCAGAGAAAACAAAGCTTGTTTTATAGCTGCCCTTCACAGGTCTCCCTGACAGGCTTAGAGGCACATTGAGTGAAAACGGAGCTGTTACCGATATAATAAATGCTTTTGAAATTTTTCTGTTGGGCAATCCCTCAATAGCTGACTGCTTTGAAAAATGAATGAAAATCAAACATAAAGACACAAATGGCTTCGTCTGCTTGGCAATGAATAAACATATGCAAAAGGACATTCAGTTGCAGGTGTGTTGCCTGTCTATAGTGTTTTGTTTCTGCTTTTGTGTTTTTGTTCCAAGCAATTAATAAACCAGCCTGGCCTATATCGTTCTGGAAACATTCTTTTTCATAGGCTCAGACTTGGAGATTTAGCCTTTACTGCTTTCTTTTCTCGTTTTAGTTAAAAAAAAAAAAAAAAAAAAAACCCACCTACATAAAATTTACCACCTTCATTGTTTTTAAGCATACAGTTCAGTAGCTTTTCGTATTTTCACATTGCTGTGAAACAGAGGTCCAGAACTTTTCATCCTGCAATCTGAAACCCTATTCCCTCTCAACAACTTCCCATTTCCCCCTCCCTTGGGCCCTGGTAATCACCCTTGTATTTTCTGTTTCTACGAATCTGTTGCCTGATTTCTTTTCCACACGTGCTGGTTCCTGCGTCTCCTCTCCTGATTCAGTACAATTTGGACTAATCATGCCTTTAGGGAGGAGAGAACAATATGTAATTTTCACAGTGTGTTTTGTAAAATAGAGTACCTGGTAGGTGCCCACTAGGATATGCAGCTCTAATAAACTTTTCTGTTGGCATAATTCTTTAGAATATGTTGAAGTCATCTCACATGGTTGAGGAGTTAGATGGTGAAGGCAGATCTAAGCTTTTAAAACTAGATCATTTGGCTGCCTGTGTCAGCTAGAATTGAGTCTCAACTGTCTAATTCCTAGGCAAACCTCTGAACTCTCTTCTTTTACGGCATGTTTAATTTTTGATAGGTGACAGATTCTTTGTTTCAAAAATGTGCTTATTGTCCTTTGATTTTTTTTTTTTTTTTTTTTTTTTGAGACGGAGTCTCACTCTGTTGCCCAGGCTGGAGTGCAGTGGCGTGATCTCGGCTCACTGCAAGCTCCACCTCCTGGGTTCACTCCATTCTCCTGCCTCAGCCTCCCGAGTAGCTGGGACTACAGGTGCCCGCCACCTCGCCCGGCTAATTTTTTGTATTTTTTTTTTTTTTTTAGTACAGACAGGGTTTCACCGTGTTAGCCAGGATGTTGTCGATCTCCTGACCTTGTGATCCGCCCACCTCGGCCTCCCAAAGTGCTGGGATTACAGGCATGAGCCACCGTGCCTGGCCGTCCTTTGATGTTTTGATTTGATTTGTTTTGAGCACTAATGTCATTGTTTATAAATGTGGACCAAATGCATTTAATGAGTACACGCGATTGGTGGAATACCGTCGCTCTCAATAACCCTAACTCTCTGTGGAAGGAGACACACTCCGTTTTCATTTGTGTAAATTCCTTGCTGTAGGTCACCACTGTAGATTCACATTTCGAATGCTGTCAAATCATAGAAGTGTTAAAAAATATTTGTTTTTAAAGATGGCTGTTATTGCTTGTGTTGGTTTTTCAGAAACCTGTCTATGTTTTCCAGTATGACTTTTATGTCAGTGCTGGTGTTAGGTCACTGTAGGCTGCCCATGTTACTAAATTTAGTTTATAATTTGGCAGGATTTTCTTTAAAATGTGTCATCTAAACCCATGTCTCTTATTATATATCTTATATTTGCCTTCAATTTTCAAACAGCTAACTTTTGCAGTGATGATATCTGTATAAAAGGGAATTATCATTAAAGTGGTGCTTGTTGGGATGGTTGACTTTAAGATAAGGCTTTATAACAAGGGATTTAAACTGAGCAAAAAACTCAAAACCAGTATGAGTTAAGAATAGAATGTGCTAGGCCGGGCGCGGTGGCTCAAGCCTGTAATCCCAGCACTTTGGGAGGCCGAGGCGGGCGGATCACAAGGTCAGGAGATCGAGACCACAGTGAAACCCCGTCTCTACTAAAAATACAAAAAATTAGCCGGGCGCGGTGGCGGGCGCCTGTAGTCCCAGCTACTCAGGAGGCTGAGGCAGGAGAATGGCGGGAACCCGGGAGGCGGAGCTTGCAGTGAGCCGAGATCGCGCCACTGCACTCCAGCCCGGGCAACAGCGTGAGACTCCGTCTCAAAAAAAAAAAAAAAAAAAAAAAAAAAAAAGAATAGAATGTGCTAAATCCCAGGCTTCTTCTCTCTTTTTTTTTTTTTTTTTTTTTTGAGACGGAGTCTCGCTCTGTCGCCCAGGCTGGAGTGCAGTGGCCGGATCTCAGCTCACTGCAAGCTCCGCCTCCCGGGTTCACGCCATTCTCCTGCCTCAGCCTCCCGAGTAGCTGGGACTACAGGCGCCTGCCACCTCGCCCGGCTAGTTTTTTGTATTTTTTAGTAGAGACGGGGTTTCACCGTGTTAGCCAGGATGGTCTCAATCTCCTGACCTCGTGGTCCGCCCGTCTCGGCCTCCCAAAGTGCTGGGATTACAGGCTTGAGCCACCGCGCCCGGCCCAGGCTTCTTCTCTTGGCCAGATTTTGAAACAATCACATGAGAGCAACAGAGTTAACTGGTGAGCCAGTCTAAAGAGAACTGAAGTTTCTCATAAGGTCCTTCCCTCTTGTCCACCGGGGATACATTCCAAGACCCCCGAGGGTGCCTGAAGCCGTGGATAGTACCAGACCTGATTGTTGTCAGTCCAAACAGGTTTCTGTTGTCAGCTGAAGAATGAGATAGTTTGTAAATCTGGAGAGGAGCTCTTTGTTTCTCATAAAGGGCTGCAGCCTGCAAAGCAGGCATTCTGACAGACTGGGAAGCATAGCCTCTGGTCAGAAGCCAAAAACAGACACTTCAGAGTGGGAAGAATAAGACAAAAATGTATGCTGAATGGGGTGGGTAAAAGACATATTCAATAAGCTATAGGAGGAGTCATGAATATTCATGAAAGGAGAAACACGCCATGCATTTGAGATTGATGGGTCCCATGTTCAAAACACGGCAGGGTTAGTATGATCCGAGGGCAGAGTTTTCTGGCCTCTAATGTGTTAAGCTGAAGGCGAGGACGCGCAGGTTCTCACTGCACACCCCCCACAGGCTGGTGGAATGCTGGTTTGTTGTTCCATTGACATGGCAGAAGGGGAGGGGTGGTGTCAGGCTGTTGGTTGAAGTCCCAGGTGCAATCTTTGGAAAGAACTGGCTTTTGTTCAGCCCTTAGGGAGGAAAGCCTGTGGCCTTTAGCAAGCAAGGATGGGGGTATAACCAGGCTCCTCGGACCTCCCATCCCCTCACAGCCACAGACCCAGCTTTAAGGTTACTCAGGGGTCCCCTTGGCCAGGAGGAGGGTCTGTTTGGTGGGTTCAGAGCCTTAGGATTTTATTTTTCTTTCTTGCTGTTCATGTCTTCAACAAATATAATGCCCTTTCCATCTTAACTAAGCACTTACCACACACTGTGACTGTAACTTTTGCAGTTTGAGGTGCGACGGCAAAAGTAACATTAATTTCTTTTTCCTTTTCCACAATTTCCCAGATGGAAGATTCATTTTTTTTTGTTTGTTTTTTGGAGATGGAGTCTCACTCTGTTGCCCAGGCTGGAGCGCAATCTCCGCTCACTGAAAGCTCCGCCTCCCGGGTTCACACCTTTCTCCTGCCTCAGCCTCTCGAGTAGCTGGGACTACAGGCTCCCACCACCACGCCTGGCTAATTTTTTCCATTTTTAGTAGAGACGGGTTTCACCATGTTGGCCAGGATGGTCTCAATCTTTGGACCTTGTGATCTGCCCTCCTCTGCCTCCCAAAGTGCTGGGATTACAGGTGTGAACCACCGTGCCCGGCAGAAGATTCATTCTTACTGCAGATCTTAGCAACCTCAGCACATGACTCTCTTTCTTTCCGCATTAAGTCAAGAACTGTCGGCCTTTTCGCTTAAAGGAAGCACTCTAAGGCTTCGCTCTGACCTGCACCAGTTGCAGCATCACTACTGTTTGGGGCCATTAGGAAGTAAATTCAGGGAGACTTGAACACAAGCACTGCAGTATCTTGAGAGTCGATCTGCTCACCGAAGTGGCCCTTGAGCGTAGACAGCCTGGATCTGCTGGGTGAAGGGAAGAGGTATGTCCAGGGTGGGACAGAGAGGACCGCAAGAGATTTCCTCACTACTTGGAACAGCGGGAAATCCAAAACTTAGGGATTATTCCTGAAATTTTCCATTGAAAATGTTCAGACTGAGGTTGACCAAGGGTAACTGAAGCCATAGAAAGCAAGACTGAGGGTAAAGGAGGGGCCTCCTGTACTCCAAGAGCACTGAATCAACACATCGATGGAAGCACATCTTTAATTTTTTCTTAAAAGCCTCCTGCAGGATATCGTAGAAACGTAGAAACGCTGTGCTGCCAATCACATTCTTGTGATTGGCACACACTTGTGATGTGACACGTTCACTCTGCAAGTTTAAACTTCCCCTCGGTGTTTCTTTTCCTGTGTGACCGTCACATGACTAGTTTTGTTGTGCATTGTTGTAGAAGTTAACATGTTTCCCTGTCGAAAGAATGTCATCCTCTATTTTCTCAGTTTCCTGTAAGCATTTTTTGTATAGTTGGCCTTTGTTTTAGTGGTCAGCATTTATGGCTTTTTGCAGACGGCATCTCTTTGAGCAACAATTTCTTGAAATAAAAAAATATATTCTCGGCCAGGTGTGGTGGCTCACGCCTGTAATCCCAGCACTTTGGGAGGCTGAGGCGGATGGATCCCTTGAGGGCAGGAGTTCTAGACCAGCCTGACCAACATGGCAAAACCCCATCTCTACTAAAAATACAAAAATTAGCCGAGAGTGCTGATGTGCGCCTGTAATCCCAGCTACTCGGGAGGCTGAAACAGGAGAATCGCTTGAACCCGGGAGGCAGAGGTTGCAGTGAGCCGAGATGGCACCACTGCACTCCAGCCTGGGCGACAGAGCAAGACTCTTAATTGGCTTTAGAATCTTGATCCTGACTTATAGTCGTTTTTGTTAAAAGGCTGTACTATTATGGTCTCTTCATGGGAACTATAGTTTTAAAATTATTTTATTCAGCAAACCTTTATGAGCACCTACTATGCATCATGCTGTTCTCGTGAACAAAACAAGATCCATATCCCGAGGGCGTGTGCCCTCCAGCAGAGAAAGACGGCACTGTGTAAGGAGCGCTAGAAGAAGATGCTGTCTTTTGGGTGTAGAAAGTGGTATGTAAAATTGAAAAATAGAAATAGACCAGAATCAGGGATGGAGGTGTGGGGCAAATTGTCATTTTAAGTCGGGCGGTCAGGGTCGGCATTGTTGAAAACCTGACATGTGAGCAAAGCAAAGAAAGAGGTGAGGGAATTATCCACAAAGATTTCTGGGGATAGAGTGTCCCAGCCTGTGCAAAGGCCCAGAGGTGGGTGTGTGTCTCGTGTGCTAGAGAACAGCTGGCCTGGCTGGAGAGGAGTGAGCCAGAGGGAGGACATTTGGGATACGAGCTCAGGTAGGTGACAGGGGTGGGGCAGATCACTGGGGACCCTTTTTTCCCATTGTGAGGACTGTGGCTTTTACTCTGAGTGAAAAAGGTTTTGAGTAGAGGAGTGACATGTCTGATTTAAAGTAAAAGATGACTGTTTCTGATAAAGCTGACTTGAGAAGCTATTTGGAAATTGTTTATGTGATAAGTCAGATGGTTATCATAAGTGACAGAGGTTACATGCAGGCAGAGAAATTCAAGGAAATTGTCATCTGCAGGGCGTGGTGGCTCACTCCCAGCACTTTGGGAGGCCGAGGCGGATGGATCACCTGAGGTCAGGGTTTCGAGACCAGCCTGACCAACATGGTGAAACCCTGTCTCTACTAAAAATACAAAAATTAGCTGGGCATGGTGGCATGTGCCTGCAATCCCAGCTACTCGGGAGGCTGAAGCAGGAGAATCACTTGAACCTGGGAGGCACAGGTTGCAGTGAACCAAGATCGTGCCACTGCACTCCAGCCTGGGCAAAAAATTCATCAAGGTACTCAGAAGGTGAAGAATGTCATTCAGCTGCATGGTATTCCCGTTCCTGAGTGTCATGAATGTGTGTCCACAAACGTGTGAGTGTGTATGTGCAGTGGAGTCATTGCAGGAACCTTCAGGCACGTGAGGCTCTCTAGGTTTGGGGCCAGAGGACGTGAGTGCTTAGAAGTTTTCAGGCAAGCCTCATTTCCAGGGTGCCCTTGGAATCACTGCTATAATCGATCAGAATTAGTTCCTTAATTAAATCCTGGCCATCGATCAGCATCGCCTTCTATTGCATTTGACAGAATCTGTGTTGTAAACAAAGCAGAACCATCTTGTTTCCCAGAACTGTGGTTTGTTAACACCTAAGGAACTGCTTGTCTGATATTCATATTTTTAAAAATGTGTTTAGTAATTCAGAATCTTTTAGTCCTTCTAGACTGTCAGCATTGTTGGATATGCTTTATGGACTTTTGTTATATACTTATTTGTAAGTTTCTTTTTCCTCAATCGAGAATCTTTGTGTTCGTATTTTGTCTTACTCTAGCAGGTTTTCAGTGGGAAGAGACTGCCATCCGTAGTGAACCCATATCATTTTTTGCTTCTTAGTGGTTTCCTCATTTGTGGATCATACAGACCCCATTTCCCACCTTTTTCCTCTTCTAGTCAGTGTCTCATTCCCCAGCTGCTCATCCGAAGATAGTGAAATATAAGGGAAAGTGTAAGTTTTATTTTACAGTGATTAAAGTACAATGAGATTTAAAAATACAGACGGTAAAATTTTCATAGCTACCAAAAGTTGAAAATAGCACAATATACTTCAACTAAAAATGAAGCAAGGTGGGTTACTGACTTCTTGAATCCCTGCTGGATGGTGGCACTGGTGCTTAGCACTTTAGGTATATTTCCTTCATTTAACTCTCACAACCACTCCTTTATGGGGTGTCATCATTCCATTGTTCAGATGGAAAAGCCAGTGCCCACGCAGGCCAGGAGACCTGCCTGAGCTCCGTAGCTGGTAAGTGGCAAGCCAGCCTCAAAGTCCTTACGTGATGCGCCTAGAACCCCTGCCTTCCCCTGTTCTGTGCTGTTCCCGAACATCTCCCACAGTTTTGTGCCTAATAGTAATAGCTTCATCTGTTGAAAATGACGTCAAAGTTAGTTTTCCCTCCATCTTTCTTTATAATGAAAACACTTTTTATAGTGCTTGGCTTTTTCTACCCTCCCCACACCCACCCAGTTTACCAGTCCATTTTGTAGATTGTCAGTATTTTCAGATATGCTTTTTTCCCATTTTTTTTATTGTGGTAAAATATACATAATATAACTTTACCATTTTAACCATTCTAAGTATACAGTTCAGTGGTATTAAGTATGTTTATGTTGTTGCTCAGCCATCCCCACCTCTCCAAAACTTTTTCATCTTCCCAAACTGCAACTGTGTCCCCATTAAACACTAACTCCCCACTCTCCACTCCCCCTCCCCTACCTCCAGCCCCCACAACCACCATTCTCCTTTCTGTGTCTATTGGATATGATTGTTGTACTTCTGTTGTACGCCTGTTTGTAAAGGTCTTTTCCATATTCATCTGAGCTTTCCAGCTTTTCGAAGGAGAATAAATTCCAAGTATCTGGTTAGAACTCTGACCTCTTTGCAGAACATAAAGCTGGAGCTGAAGGCCACCCCTACCCCCCCACTCACTCCCATGGTTAACAGAATATTAAATCTGAAAAGTACATTTTTAAAAAAGAATGACAAGTAAAAATGTTTGGGAAGTTTTCTGGAAACTAAAGAGCTAAGAATTCTTAAAGGATCTGGAAAGCTGCGTTTTCATACTTGAGTTTGATTCGTGGATTTTTAACTTAAAAGCCTTTTGCATAAAACATTAAAGTCCCCTTCTAAGGGGTAAGAAAATCTTCCCATTCTCCCAACTATTTGAAAAAAAAAGGTTAAAAAATATTTTCTGTAGAAAGTGTCTGTAAACAGATTAATTTTTCTTTCACGTAAGATTGGCTCTTGGGGAAAAGCTGTGTTTCAGAGACAAGGTTGAAGAACTTTGCGTGCATATGATGGAAGATGACAGTGGGAAACAGGTGTCATTTGGTGGTTTTGTTTTACAAAGTCTTCACCTTTCTGCTGAGTCATGGGACTAAGTTCAACACAATTTCTACTTTCCGCCTTCCTTTGCAATAATAGTTTTGGAAGCCAGGTATTAGTATATGATATCAGGTGTTTTCTAAAGATTCAGGTTCAGTGGGTGAATGCACTTTTGTGACTTCATTAGACCACCGAGCCCAAGGAGAAAGCGCCAATCTTACTAGACACGAGGAAAAAGACACGTCTTTTGCTCTTGCTGGAAGTGGTGTCCTCCTTTCTACAAGCAGTCATTATCTGGTTTATACTTGCCTTGTTCAGTTTTTGTGTGATATTTTATTCTCTGCCTAATACATATGAAAGTATCAAAGTGTGAAGCATGATTTTTTAATTTAGATAAATTTTAGAATTTTTTATTCATCTATTTCTAAAAGGGATGAAAAGACAATGAATTGGTCAAGATCAGGAGATGACAAACCTAGCACTATGAAGAGCTGGATTCTACCCTAAATGTTTTTGTTTCTTTTGCTTGCTTCATACCAGGTTTGTAAGAAAGCAGTAGAAATCTCCCACACGTACACACACACACACACACACACACACACACACACACACACACTCTGTCTCTCTGTCTTTGCAGAGTTTTGGAATGAAAGGAGGGAGTTGTGTACTAATGATGCGGTGGGTGTGTCGTGTACTAATGATGCGGTGGGTGTGTCGTGTACTAATGATGCGGTGGGTGTGTCACTGCTCCGTTGCAGTGAGGGAGCTGAAAGCGCCCATTCTCTTCACGGCCGGGAGTCGGGGACTCTGAAACCTAATCTGAAGTGTGTTTAACAAGGGTTCTGAACGCTGGGACTTAGTGCCGAGGGGAACAAGGAGACAGTGTGTCCTCAGGGGCAGTGTGACCGCCCCTAGAGCCACAGCAAGCAGGAAGAATCGCAGCGTTTGTGGGCAGAACCGATGGGCAGGCCTAAACATTTAGCTACTTTGCCCCAGAATGAAAGCCTGTTCCAGCTCCCCAGGGTTTGGATTTAAAGTTTTAGTTCCTGTCAGTGGTGATCGCAGTTTCCTGAAGAGGGGGCCATCCGGTCTGCTGTTCAGCTTTTGAGTCACTTAATTTTTCCTCCTCCACATCATCATCATCATCACAAATACCCATTAGAGCTCACCTAGTCTGGATGCCGTTCTAAGGGCATGGTGTATACTAAGTTGCTGAATCCTTACAGTGACCCAATGAAGTGGTTCAATCTTTACGTCCATTTTATGTAAGAGGAAACTGAGGCACAAGAAGTAGCTTGCCTCTAGTGGATGTGACCTTGGGCATTCCATTGTCCTCCAGCCTGGAAAGTCCCAGTAGATACAGCAGAGCTGAGGTGCAGGTGTGCAGGTGCACCGATCCCTTCTACCCACAGGGTAAAGCCCCAGAGCATTGCATATGGTCTCAAGTGTCCAGACTTACACAAATGTTACTGCTGATGTCTGGAAAGTGAAAAAGGTAGGAACGCTGTTCTGGCTTCTAACATACTTTTAATACGGACAAGAGGCAGGAGGGCAGGGTCCCTGGCAAAGGCTCTACCCTCAAGCCTGGACCCACAGCCCTAATAGAACAGGCATTCCTGTTTTTGTGCCCAAGTGTTGCTTTTTGGCCCACCCTACCCCCCATCCTGTGCCCACGTAAACCCCAAACCTCAGCTGGCAGAGTGACAAGCAGCTGAACATTGAGAGGAGAAGAAGCAACTGAGTGTCGGAGACTACAGATAGATGCAACTTAACTTCAGACATCACGACTTTGGAGAGCAATCCTGCTGGAGATGGCCTGGCTTCAGGGAAGGATCACCTTCTACCCGCACCATCCCCTTTTCAGCTCCCCTTCCACTGAGAGCCACTTCCACCACTTAATAAAACCTCCACATTCACTACCCTTCAAGTCCCTGTGACCTGATTCTTCCAGGATGCTGGACAAGAACTTGGGTACCAAGAGGGCAGGGTGTAAAAGGCTGTCACCCTGACTCTCCACTGAGCTGGTTAACACTTGGACATCCTTGGCCAGGCACGGTGGCTCACGCCTGTAATCCCAGCACTTTGGGAGGCCGAGGCGGGAGGATCACAAGGTCAGGAGATCGAGACCATCCTGGCTAACATGGTGAAACCCTGTCTCTCCTAAAAATAAAAAAACTTAGCTGGGCGTGGTGGCGGGCACCTGTAGTCCCAGCTACGCAGGAGGCTGAGGCAGGAGAGTGGCGTGAACCCGGGAGGCAGAGCTTGCAGTGAGCCAAGATCGCGCCACTGCACTCCAGCCTGGGCGACAGGATAAGACTCCATCTCAAAAAAAAAAAAAAAAAAAGAAAAAAACAAAACACTTGGACATCCTCACATGGCAACTGCTAAAAGAGCATTGACAGCACTAGAGACTACCATGGGACCGGAGCCCAAAAGCTGCTTGCCTTGGCCCAAGCACCAACTCGCAAGAAATTTGAGCCTGGTGGCTGAGTAAGCAAGCCACACCCCTGTGACAGGTCCCCTGAAGGGGTCCAGGGAATTCTCCTGTTTCATTAAGCCCTGAGCCATTCTGATTTTCTCTCTCATAACTTTCACAATTTTCCTTTCGTTCCTTGACTTTCAGATTTCCCAGTAATTTGCCTTGAGATGAACTTTACTCATTCATTCTGTGAGGTACTCTCTGGCCCTTTTCAATCTGAAAGGTTCTGGAAATTTTTCTCATCTTATTCTTGCCTAATTTCCTTTCCTTTGGGGTCTCTCTGTCTGGAAGTCATGTTACTCAGATGTTGAAGCTCTTGACTTGTGGCTCTAAATGTCTTATATCCTTTCTTCTTTCTCATCTCTTTGCCTTCAAGTCTAGCTTCTAGGGGAGTTCTCAACTTTAAAGTCTTTGAGTGACATTTTTATTTCTTTTATTTTTTTTTATTTCTAAGAGCTCTTTCTTGTTATTCAAATGTTCCTGTTTATAACTTTCTGTGTTTTAACTTATAAACTCTTAGCTATATCTGGGTACAAATTATAGTATTTCTAAAAGTTTTCCCCTCTTCGTGCATTATTGCAAGTACCTGGCATCTCCCATGTCTGACCTTTTGGGACACTCTGCGTAATGTGACCGCCTCCTGTTGCTGACTCTTCCTCCTCTCGTCTGTAACTAGATTTCTCCTTTCTTCTTGGTCACCTTTCACAATTTGGGGGAACTCTGTCCCCTCCTGTCTCCTCTTTCTTTTGCTCTGTTTTCCATGAATTTATTCCTTTCCCCCTTTTAATTATTATTATTAATTTTTTTGAGACAGGGCCTTACTTTGTCCAGGCTGGAGTGAAGTGGCATGATAATAGCACTGCAGCCTCCAACTCTCAGGCTCAGGCCATCCTCCCACCTCAGCCCCTGAGTAGCTGAGACCATTATGCCCAACTAATTTTATTTTTGTAGCGATGAGGTCTCACTGTGTGTCACAGGCTAGTCTCAATCTCCTGACCTCAAGTGATCCTCCCACCTTGGCCTCCGAAAATGCTGGGATTATAGACGTGAGCCACCTTGCCCTTTCCTTTTTAATTCTTTCACTGTTGTTGCAGTGGGCTTTCCGGATGCAGTGGAGATAAGCTTCTGTGTTCAGCCTGCCACATTTAGCCACAACCGACATTTGTCTCCTGGTTTGTATTAAGCCCTGTCTGGCAGTGGCCTTGTGCTAATCTTTCTAGGAAAAATATGCATTTCCAGACAGATAGGCGAGTTCCTGTAGAATTTCTCAAACTGCTCTCATTGACAGATTTTCACACGAGCCTGGGAGCTAGGGAAGGGCTGGGCTGAGGTAGAGGCTGTCCTTGGTGGGCAGCTGGGACTTTGTGTGATTCTGGGCCTGGCATCTGACCCCTCCTACCTCACCAAGCTGTAGGGGAAGCTCTCAAAAGAGAAAATATTTTGTAAAGAGAATTGAAAATATTTCAATTGAAAATATTTCTATTGTGGAGTACTGTTCACACCTAGAGCAACAGCAATCGAAAGAAGAATGCCTTTTAGCAGTGAGAAAAATAGATCATCTCCCATAATGAGTCTACTATTTGCTGAGTATATTTGAAGATCAAGATAGAGAAATTTTGAAGGCCACAATTTTTGTATGGTTCTAAATTCACTAACAGGGTTATTACTTCACTGTAATCTGTTTATTCAGAAAGAAAACTGCTCAACCCAACTGCATTGTTCCTGCATGCCGTGGCAAAGGAACAGGTGATGAGGCCGTCCCTAAGGCAGCTTTTACTTTCTAGGGCTGCCACAACAAAATACTACAAACCAAGTGGCCAACAACAGCAGAAATGTATTCTCTCACTGTTTTGGAGGCAAGAAGTCAGAGATGAAGGGGTCATGAGGGCTGTGCCTCCTCGGAGACTCTGAGTAGACTCCTTCCCGGCTTCTTTTGGCTTTTAGGGTGGCCGGTGGTCCCTGGTGCCCCTTGGCTAGCAGCTGCCTGCCTCTGATCTCTACTTGCTAATTTTTAAAAAAAAGTTATAGAGATGGGGGTCTCACTATATTGCCCAGGCTGGTCTCATAAGTGATCCTCAAAGTGCTGGGGTTATAGGTGTGAGCCATCGCACCTAGCCCAGGTTTGGTATCTTTTACTGTGGATGCGTCTCTGGCTTGATATTAACCTCGGATGGAAATCAGAGTGAGAAACCCCAGAGGCAGCCAGCCTGGCCTCAGAGGACCCCGTGTCATTGATAGTATCTCATCCATGTGTCTGGCACTTGGCTACTCAAACCTGGTCCTTGCCCCAGCAGTAGCACTCTTTGGAAGTTTATTAGAAATACAGATCCTGGGGCCTCTGGAATCAGCATCTGCAGCTTATCAGTGTCTGAAGGAGACCCACGAGCACATTTGATTGGAAGAGCGTAGCTCTGTGTCACCTCCAGCTGAATTCCAAGGTGACTGCAGGCAGCGACCCTCTGGGGACTCTGCCCCAGGGACTTAGCCCCGTGGCACGCTGCTGTGCTAATGGGCTCCACTTGGGATTTTGCAGGCACACACCTTTGGGGTTGGGAAGTGGGACCTCCTTCCAGTGTCAACTCATCCTCTGTCATTCAGTCTGTAAATTTCCATTTCCCTTCACCATCACGGTGGCAGCAATAATAAAGACTGTGTGTCATGTGCCAGGCCTTTTGCTAGGTACTTTGTGGTCATGGTTTCATTGAATTCTCACATTAGTCTTAAAAGGGAGATAATAATAGCATAAAATAGCATCTCTAGCCCTTTCATGACTCGTGTGCTGTGGACTAAATTGTACTCCCCACCCTAATTAATTTCTTGATGCGCTACCTACCATGTGACCGTATTTGGAGTAAGGAAGTACAGTAATTAAGGTAAAATAAGGTCATGAGGATGGAGCTCTGATCTGATAGAACTAGTGACCTTAGGAGAAGAGATACCAGAGAGCTCTCACTTGCTCTCACTCAGCCATGTGAGGACACAATGAGAAGGCAGCCATCTGCAAGCCAGGCAGGGAGCCCTCAGAGAACCAGATCAGCTCATACCTTGAGTGTAGACTTCACACCCTCCAGAACTGTGAAAACATCAATTTCTGTTGTTTAAGCCACCCAGTGCATAGTGTTTGGTTATGTCCACCTGGGCAGACTAAGTCATCATGTTTCCATCTGAGTTTACCTAGCAAACTCCTACTCATCCTTCAAGACCCATTCAAATGGGCTACTTCTAAAACACATGAGGTACTCCACTCTCAAAGAACACCACCATCAGGGAGAATAGCCAGTTGCTCTATTCTCTGACTTTCTATGGCTTTTTGCTAGTTCCTCTAATGTGCCACTTACCATGTACTCCAATTTAGCTGGTTATTTTTGTACATCATCGATGGAATTAGTCCATTTTCACTCTGCGAATAAAGACATACTTGAGACTGGGTAATTTATACAGGAAAGGGGCTTAATGGACCCACAGTTCCACATGGCTGGGGAGGCCTTACAATCATGGCAGAAGGCAAGGAGGAGTAAGTCATGTCTTACATGGATGGCAGCAGGCAAAGAGAGAGCTTGTGCAGAAAAACTTCTCCTTATAAAACCATCAGACCTGGTGAGACTTACTATCACGAGAACAGCATGGGAAAGACCTGCTCCCATGATTCAGTCACCTCCCACAGGGTTCCTCCCACAGCACATGGGAACTGTAGGAGCTACTATTCAAGATGAGATTTGGGTGGGGACACAGCCAAACCGTATCACTGACCCAAAGAGAGATGCTCATCTTCTTGCTTTCCTTTCTCTCTGCTTAACATAGTGACTGCACACTGCAACTTGCTCGATAAATATACCCCAGCCCCCTCAAGCCGTCATAGTTATTAATACGTCTGCCCACCTGGTCAAAATCTACCAAAAGGCTATAGGAAAATCTGTGACGTTGTGATTGGGTAGAGGGTTGATGGATTATGGGATTTTGAACAATATTCTGATAGGTATCAGTCATAGGGAGAAGGGCACAAGGCCTTCGAGAGCAGCCATTCCCTTCTGCTGAGTGAGAGCATGCCTTGGTTGTCATAGTTACGCTAATCCCAAAACAGCAAAAATAAAACACTTCCCGAAATGGCTCTCTGTAACACCAGGAGATGCAAACCTTGTAAACCTGGTCAAACATGATCGAGTTCTGTCTATGAGATAATTTCCACAAGGCAGTACTTTAGCTTTCTCAGGTAGGGAATTAATTGATTTAGACGATTTAATGTGGTAGGGAGAGGGAGAGGGAGAATATACTCCCAGCCTACAGAAGGAATGGTGTCTTTATTCTTTTAGAAAAGAAAACAAAAAATACTCCTGTTTAAAACTTTGTTATAGAAATGACCTGAAGACATAGAAATGTTGTTGTTGTTTTTGTTTTTTGTTTGTTTGTTTGTTTGTTTTGAGACGGGGAGTCTTGCTCTGTCGCCCAGGCTGGAGTGCAGTTGCGTAATCTTGGCTCACTGCAACCTCTGCCTCCCAGGTGCAAGCAATTCTCCTGCTTTAGCCTCCCAAGTAGCTGGGACTGTACAAGCAGCGCGCGCCATCCTGCCCAGATAATTCTTTTGTATTTTTAGTAGAGATGGGGTTTCGCCATGTTGGCCAGACTGGTCTCGAACTCCTGACCTCAGGTAATTTACCTGCCTTGGCCTCCCAAAGTGCTGGGATTACATGTGTGAGCCACCGTGCCCGGCCTAGAAATGTTTTAAAGTCACAATAAACTGGAGCAACTTTGAGTCACAATTTGTAATAGCTTGAAGCGCTGTGTGAACATGCGTGCTGTTTAGTATTCAGTGCGTACTTGCCAGGCTTTCCCCACGAATGTAAACCTCCTCCTAAATTTAATGTTAGAGGCTCCAGTGAAAAGCCAATTGAGGACGGAGAAGGCAACAGGGACACAGAGTGTGGAGCCAGCCAACTGGTTTGTGCACTAGATTAAAATTCAGCTGCCTTTTGGAGCATCATTTTAAAAATAAGGGACAAAAATTTGATTATGTAGTTCACGAATTGCTGGTTTGTTATCCAAAATAGAACATTAGAATGAATATTTGGCCTCTTATAAGGAGAACACTTCAGGAATATTATGATCGAGACTGGTAGTGAACGGGGTGGTTGCTTAGAGCTGATGGGAGCCTTAGAGGTCTGCCCCTACCCCCAGCACAAACCCTTGAGGACATCATAAACAGTCATTTGGGCCAGGTACAGTGGCTGACACCTATAATCCTAGCACTTTGGGAGGCCGAGGCAGGATGATCGCCTGAGCTCAGGAGTTTGAGACCAGCCTGGGCAACATAGCAAACCTCGTCTCTACTAAAAATAAAAAATTAGCCAGACACGGTGGTGCACTCCTATAGTCCCAGCTTCTTGGGAGGCTGAGGTGGGAAGATTGTTTGAGCACAGAGATTGAGGTTGCAGTGAGCTACAATGGTGCCACTGCACTCCAGCCAAGGTGACGCAATACGCTGTCTCCAAAAAAAGCTTGAATAACAGAAATAATTTTTTTCAAAAACAACAAAACATTCATTTGTCATCAGATCCCTTTCATATTAAACCATTACTCACATATATAGGTTTTCAAATGATGCCTAGATAAGTGGGTTTTCCTTCCTTGTATATAATAGTCTGTGTCGCCGTGTGTGTGTGTGTGTGTGTGTGTGTTGAAGTAAGTTAACCTTTAAAAAAAATACTTTTACTGATGAATTTTCTACAGGGCCTTTTTTCTTGAGTTCTGTCAGTTTAATCTGTGCTGTTTCTACCTTTTCCCCATTCAAGCTTTACTGACTTGTTTACAGGTTTGGTTTTTTAGTTAATAAAAGGCTAGTGGATTTGTGGCTGTTGAATCTCATCGTTGGCTTTCAGTACAAAGCCTGCCCCAAATGCATAATTTGCCATTATTTCCAAAGATGTTCAGTTTCTTCCTTTTTTGCCAAACATATAAAAAGAGCTATTTGTGTAAAGAAATATTAGCAAATATTTAGTGCATACACGTGGATATTCACCCATTTTCCTCATGTGATGAGATCCTACCCCATAGTATTTTTCTAAGATCTCATGTAAAGAAAATAGATTCTTTATTTTCTTATTTTTAAAAGTAATGTTAACAGATTGCATTGTGAATAACTGTTTTCAGTTGTTTATAGATGTGAGCCCCATTCCTCAACTACTTTTTCTCCCTTCTGCATTTTTAAAATTGTGGTGAAACACCTGTAACAAAATATACTGTTTTTACATGTGTAGTTCAGGGGCATTAAGTACGTTCACTCAGGGGCACTAAGTACATTAAGTCCATTCACACTGTTGTGCAATTATCACCACCAGCCATCTCCAGAACTCTTCCTACCTTGCAAAACTGAAGCTCTGATCCCGGTAATCACTGACTCCCCGTTCCCCCTCCCCAAAGCCCCTGGCAACCCCCCCATCCTACTTTCTGTCTCTGAATTTGCCTGCTGTGGGTACCTCATTGAAGTGGAATCATCCAATATTTGTCCTTTGATTACTGGCTCATTTCACTTAGAATAGTGTCCGTAAGTTTCATTCATGGTGTAGCGTGTTCCTGAATCTTGTTTTCTTTTTTCCCGAAGGCTGCATCGTCCTCCACTGTGTGTAATTGTCCTCCTCATACTGTTGATCCACTCATTCAGCAGTGGACACCTGGATTGCTTCTAGCTTTTGGCTATTGTGAATAATTCTTCTGTGAACGTGGATTTACAAAACCCTGCTTTCAGTTATTTTCGTTGTATACTCAGAAGTGGGATTGCTGTATCCTAGGATAAGACTATTTTCATTATTTTGAGAAACTGCCATACTGTTTTACCATAGTGGCTGCACCATTTTGCATTCTGGGATGTGACGTGGAACAGAATGCGCTTCAGAGTGAAGTTCAAAATCTCACTGGGAAGTACAGAGAAATTATGCTGCAGGCTGATGAAGTAAAAGTATTATAGGAACAAAAGGAAGAATCATTTTCTTAGTGAAATACAAGCTGTTTCTCTGCCTCTCTTCTCCGAGAAGCTTCCTCAGAAGCAGGCTTTAACCTGGTGTGCGTTGACACCCTTAGATAGTTCAGGACCAAGTCCTAAAAGAAAGGGAGAGGAAGTCCTCGACCATCAGGGTATCTTTATGCCTGGAAGCGCTTTAGGCTCAGCTGCCCGCTACACATTGGGGTGTTAATGCACAGTTCATGTAGCACATTTGTATTCGTCCATTCTCACAGTGCTATAAAGAACCACCTGAGATTGGGTAATTTATGTAGAAAAGAGGTTTACTTGACTCACAGTTCTACAGGCTGTTCAGGAAGTGTGGCTGGGAGGCCTCAGGAAACTTACAGTCATGGCAGAAGGTGAAGGAGAATAAGCCTGTTTTACCATGGTGAGCAGGAGAGAGAGAGAGAACAAAGTGGGAGGTGCCACACACTTTTAAACCATCAGATCTCATGAGAACTCCTCACTGTCAGGAGAACAGCAAGGGGGAAATCTGCCCCCATGATCCAGCTACCCGCCACCAGGTCCCTCCCCCAACATTGGGAATTACAATTCAACATGAGATTTGGGTGGGGACACAGAGCCAAACCATATCACCATTGTAGTGCCATTTACCCATGCCGTTGTCATGTAGTGGGTGCATTTAAGCCCTTGTAAATTCCAGTGATGTTACATACAGGAGTGCCCTTACAACCGTAGATATAGCCAGCATTCACAGGGGAATTCGCATAATGCTTTATGGACATCTATTTTACAGATGAATTTTAGAAGCTATAAAGATATTATTGAAATGATAAGTTGACATCACCCTATGAAAAATTTGGTGCCAAAGAAAAGTCATTTTCTATAAACATTTGCATAAAATAATAAATTTTAACAATTTTAAGGATCGACTTGCCATTTATTAGCTAGATCCTAAGTCTCTACTGCAAACCCGTGACAAGCAGCTAGTTAATCATCATTGCTTCACTTGTCTCTGACAGGCCCTAAGGAGTGTGCAGTGCTGTGGCAGCAAGGCTGCAGGTTCTAGGACTCAACACGCCCTCATATTATCACCAAAAGCACTCCAAACATGCACAGAAACCGCTGCTGACGCCATGAAGTACCCAGTGTAGAGGCTAACTCTCCCTGTCCCCTCTTCTAAAGTGCTCAGTTTAACACCATGTGCATAAAGACATCCATTATATATTAGGTTTTTTTGTTTAAAACTTTTTAAGATTTCTAGTATTGAATTATTAAGTCTCATTGACTCTGTAAATCTAGATGAAGTTGTCAAATTCCCTTAGTTCCAGGAATTCTTTGGGAAACGTGAGTGCTTGCCAGCTGGTCAGATGATTGGTGGTTTATTTTCATCACAAATAGGAAATGTTAAGAGTTATGAGAATAAAGGTTCTGAAGCTGGAATGTGTTTTTCCTTAAAAGAAAATCTTACAGTATGGGAATTCTTCCACAAGTTCTTATTCTTTGGTCCATTTTTTATGACATTCTTTTTTTTCCAGGCTGGAGTGCAGTGGTGTGATCTCAGCTCACTGCAACCTCCGCCTTCTGGGTTCAAGCAATTCTCCTGCCTCAGCCTCCTGAGTAGCTGGGATTACAGGCACCCGCCACCATACCTGGCTAATTTTTGTATTTTTAGTAGAGATGGAGTTTCACCATGTTGGCCAGGCTGGTCTCGAACTCCTGACCGCAAATCATCCACCCGCCTCGGCCTCCCAGAGTGCTGGGATTACAGGCATGAGCCACTGTACCTAGCCTATAATGTTCTTATTAATGTCTGCAGATGTTATTGGAGTGAGACGTGGGAGCCCGAATAAGTTGCTGTGCATAAGTTAACCATGCAGCTCTTGGCAGCTGGTGTGGGGACTCAGACCCAAGATTAGGGACTGGAATGGAGCAGCTCATCGCTCCCTACATCAACCGAGCTGGGAAAAGCTAGTCTGACCCTGTGCTGTAGCAAAGCAGTGGAAGATAAGATTGGTGACCAGTGTTCCACTGTGCTCTCCTGACTGTTTCCTCTGGATAAGCCGCCTGCAGAAGAGGAGAGCTTGGCAGGCAACAATAGGGGTTCCACACAATCACATGTGACTCCTGACATTCCTGCAGGTGACATGACTCTGCCAATGTCAGGCATTTAAGATCTAGAGCCTGGCGAGTTTGGGATCATCTGTGGAGAATGTGTATCTTCTGGATTGCAGTGAGCGCTAGTGTGGGGGTGTAAAGTGTTATCTGTTTAAAAAAAGTGCTTAATGTTGAACATCAAGCAGCATCTTTCTTGGCTTCTCTGTTCATGCTGGTACAGACTCATGGACATGCCCATCCGTTTACTTGGTGGGCTTTGACTCCTGCTATCACTCAGTCACCTGGGTTACTAATTGGTTCCTAAAATGCTCTGTTCTCAGGGAAGAGGTGAGAAGTATAAAACAAGTAACTGTGGGCTGAGTGCAGTGGCTCACACCTATAATCCCAGCACTTTGGGAGGCTGAGGTGAGCTGATAATGAGGTCAGGCTGATAACTGTGAATGGCAATGTCATTAAAGCATTTGTCTCCCAAGATTTGATCTATATGGTGGAATTGATCCATTTTACTATAAGTCACTGGGAATGTACATAATGAAGATAAACTGAGGCATGTGATTCTAAGCTCTTTAGGATAGAACGTGGGTTCTTATATATAATATTCCCTTTCCCTATAGATCCAGCATATAGAAAATGCATGAATAGTATGGATTTCAGCAGACAGTGATTGATTGCCAGGTGCTGTGCTAGGCAATAAGAATACAAAAATGAAGAAGTGACCTGATATTACTTGGGGACATAGACACATAGATACTAAACCATCTATAATACAGTGGAATGGATACCTTTTATTGATTTGTTCATTCATTTCAACAAAATTGGTTGGTCTTTAGGCATTGTGGATACAGGGATGAAAAAATATGGCGTTTCCCTTCAATGTGGGTATAGTCTCGATGAGATACTGCACAGAGTGCTACAGGAATATAGAGAAGAAAACCATCCATGTCATATCTGTGGACAAGGAGAGAGGCACAGGAACAGGGCTTTGACTGTCACAAAAAAGACCTGGGGTCATGAGTTGAAAACTTAATGTCCACATAAAACCTGTCCAGAAATATTTATAACACCTGTGTTCATAATTGTCAAAACTGGAAGCAACCAAAATGTCCTTCAGTAGGTGAACAAACTGTATTACATCCAGACAGTGGAATATTATTCCACAGTAAAAATAAACAAACTGGCTAGGTGCGGCAGCTCGTACCTGTAATCCTAGAACTTTGGGAGACTGAGGCAGGTAGATCACCTGAAGTCAGGAGTTCGAGACCAGTCTGGCCAACATGGTGAAACCCCGTCTCTACTAAAAATACAAAAAAATTAGCTGGGCATGGTGGCAGGTGCCTGTAATCCCAGCTACTTAGGAGGCTGAGGTAGGAGAATCGCTTGAACCTGGGAGGCTGAGGTTGTAGTGAGCTGAGATCGTACCATTGCAGTCCAGCCTGGGTGACAAAAGCAAGACTCTGTCTCAATAAATAAATAAACTACCAAGTCATAAAAAGACATGGAGGGGGCAGGGCACGGCGGCTCATGCCTGTAATCCCAGCATTTTGGGAGGCTGAGGAAGGTGGATCACCTGAGGTTGGGAGTTTGAGACCAGCTTGACCAACATGGAGAAACCCTATCTCTACTAAAAATATAAAATTAGCTTGGCATGGTGGTGCATGCCTGTAATCCCAGCTACTCGGGAGGCTGAGGCAGGAGAATCATTTGAACCTAGGAGGCGGAGGTTGCAGTGAGCTGAGATTGCACCATTGCACTCCAGCCTAGGCAATAAAAGCAAACTCTGTCTCAAAAAAAAAAAAGACACAGAAGGACCTTACATGCATATTACTGAATGAAAGAAGGCAGTCTGCAAAGGCTACATACTGTATGAGTCCAGCTAGATGACATTCTGGGAAAGGCAAACTATAAAGACAGTAAGATCAGTGGTCGCCAGGGATTAGGAAGGAGGGAGGGAGGGAGGAATAGCTGGAACACAGAGGATTTTTAGTGTGAAATTCATATAATGCAGTGAAACTATTCTGTATGATACTGTAATGCAGACAGGTCACAACACATTTGTCATAGAACTTTACAGCACACAGAGTGAGCCTTATGTGAGCTATGGAGTGTGAATGATGATACTGTATCAATATTGGCTCCCCGACAGTAGCAAATCTCTACCACTAATGTTAATAACAGAGGACACTGTGTGGTGGGAAGAAGTTTTTGCTCAACTTTTTGTTAACCTAAAAGTACTCTAAAAAAAAATAGTCAATTAATTGAATAAGGAGGGAGGAGTGATGCCTGGGATTGGATTGGGAAGAAAATGCTGAGAGATTTGCATCCAATTATGGGAACAGCAGGTGCTGAGATACGGAGGTGTAGACGGGGCTGGTGTTGAGGGTGTCACGGAGGTGGGCGGTGGCAAGCTGTGAAGGACCCATAGACTTAGGAATCCAGAGGTTTCCTGCAGCCAGGAGCTGTGGTTTGTTTTCATCCCTGCCTGCTTCAGGGATAACCCCTGTTGTTTCTGCTCACAGCAAAGAGCTCCTGGGAAGGTGCTGCTGGATGCAGTTTGCAACCACCTCAACCTCGTGGAAGGTGACTATTTTGGCCTCGAGTTTCCTGATCACAAAAAGATCACGGTAGGTGATGTCAACTTAATGTTGCTGTTTTACCATCTGTTCATCTTGGTGGGGGGCTGGGCAGGGGTGGTGAAATAATTGGTGATTTTCTGTGGTCCATGCAGGAAGCCCTCATTAATATGTTTTATAATAAAAGTATTCGTGCCTATGATTAGCAAGTTCAAAGAAGGTACACAGTGATGGCTGCCCTCCCACCTCTGCCCCCAGGAGCTGTTATCTCGTGAACACACACGTTTGAGTATATTTCTGATAAATTCTGTGTAGATGCATATGCAAACATATATCTTTGAAATACACAAATGTGAGGAAATAGTATAGCACCCTCTGCTTTCCCTCCCTGCTCAAGGGAAATCTTTCCTTTTTAGCACATGGAGTCCATTTCCTTCTTTTTCATGACTGCATGCCATTCCACCAGAGGGACATGTCTCATTTACAGCTTCCATTGTAACTGATGGGATGCTTCGCTCTTTTCAGTTTTTTGCTATTATAGATATGGCCCCAGTGAACTGAGTACGTTTGTGTTTGTGCTCATAGCTAACTGTTCAGTAGTTCAAATCCAATGGCGCGGATTTACCCACTTAATGGGTACGATCATTTTAAGGTTGTTAAATATGTCAGATTGTTCTGGATAAAGGTTGCACCGAATTGAATCCAAAATGTAGAGCATAGCTTCCTCGTATTTTTGTCTCTTTGGGTTGATGGCACTTGCTTAAGCCTATATCTGAAGCTACCTTTTATTAGGCACCTTTTGGAGCTATAAGTTCATTGGCTATGCTTTTATTCTTTGATTCTATGCATACTGAGTTCCTGGAACTTCTACTAGTCCCTGCACGGTAGATTGAGTAGTGAATGAGACACGGGGAATTTATCAGCCCGGTGGGGAGCCGTGCAGATATAGGATGCGTGACAGGTTCTCCCCGGAGAGCAGTGGTGTTGGGCAGTGGGGGCGACAGACACCATTTGAGTTCAGGAGATCCTTCTGCAAACCTGCATCCTGGGAGACCAGCAGGACTTGCTCTAATAGAAAGAATGTACCAGAGAGATGAGGCACCCCACGTACAAAAACCAGAAAGCAAGTGAGTTATTCAGCAGCCTGCAGAGAAGGCCAGAGTTGAGGGGGACAGAAGGGCAGTGGTAAAGGCAGTGAGAGAAGGAAGGTTGGAAGCCCAGCAGGGAGCTGTATGGTGAAGGGCTTTCTATGCCATTACAGTCAGGAGAAATAAGCCATATATGCAATTGTAACTTTTCTAGCATTATGTTGAAAAGGTCAAACAGCCAGGTGAAATTTATGTTACAAATGTGTTATTTAACCTCCTATATCCAGAAACATTATCGTTTGAACACACAGTCTAAATAATTGCGAATGAGATATTTTCATGCTGTCTGTTTTGTCTGTGAAGTATTCGAATCTGGTGTGTATTTGACACCTCAGCACCTCTCAGTTGAGATGAGCCATGTTTCAAGTACTCAGTCATCACATGTGGACAAGGGCTTTGTATCGGCCCTCACAGTTCTATACCCAAACTATTGTGTTTGAGAAGCTGTTAATGCATTTAAAAGAGCGTGTGATATGACCTGATTTCTGGTTTAGAAAGAGAACTGTAGGCAGATTGGAATACGACCAGACTGGAGTCAAGAAAGCCATTAGGTTCTAGTGATGAGTCTGGTTGGAGATGGTGCTGGCTACAAGTAAGGGAGAGTTGAGGGGCCGGCAGGAGCTGGATGGATTCCAGAGGTTGGGGTTGGGGGCAGTAGGAGAGGATCTGGTTGAATGAATACACTTGTGGAGAAGGTGGAGAAGAGGGCTTGTAGTGGCCCAGGTTTCCAGCTTTGCCATCTGGGTGAACAGTAGTGTCCATCCCTGGGGAAGACCATACCCGGGGTGAAGATGAGTCCCATTCCAGCTTGAGGAGGCAGGGGCATCCGTGGCATTCAGTGGAGGCATCCAGCAAGCAGGGCCAGAAGGTGTATTTCCTAGAGCACAGGAAAGAGATCTGGGTGGAAAGTTGGATTCAAGAATCTTATGATTATTATGAATGTCTGTCGAAGCTCTGAAATGGGATGAGAACATTCATTGTGAAGAGAAGGTGGCCACAGGTGGGACGGCAGCATCTGAAGGAAGAACCCTCAGAGGCAGTGCAGGTCGAGCCTGGCTCCGAGAGGAGCCGGTGGCAAATGAGCGGATCTGTCACGGGCCTAAAACTGAGAGCAAGTTGTATTTTCTCAATTTATTCCCACCTCCAAACACTCTGTCGCTTTCTAGTTTGTACTTCAAATCCAAGCTTCCCTGACTCCCAGCCCTTTTTACAGTGTGGCATATGACCACAGACCTGCCAAATCTCATTCTACCTTCTCCTATTCCTATTCAGCTAACAATTATTTTGTTCTTACACCGTGTCTGGCATCAGACTTCACACGAAAGATGAGATAAAGTGGCAACTAGCAAGAAGTAGTTGCGGTTTCCATTCACTAGGCACACACAGCTTCTTAAGAGAGTCCAGGAAACAATTCCAGCAAGTTCCTCAAGTCCAGGAAAATATTCCAGCAAGTTCTGTGGAATATTGTTTCATGCTCTTATTTCATGGTAAAATAATGATTCTCAAAACACCTGAAGATACCGTTATCTCGTTATTTCTAACAACCCCGTTCTGTGCCTGCCTGAATTCCTTTAAGCTCCTGATGGCTTTCCTGACTCCAATCTTGTCCAATTCCAGTCCTGCAGGAGCTGTTTGTCTAAACCAGAAATCAGCAGCAGTGTTTAGGCCTCATCGCTGAGTGCGCTAAGATTCTGAGAATTTCCCCATGTCTGTATCTACCAATTAGCTAATGGCACAGCTAAAATTCTGTGTTCTTCTGGCTGCAAGTTTAGTGTCTCTTATTAACCGTAGGTGCTTCTCTTGCTAGAATTTGTAAGTCTGTTGTTCTAGGTATCGGGCAGGGCTGCCTTCTTTCAAGTCGTTACCAGGCTTGATTTTTATGATTTCACTCCATTCTTACAATATTGTTTAGGAATGTATTCAACTGCAAAATAAAACCCACTGTTGATGACTTAAATACGTAAGTGTTTATTTGTTACATGTCACACAAAAGCCGCCGCATGAGTACTTCCTATGTGCTGGAGTGTTCTAGTCCCTGTGGGTGCAGCAGCACACATGACCCACATCCTACAGCAGGGGTCACACCTTCTTTGTAAAGGGCCTGATAGTGCTGAACGCCTTACAGACCATGCAGTCTCTGCTGCAACTATTCGAATCTCCCCTTATCGTGCAAAAGCAGCCATAGATGATATGTGAATGAATACGTGTCTTTGTTCCAGCAGAACTTCATATAACAGGAAGCCGTAGTAGGCCAACACATGCTCTAGAGAGTGGAAACTGCCAGGCACCGTGCTAGGTTCACATACAGTGTTTCATTTATTCCTGCAACGGCGCATTATATCCCCTTTTTCTGATGAGGAAGTTAAGCCTTAAAGAGGTTAAGTCGTTCTCCTAGAGGCACATAGCAAAGAAATGGGATTGAAGCTCGGATCTTTAGAAGCACCTGCTCTCAGTCATCATCTTGTTCTGACCATGTCACTAAACTGACTTGACTCTGTCAATTACAGAATTCCAACCTGAGCTAATTGCTTTGTTGTTGTTGTTGTTGTTTTTAAGACAGAGTCTTGTTCTGTCGCCCAGGCTGGAGTGCAGTGGTGCGAGATTGGCTGACGGCAATCTCTGCCTCCTGAGTTCAAGCGATTCTCGTGCCTCAACCTCCCAAGTAGCTGCGATTACAGGTGCCCACTGCCATGCCCAGCTAATTTTTGTATTTTCGTTAGAGATGGGATTTCACCATGTTGGCCAGACTGGTCTTGAACTCCTGACCTCAGGTGATCTGCCTGCCTCAATTTTTAAAAGTTCTTTTGAGGCCGGGTGTGGTGGCTCATGCCTGTAATCCCAGCACTTTGGGAGGCTAAGGCAGGAGGATCACTTAAGGTCAGGAGTTTGATACCAGCCTGGCCAACATAGTGAAACCCCGTCTCTACTAAAAATACAAAAACTAGCTGGGTGAGGTGGCGCATGCCTGTGGTCCCAGTGACTCAGGAGGCTGAGGCAGGAGATTCGCCTGAACCCAGGAGGCAGAGGTTGCAGTGAGCTGAGATCGTTCCACTGCGCTCCAGTTTGGGCGACAGAGTGAGACTCCATCTCAAAAAAAGAAAAAGTTCTTTTGACAGAATCGATCTGTGGTAATCGAGGGGATGCCATAAATGACCAGAAGAGTTATAGGGATTGCTGCCAGGGTCTTGGTTATGTTCTCTCCCTTGATCTGGATGCTGGTTCCGTGGATACAATCAGTTTATAAAAATCCAGTGAGCTCTGCCTTACAACATGTGACATCTATAACTTCAATAATAGTTATAGATCCAAATGCAATGAAAGTTCCAAAATGGGCCGGGCGCGGTGGCTCACGCCTGTAATCCCAGCACTTTGGGAGGCCGAGACAGGCGGATCGTGAGGTCAGGAGATCGAGACCATCCTGGCTAACACGGTGAAACCCCGTCTCTACTAAAAATACAAAAATTAGCCAGTCGCGGTGGCGGGCGCCTGTAGTCCCAGCTACACGGGAGGCTGAGGCAGGAGAATGGCGTGAACCCGGGAGGCAGAGCTTGCAGTGAGAGGAGATCACGCCACTGCACTGCAGCCTGGGCGACAGAGTGAGAGATTCTGTCTCAAAAAAAAAAAAAAAAAAAGTTCCAAAATGCAGTGAAAGCACACAGTAGCAGAAATGATGACCAACAGGTCATCTGACGGAATCTATTTTGGAAGGGCCACAGGCCAGTCTTGCTTGTATGGACTGAGGGAGAGCATCTCACCTTGTGAGAATCTCAAGCACCACCTGGATTTTTCCCCTCCGCCCCAGACACCGTTGCTTGATGATGCCTCTTAGCATGCAGCCCAGTGTCTGGGATCCACTAAACTGGTCCAAAAGCATTATTTACGGAAACTTGTTACCATCCTTATTTTCTTTGTTATTATTTTTTAAATTGTGGTCAAAAACAAGTAACACAAAATGTATCATCGTAACCATTGGTAAGTGTGTAGTTCAGGAGTGTTAACTACATTTACTTTGTTGTAGGGCAGATCTCTAGAATTTTTTTTATCTTGTGAAATGGAAACTCTACACCCATTGAACAACTCCCCAGATCCCCTTCCCCAGCCCCTGTTCTACTTTCTGTTACTGAGTCTGTCTACTTTAGACACCTCGTCAGGTAAGTGGAATCGTGTGGTCTTTGTCTTTTCATGACTGGCTTATCTCACTCAGCATAATGTCCTCGAGGTTCATCTGTGCGGTCGCATGCAACAAGATTTCCCTCGGTTTTAAGGCCGAATACCATTTCCATTGTGTGTATTCACCACGTCTCCAGTATCCATTCCTCCATGGATGGACTCTTAGATTGCCGTCACCTCTGGGCCATTGTGAGCCATGCTGCAATGAACGTGGGTGTGCCATCACTGTTATTTTTTAATACCACCATTGTGACTATCACCTCGGCCAGTCTTCATTTAGGAGACCGTGCACCCATCTTCCAACCTGAGAAAAAGCGTGGTTGGTTTCAGAATGCCCAATGATCGGGCTGTAATGACTGGGTTCACCCATTTCTCTGTGTGTGATGCGTGGGAAACGAGTTTCCCCAAAGCACCTGGCATGTCAGGTTGTGAGTCCTTGTCTCTAGGCGATAAGTTGTTGAATTTAGGCAGCTTGAATTTCTGCCCAGCCTTCTGTCTTTCTTCTCATCGTTTCTGTCTTGTAAATACCCAAGTCAGAGGCTTATTCATAGTAAGGATGTGAAGGAGTTTAAGGGGAAAATAAGTGTTTTTCATAGTCTAAGATGTGTTTCTCAAGATGGTAAATAAACTAGCTATCATTATGAAATAATTATGTTCTACTCTTAATTAGACTTGTCCCAAGGCTCGTCAATTAAAAGAGTTGATTGATTGCAGTGTTGACACGCAAGCTTGGCTTGCTCCTGCCCTTGGCTTTGTCCTGCTCTTGCTCTTGTCCAGCACTATCCCTAAAGGATCTCTCCAAGGAACAGAAAAGTGTTTTAATCAGCTGTTTAAAAGTATAGATTGAGCTTTCCATGGCAGAAACACTATTGATCATCGGAACCAAGACCCTGTGCTTAATACGGCTGCTAATTGGCACATAAAGTCTGAAGGCTGGGAAAGGGCCAGAAAGCCATTAGATTGCCATGGGGCAAGCTTCGGGAGCTAGCCAGGGGATTCCCTGGAAACGAACTTCACAGGATTCTTGCTAAAACTGGACACGGAAGCCAGAGGCTGAGGCCTCATGGAGAAGAAGAGCCTGGCTGAAGTTCAGGCCTGGTGAGAGCCTTTGTTACACTCAGCTCTGTCTTCACAGAGCAGAAGCATCCATAGACGTGAAATGAATGGACGTGGCTGTGTTCCAGTACAACTTTATTTATGGGCACAGAGATTTGGCTTTCATATAGTTTTCACATATCACGAAATGTGATTCTTTTAATTTTTTTTTAACCACTGAAAAATGTAAAAGCCAATCTCTGCTTCGGACCTGTGCCAGAACAGGCAGTAGGCTGGCCGGATTTGGCCCATGTGCCGTAGTTTGCCAGTCACTGTGGTAGGTATTTTATCATCCACATTTTACAGTGAGCAAATCCAGAGAAGTAAGGTGCCCAATCCTTAACAATGAAGTGTGTAACCGGGATCCCCACAGAGCCTCTCTTAGCCAAAGCTCACATTCTGTATGTCGCACGTGGCTGCCTGTCCTCGGATCTCCTGTCTGAAAGAGCTGCACAGACCGTAACAGCAGAGATAGTTGTACATGGAAGATTTATTTCATTGGCCTATTGAGGCTAGCTGGAAAAGCTCTGCATTGTGGCTTGTAAACCTGTTTAAACATTTGCTTTGTCATTTAGCTGCTAGGTGGATTCTTGCTTGATTTTGCACTTCATCTGAGAAATGGTAGGAATAAATGACCATTTTACAAGGTTATTATGAGGGCTAATCAGATACTTACAATGATGAGCCCAGCAGGTCTCATGAGCACATAGTAGGCACTCAGGTATCTGTTGTATTTCATTTTTGCAGTCTAACTCAGAAACCAATGAAGCCAGCCCACCACTCTTTTATCAAAATGACATTGCGGCTGGGTGGGTGACTCATGCCTGTAATCTCAGCACTTTGGGAGGCCAAGGCAGGCGGATCACTTGAGGTCAGGAGATTGACACCAGCCTGGCCAACATGGCGAAACCCCGTCTCTACTAAAAATACAAAAATTAGCCAGTGTGGTGGCACGCGTCTGTAGTCACAGTTACTTGGGAGGGTGTGGCAGGAGAATCACTTGAACCCAGGAGGCAGAGGTTGCAGTGAGCCGAGATCGTACCACTGCACTCCAACCTGGCAACAGAGCGAGACTCCGTCTCAAAACAAAACAAAACAAAACAAAAGACATTGCTCACTGGCCTGATAAAAACAATTCTAGTTTCTTATAAATAAATACTGGTGAAGCTCCAGGAAGAAGATTGGCACCTTGTCGTTCATTTTCTGTCCTCCATGCTAGGAGAAAAGCTTTGTCAATCGTGGGCCTGCTTTTGAGGGACAGGAGGTCATGGAAACTGCGGCTCCCGGGGATGACAGGCATTCCTTGCTGGAGGTTTCCAGACCCTGCTGGAGTCAGACACACCTCCTTCATCTGTGCTTAGCCGCAGCCTCTGCCCTCGCCTCTTCCTGGGGGGTCTGAGGACCTCCGAGGTGAGGAGGAGCTTTTTGAGGAACATGGCAGGTGTAAAGGATGAAGAATGTCGCGGGATCGAGGACAGTCTGCAGGTGTGGGAAGCCAGCAGAGGTGAGGTTGTACAGCGGCTCGGTCACCCTGAGGGACAGCACCATCTGATGGTGACTGTGTTGACAGGCAGGTCCCTAGGGGAGTCAAAGCTCCCCTCAAGCAGAGAGTCTGGGAGGACAGGTCCCTGGGAAAATACAGCCATGGGGGATGCTCCAGCTCTCAAGTGTGAAGGAGAATAACTGATTTGGGGGATTTGGGGGTGTTTGTTTAATTAATAGATTTAATATTTATATTGCAGTTTTAAGTTGACAACAAAATTGAGCCAAAAGTACAGAGGTTCCTATATGCTGCTCCCACTCTGTCTGTACATACAGTGTCCTCCATTACTGACACTGAGCCTTAGGTGTGGCCCATCCTCACTGATGGGCCAGTGTCAATCCATTATCAGTCATTCACTGCAGTCCAAACTTGACATGAGGCTTCACTCTTGTGGTTGAACATTCTGTGGGTTTTGACACATGTATCTCCGGATGTGTCTGGAGATATGCATCCACCACAACAGTATTACAAAGAGTTGTGTTACCGCCCTAATCCTTCCCTGTGTTCCTCCAGTTCATCCTGCTCTCCTCGTGAGCCCCTGGCAACCCCTGCTCTTTTCCCTCTGTGTTTTTAAATTTTCTGTACTCTCTGATACCTGAGGCCTTGTTGACTGGGGAGCTGCTTCTCCTCCCCGGGCTAGCCAACTCTTAGAGATGGCAGATGGCTCCCTGTGAATGTGCCTTTTATTTGCCAATTAACCAATCCAGAGCCCTATCCAGCCACCTCCTTCCTGCTGGTTTTCACACTCCAGGAGGCAACAGTCCCCTGCCTTAGAGTCACTCCAGGGCCAGGTACCCACAACCAGAGCCAGCCACACCCCAGAGCCCACAGAAATGATGCAGATGAGCCCGTGCTAAACCTGCTTCCCCTGCCCAGCCTGGCCTTCCCACAGAAGTGATCCTGCCCTTGTTCCCCTCCCCCGCTCCCTCTGCCTCCGGCCCAGCCCTGGTACTTCCTTGTGGAGTGCTGGGCCCCCTCCTCTTGGGAACTGTGAATAATAAACCCTCTTCTGAATGGCAGTGGCCTTCTGGTCTGTTGGCTGTGTCATACCTGAATAAGAAATGTGCTTGCGTTAGGCCATTCGTGTTGCTATAAATAAATACCTAAGGCTGGGTAATGTATAAAGAAAAGAGGTTTAATTGGCTCATGATTCTGCAGGCTCTACAAGCATGACGAGGCCTCAGGAAGGTTTTACTCATGGCAGAAAGTGAAGTAGGAACAGGTGTGTTATGTTGCAAGACAGGGAGCAATTGGGGGTGGGGGCACCACACACAAACAACCGGATCTCCCATGAACTCTGAGTGAAAACATGCTTATTATCCAAGGGTCTGGTGCTAAACCGCTCATGAGAGACTCGCCCCTATGAACCAATCGCCTCATGCCAGGCCCCACCTCCAACACTGGGAATCACGTTTCAACAAGATTTGGAGGGGACAAATACCCAAACCATATCAGTGGTTAAAGAAAAAATACATGGAAATATTAATATGTTTCAAAATGGATATACAGTTCTAAGAAGATGGTGGTGGTGATGGAGGCATCGTTTTTAGATCTTCTCAAACCCAAGGTCGTACATAAAGACAGCTACTTAGCAAGATCAAAAACCCACAGACAACATCTGTGGCAAAACTAGATGACAGAGTAAGTCCTAGATCCCAAAGAAAAAGCAGCTGGAGACAGAACATCAGCAGCCCCAAGGCCTGCACACCATGGGTGTCTGTTTAGGAAGAAACAAGGAAACAATAGGGCATCCGACGGATCGGAGAAAAGAACCCTCAAATTGCCACTGGAAATCACAGGGGAGTGGTTTCAGAGAGCAGCTGAAATGGGTAAGGCCTAACAGGGCTGGAGCAGTTGTGCTCCAGTGACCACAAACTGCCCCTTGAGACAGGCCACCACTCAAGAGAGACTACCGAGAAGGGAGCCCAAATGGAACTGAGTTGGGACAACAGAGAGAAATGACAGAGAAGGGGAGGGAAATCAAGCCAGGGAACTTGAGAAAGCATGCTTCCATATCCTTCAACACTGTACAGAAACAATAGACAAGGAGGCTCTGGGAGTAGCTTGGGAAAGCTACTCTGAACCATGACTACTTCTAAATAGGTTAGGAAACAATTTTCACATAAAAATGAGTAATGTAAATGTATCAAGGTCATAATGTTTAAAAAACAGAGACTTCAATGTGTTCTTCCTGAGACACCATGTTTGGCCTTGCCAAAGGATCCAGGTGGATCCAGCTGCCAAATTGCAGAAACTACAGAGAAGACGATCATGTTGAATAGTACTGTGAGCGTGCAGTCAGCAAAACCCAAACTCCAGGAAACCCTACAAGTCAACAGTGAGGAAAAGAAAGAGATGGAAGAGGAAGCTATAGATTAAACAGTATACACTCCTGCCCTCTACAGGTAACCTCTATGCAGAGTTTCAGAGTAACTGCATAGGTTTGTAATGTTTTATTTCACCACATGGTGCATCTATATACACTAGAGTTTAGTCTTAAGACTAAAGACTAAGCAATTTGGGGGTGGGGGCACCACACACTTTTAACCAGATCTCCCATGAACTCTGAGTGAAAACATACTTATTACCCAAGGCGATGGTGCTAAACCACTCATGAGTCTTAAGACTAGAGTGGTTGAGTCTTAAGACTAAACTCTGGTGTATAAAGATGCACCATGTGGCAAAATAAAACATTACAGACTCATGCAGTTACTATGAAACTCTGCATAGTGGTTACCTGTAGAGGGCGGGAGTTGAGTTTGGAAGGAGTTGACCAGCAGAGTTCTATTTCTTGACTTGGTTGATGGATACAAGGGTGTTTACCATCTAATAATTCACTAAGCTATACATATGGTTTGTGCAGTATTATTATTATTATTACTTTTTGAGATAGAGTTTCACTGTTGTTGCTCAGGTTGGAGTACAGTGGCTCAATCTCGGCTCGCTGCAACCTCTGCCTCCCAGGTTCAGACAATCCTCCTGCCTCAGCCTCCTGAGTAGTTGGGATTACACCATGCCCAGCCAAGTTTGTATTTTTAGTAGAGACAGGGTTTCTCCATGTTGGTCAGGCTGGTCTCGAACTCCTGACCTCAGGTGATCTGCCTGCCTCGGCCTCCCAAAGTGCTGGGATTACAGGCATGAGCCACCACGCCCGGCTTGCTTTGTGCAGTTTTAAGCATCTGTTTATTTTAATATTAAATATTTTTTGAGGTTGAAAGGAAAAAGGTATAAAGCAGAATAAGCAAATGATAGTGTAAAGGGTTGTATAGCGTTTTGTCTATAGTTAACACTGTGTTGCATGCTTAAAATTTTGAGAGGGTAGATCTCATGTTAAGTCTTCTTACCATAATTTTTAAAAGTTCAATTAACTGTAATACCCATGTGAAATCTTTTGAAATGAATCATTTGAAGCCCATGAAAATTAAACAAATGATTTTTAAAATAGTTTAAACTGAGTAATTGATGTTTTACAAGGACCATGCCTGAGGTCTGCTGAATCCTGGTTAAGAAGTAAAGATTGCAGATATTAAAGCTTCCCATCCAAGTCAAGGCTCCCTGAAACCCCACATATTGCATTGTAATATGGTCTTGGTTTGATTCCCGAACTTCCCTTCACATATATCTCTAATACCAAATCCTACTTAATGAATTCAGTACACAAGTGCATAGGGATAGCCTGTACTACATTTGATTTTGTAGTTTGGTTTACAGATCTGTCTTTACTTTGTTTTTCATGTAAAGCTTTATTTTTGTAAATACATAAAACCATATTCTACTGTTTTCAGTTCAAATTTTATTAAACACAGGTTCCTTCACCAGGTTAGTGTTGCCAAAAAGGGAAGGTAGGGGGAGGTAGTAGGATAGATTAAAAGAGACTTAGAAGACATAACCAGTTATGAAACACGGTCCTGGTTTGAGCATTAGTTTTGACAGATTATCAGTAAGGATATTTCTTAGTTAACTGGAGGAATTTGAAAATTGCCTGTGTATTTGATGAGAGGAAAGTTTACAAAATGGAAAAGTACAAATCTTTGAAAAAAGAAGTAGCTGATAAAATAATTTTGAAAAGAGTCTGGTAGGATTCTTATTAAACTAAATATACAACAATTTTTTGACACAGTGATTCTACTCCTAAGTATCTATGTAACAGAAATGAAAGCATATGTTCATAAAAATAAGTATAAGAATATTCTTTGCAGTTTTATTCATAACCCCAAACTGGAAATCGCACACGTACCCATAGGAGAAGAATGGATAAACAGACTATGGTATACTACATTATGTAGAGGGAAAGAAGTCTTAGACAGAAGTATATTTTCATTTATCCAAAGTTCTTAAGCATTAGGTAATGAGCAGTTGAAACATAGCTAGTGCAAGTTGAAATGTAATCTAAGTATGAAATAGACATGGGATTCCAAAGACTAGCAAAGAAAGCAAAATATCTCATTAATCATGTTTTTATATTGATTACATATTTAATTGGTAATATTTTACATGGATGGGGTTAAATAAAATGTGAAAAAAAATTTTAATTTCATTTTGGTGACCGGGCAAGATGTCTCACACTGTAATCCTAGCACTTTGGTTGGATGAGGCGTGTGGATCGCTTGAGCTCAAGAGTGTAAGACCAGCCTGAGAAACATGGTGAAACCCCTCTACAGAAAATACAAAAACTAGCCAGGCATGGTGGCTCACACCTGTAGTCCCAGCTACTTGAGGGGGCTGAGGCAAGAGGATCACTTGAACCCAGAAGGTAGAGGTGTCAGCGAGCCAAGATCGCGCTGCTGTACTCCAGCCTGGGCGACAGAATCAGACCCTGTCTGAAAAAAATACAAAATCTCATTTTGGTTTTTAAAAAGTATATGAATGTTTATATTCATACACATCACATATAATGAGAGATCTGGAAATGTATGTACTAAGGCATTGGTTCTTAAAGCGTGGTCCCCAGACCAAGAAGCAGCATCCATATTGCCTGAGAACTGGCTAGGAATGCACATCCTCAGGCCCCATCCCAGATTAAGAACTCTGGGAACAGGGCCCGGTGATGTATGTTTCAACAAGCCCTTACCTAGGGCAATTTTAATACATGTTCAACTTTGAGAACCACTTCCTAAAGTGTTAACGATGATCTCCTAATGGTGAAAAACATACTTTTAAAATTTTTGCTTATTTGAATGATCTAATTTCCTAGATTACATATGTTTAAATTGTAATAGATTATTTTTTAAATTAATAGGGTTTTTTTTTTTTTTTTTTTTGTGGCATCCCACAAAGGTTGATTTCTTTGTGGCATCCACAAATTGTGTTTTCATTTTCAGTACTTCCTCATTTCCCCTTGGTTTCTTATTTATTTAAAAGTATGGTATTTAGTTTCCAAATTTATGGGGGATTTTTCACAAATTCTTCAATTGTTGCTTTATAATTGAATTCCGCAGTGGTCAGAAATTGTAGTTCATATGACATGAAGCTTTTAAAGTAATTTACTGATATTTGTTTTATGGTTCAGAATATGTCTTATTTTGACAAAGTGTTTTACATGCACTTGAAAAGACTGTATGTTCTGTGTTGGGTAGAATATTCAATATATGTCAATGAGGTTATGTCGGTTGATAGTGTTTTTCAAATCTATTATTTCTGCCTACATATTAATATTGAGAAAGAAATATTAAAATCTCTGTAAATGTTGATTTGTCTACAGTCGTGCATCACTTAATGGTGGCTATATGTTCTGAGAAATGTGTTTTTAGGCAATTTCATTGTGCGAACATCACAGAGTATACTTAAACAGGTGGTGTGCCTACTGCACACCTAGGCTATATGGTTGTCTCTATAGCATATTACTATGCTGAATACAGTAAGCAATTATAATGGTAAGTATTTGTGTTTCTAAACTAAAAAAGGTACAGTAAAAATACGGGATTATAATATATACCACTGATGTATTATGTGCCTGTGCTCGATTGTCATTATGCGGTGCATGACTGTTTCTCCTTGCAGTCTCATCAGTTTCCTCATCATGCATATTTTAAAATTGTTATTAAGTGTATAAATATTTGAGATTGTTTTGTGCTCTTGACTGAGTGACTGCATTATCATTAAGAAATTACCCTTTTAAATTTTTATTTATTTATTTATTTATTTTTGAGACAGTCTCGCTCTGTTGCCCAGGCTGGAGTGCAGTGGCATAATCTCGGCTCACTGCAACCTCCACCTCCCAGGTTCAAGCAATTCTCCTGCCTCAGCCTCCCGAGTAGCTGGGACAGATGCCCGCCACCACGCCCAGCTAATTTTTGTATGTTTAGTAGAGACAGGGTTTCACCATGTTGGCCAGGCTGGTCTTGAACTCCTGACCTCAGGTAATCCACCTGCCTCCCAAAGTGCTGGGATTAGGCGTGAGCCACCGAGCTCAGCCAAGAAATTACCCTTTAAAAAATCCCCAGCAATATTCTTTATTCTTACATCTGCATTGTCCAACACTAATATAGCCAATTCAGTTTTTAAATTATTATTTTTTAGTATGGTATACTTCTACCCTTTTTCATTTAACTTATTTGTGTCTTTACATTAGCAGTATATTTTTGTAGGCAGCATATACTTGCTTCTTTCTTTTTTAATCCAAACTAACAATCCTTGCCTTTTAATGGGGGGTGAAGAGTTTAGACCATTTACATTTAATGTGATTATTGATATAGTTTAAATTGGACACCTTGCTGTTTGTTTTCTTTTTGTCTAGCCATCATCCTTTGTTCCTTTTTCTTGCCTTCCTTTCAATTGAAATTTTTTGATGATTTCATTTTATATCCTTTGTTGTTATACTCCCTTTTGCTTATAGTACCAGTTTTCTGAGAACCTATTGACAATGGTAAGTGAGGATGTGCTGTAAATTAGGCAGCTTAAGTGTTCTACAGTTTTGTTGCTCTTTTAATATTGTGTGTTTCATTTTGGATTATTTCTATTATTAGGTCTTCAACTTTACTAATATTTTCTTCTGCAATACTGATCTGCTGTTACAGTCATCCAGAGAGCATAACGTTTTATATCTTACAGTGCAGTTTTCACTATAGAAGTTTAGCTTGGATCTTTTTTTACATCTTCCATATCTCAACTTTTCCAACATATAGAATATAGTTAGAATAATTATTTTCATGTCTTTCTCTGTGGATTCTGTCATTCGTGTGAGTTCTAGGTTAGTTTTTATTGACTTTTGTTTGTTTCCTTGTGGGTCACATTTTCCTGCTTCTTGTACCTGATTTTTAAAAATTGGATGTCAGATATGCTGCATACTTTTGTATTACTGTAAGTTTTATTGAATTTGTTCTGGGATACAGTTATTGGGAAGCAATTTGATCCTTTTGGATTTGGCTTTTAAGACTTGTTAGCTGGGACACTGTAGGGCATAGTCTGGGGTGAATTATTCCTGACTACTAAAGCAGGACTCTTCAGCACTCTGCCAAGGCCCCAAGAATCATGAGGTTTTCCAGACTGGCTGATGGGAATAGGTAGTATTCCTGGCCCCCTGTAAGCACCAGGCACTGTTACCTCTAATACATTCCTGTTTTTTTTTTTTTCATGACCTTGACTACTTCCCACACATTCAAGAATAACCCCCTGTAGCTCTCTTAAGTTTTCTTTAGGTATCTTTCTACTCTCTGGTACTCTGTCCTGTGAACTCGCATCCCTTTGGTCCCCCTGAACTCTCCCCTCCATCTCTTCCACTCGTGGATTTGGCCACATCCTACCTGTGTTCCTTCTTCCTACGCCAGAGCCTGGAAACTCACTCAAGGCAGCAAGCTGGGGCGCTCACAGGGATCACATTTTCATTTTCCTGTCTCTTAAAGATCACCGTTTCTCATTGCTTGGTGTCCCGTGTTTTCAGATCTGTTGTGTCATATATTTTCTCCATTTTTGGAGTTGTTTTATGTAGGAAAATAAATCCGGTTCCTGTTACTCTATTTTGACCAGAAGTGAAAATCTCTAGAAAGTAATAGGTGTTTACAGGGAAAGTCACACTTAACATATCTTTTAAATATAACCAAATGTAAAATTAATAAAGTAAAATAATTTTTTAAATTACTTTGAAACAAATTATTACAAAGAATTCAAAGTCAAGTTTTTTTGTTTCTTTCTTTTTCTTGCTCTGTCACCCAGGTTGGAGTGCAGTGGCACGATCTTGGCTCACTCTAACCTCTGCCTCCCAGGTTCAAGTGATTCTCCTGCCTCAGTCTCCCGAGTAGTTGGGACTACAGGCACCCGCCACCATGCCCAGCTAATTTTTTTGTAGTTTTTTAGAGACGGGGTTTCACCGTGTTAGCCAGGATGGTCTTGATCTCCTGACCTTGTGATCCGCCTGCCTCAGCCTCCCAAAGTGCCCGGATTAAAAGTGTGAGCCACCACGCACTGCGCCGGGCTTTTCTTTTAGGAGTCAGCTGCAGAAAGACTAATTTGTTGCAATGAATTCTAGACACTGAATATTTTTCTATGACAAATATTTTCTTGGCTCCTGTATATGTTACAGTTGACAGGTTGTTTTTGTCATATGCTGTTTTGGTAGTTAAGAAGAGAACTGAACTTTTGTTGAGTCCTTTAGCTTTGGAGGGAAGCATATTAGTCTTGGATTCAGCCGGACTTGATGTCAGATTCCAGCTGTGTGACATTGAGCAACTCGAATAAGCTCTCTGAGCTTGGCTTCATTCATGAGTGAAATGACCACATTGTTTCAAATATTAAATGAGAATGTGTGGAGCACTTACCCGCTGCCTGGCACACAGTGGGTGCTCAAGAAATATTAGTCCTTTCCCTGCCCCTTGTCTTATATTAAGTCACTGTTTATCTTTTAATAACACGCTTTCCAAAACACCTCAAACATTCCAGTTGCTTATGAAATCCACTTAAAATGTTACTCACCAGAATAACAGAGGAAAAAAGGATGTTTTGAGAAAGAGGAGAACAGCTTTGGGGACAGTGATTCAGCTTGCCCTGCCTTTGATACGTTGACCTTAGTATCTCCTCTCACCTGAGAGTACAGCCACGCACCGCGTACTGACCTCATGGATGACAGACTGCATGTACGATGGTGGTCCATTAGATTATAATCCTGGACCTTCACTGTACCTTTTCTGTGTTTAGATGCACACGTAGTTACCACTGTGTTGGAATTGCCTCAGTATTCAGCACAGTAAGGGGCTGTGCAGGTTTGCAGCCTGACAGCAGTAGTCTGTACCTGGCCTAGGTGAGTGGTAGGCTATGCCACCTAGATGTGTGTAAGTTCACTCTATGAAGCTCACACAATGCCGAGGTCACCTAATGATGCGTTTCTCAGACTGTATTTCAGTGCGAAGCAGTGTGTGTTCCAAACAGGGAAAGTAGCATTAACAAGGGATCAGAGACAAATCGGATTGGAGGAAATCAGGGTCCTGACTGAAATGGGCTCAAAGGCGGTATTGCAGCTGAATTGTGGAAAAACAGTGCCACGGGCTGAATTTGTCCCCTCCAAAATTGTGTGTGTTGAAACCCTAACCCTGACTTCCTCAGAATGTGAGTGTATTCAGAGAGTGTGTTGCTTTTTTTTTTTTTGAGGTGGAGTCTCCTGCGTCACCCAGGCTGGAGTGCAGTAGCACTGTCTTGGCTCACTGCAACCTCTGCCTCCTGGGTTCAAGCAATTCTCCTGTTTCAGCCTCCCAACTAGCTGGGATTATAGGCATACGCCACCACGGCCGGCTAATTTTTATACTTTTAGTAGAGATGGGGTTTCACCACGTTGGCCAGGCTGGTCTCAAACTCCTGACCTCAGATGATCCACCCACCTCGGCCTCCCAAAGTGCTGGGATTACAGGCGTGAGCACTCAGCTTAAGTCTGTAAAGAGGTGATTAAGTTAAAATGAGGCCCTTGGTGTGGGCCCTACTCTTTAAAAGAGGCCACTTGGACACAGACACTGGAAATGCTCACACAGAGGAAAGACCAGGCAAGGATGCAGCGAGGTGGCAGCCATCTGGAAGCCAGGGATGGGAGCTCTAGGAGAACCCACAGCCGCTGGCACCTTAAGCCTCCAGAATGGTGGGGGAATAAATTTCTGTAGTTCAGGCCATCCAGTCTGTGGTCCTTCGATGCGGCAGCCTCAGCAAACTAGTAAATACAGTAGGCCTTCAAACCCTGGTAGAAGTGCCTGGATTCAGTAAGCAGGTGCATCTTTGAATCCTACTGATGGGGAATGAGATTTCTCTAGAGGTCCATTCATTTCAGCCAGATGCCTTTCCAGTCAGGCCATGTGGATGTGTAAGTGTGTTCTGAGATCAGCGGCATGGATTTCAGTGAGAACAGGGGCTACGGTTTGGTTGAAGGGGTAGGGGTTTGGGGTTAAAGAGATCATAACAAATGTGACCCTCTAGAGAAAGCTTATGGTGTTTCTGTCACCTTTTAACTAATCTGTAACTGGTTTCAGTGTGCTTAGGATGCGGGAAAAAGTGACGAGCCCGGGATGACCCAGTCCAGCTCTGCTCGCCTCCCTGTGACCCTCCCTGCATAGCAAAGGCCAGTGCTTTCACTGCAGTTGACTGGCAACCTCTTTTTTTCTTTTTGCTGCTCCCAGCTCATCCATTTCTAATGGTTTAAGTCCAACGTGCCCCAGACCTTCTCCCTCAGCTCTGCGATCTAGCTGGGAAACAGATAGGTCCCCACAGACCGTGCGTCCTCACTCAGCCTTGTTGGGTTGGAGTGTGATCGGCGCCTTGTAGCGTTCCCGCTGCGGAGCTGCTGAATACACTGAGTTACCCAGGCCCATCTTGCGCTCCCAGCCCCACGTGTTATAAAACCACATGCTCCCTTGGCTCACATCGGCGCCTGTGTTTGATGCTTTCCATAGAAATGCCAGAAACAGAGGAGAGATGTTTAAAAACAATTCATAAAATAGGCAGCCACACTGCCAAAGTGTCATTGATTCGTCCTGGGCAGTTTGCAGAAGTTTAGGCTGGTTCTGTGGCCACCCTGGCGGTGGTGAGAGAGTCTAGTGGCCGGGACAGCAGGCTCCCAGTGGGCTCTCTGGTTAACTCATGCTCTCAGGCAGCATGACTCTTTGGAAGCTTCTCCACTCTCCTCAATCCTCCAGCCCTCTGATTTTACAAGGGAAACAGAAGGCATCGGAGAGGAGTTTCCTTCATTTCCTAACACAGAAAATGAACCTCCTTGGATCTGTCATTAGCCAGTGTCCTGGGTTTTAGAGCTCTGTCTTCGCATCATCTCAGGTCTCTTTGGACACCAGTCATCGCCTCTTGCCCCTATTTTCAACCCCTCCCTTTCTCAAATACACCCAGGTCATTCCAATTAAAAACAAGTAAATGGGCTGGGCACGGTGGCTCAAGCCTGTAATCCCAGCACTTTGGGAGGTCAAGGCAGGTGGGTTGCTTGAGCCCAGGATTTCGAGACCAGCCTGGGCAATATGGCAAAACCGTGTCTCTGCGAAAAATATGAAAGTTAGCCAGGCCTGGCCTCATGTGCCTGTAGTCCCAGCTACCCGGGAAGCTGAGGTGGGAGCCCAAGCTCAGGATTGCCTGAGCCTGGGAAGTTGAGGCTATGCCACCGCACTCCAGTCTGGGTGACAGAGTGAGACGCTGTCTCAAACAACAACAACAAAACAAGCAAATGAACAATACCCTTACCTGATTCCCCAGCCAGCCACCCCCCATTCCTGTTGCCTCTTGCTTCACAGCCAAGCTTCTTGATGAAGCCATTCATTCTCTTCCCCACCCACCAGATGTTCAGACCCATCACTGGTCACGTGACCCGCTGAATCACTGAATCAAGGACTAGTTCTCATCTTCTGTGAGTTTGAGACAGTTCTCAGGATTCTTCCTTTGCGGACACTGTCATCCCACGATGTCCATGATACAGTTCTCTCCTTCCTTTCCTTCGCGCCTCCTCTGCTCCTACCTGGCTGTCCATGGTGGACGTATTGGCCAATGCTCATGCATTTTAGTTCTTTAGACTCTATGCTGGCCATCTTATCACACACGGAGTCAGGGTGGTGGCGACTTCTAAATGTGAGATGTCTTGCTAGGCTTCTCCTCTGAGCTCCAGATAAATGTATGTCATTGTTTGTATACTGTCTCTTCCTGTATGATCCAAGGGCACCTCAGAAAATTAACATGGCTAGAACCTCTCAGCCCCAGTCATCCTGCAGTGCTCCCTATCTCTGGAGATGGCACCAGTGGCTTCCCAGATGCCCGCTGCAGAAATCTCAGTGTCATTCCGGTTATTGTCACCTTCCTTCCTTGGGCGTCATATCCATCAGTGCATTCCACTGGTTTTTAGCTCTTCAGTTGTTCTTGAATCCACCTACTTTCTCAAACTCTACTTCTGCCATTCTGGTTCAAAATACCGTCCTGTCTTGCCTGGACAATTGCCAACAGCTCAACCTGCATCCATTCTTGTTCCTTCTAACCTGTTCTCATGCTGCCAGACTCATCTTTTAAAAATGCAAATCTAACCGTGTCCTCCCCATGGGGTAGATCCTTCCCATTGTTTTAGGATAAGGACAAAGCATCTGCATGTGGCCTTGGTGGGGCCAGGCCTCTTCCTGACCCACCTGCCCTGCTCTGCAGCCGTGGTGATCGTCCGGGCATCAGGACTAGGGTTTTTACTGTCTTTCTTCATAGATTCTGCTTGTCTTTCTTCCCTTTCAGATCTTAGCACAGGGTCATTTTCAGGGAAGCTTGCCCCCTACCTCTGCTCTTTCCATATGTATTGCATATATAGAGAATTTTCTGCATATTGTGGTGTTTTGACATCTTAAAAGACCTTTGTTGCTAAGAAGAGACCACCGCTCCCAGTGCTAGCCAATTCTTAGAGCTAGCAGGGCCCAGCTGGGGGTACCACCTTTGATATACAAAGAAACCAATCCAGGGCTGCCTCCTTTATCTGACCCGCCCATCCCTGGGAGCAATATTCCTCTGCCTGAATCCTCTCAGCGCCTGGTCACAAGCAACTCCAGACCACTCCTATAATTAAGAGACTGCCAAAATTATTCCAACGAGCCAGTCCTAAACTGTGCACCCGGCCTTGCCCAGCCATGGAAATCTCAATAAAGGTCTAGGCTCTCCTGTGGCTCCTGTCTTTTGAATTTTTTTTTTTTTTTTTTTTTTTTTTGAGACGGAGTGTTGCTCTGTCTCCCAGGCTAGAGTGCAGTGGCATGATCTTGGCTCACTGCAGCCTCCACCTCTCGGGTTCAAGTGATTCTCCTGCCTCAGCCTTCTGAGTAGCTGGGATTACAGGTGCCCACCACTGTGCCCAGCTAATTTTCGTATTTGTAGTACAGACAGGGTTTCACCACATTGGCCAGGCTGGTCTCGAACTCGTGACCTCATGATCCACCCCACCCCCCCCCAGCCTCCCAAAGTGCTGGGATTACAGGTGTGAGCCACCGCACCTGGCCTGTCTTTTGATTTTTAATGCCTGCATGGTAATGTGTCATATTGATGTACATTATTCTACTTAATTTAGGTTATTGTAAAAAATGTTTATGATTATAAAAATGCTGCAATTAGTATTCCTTGTGTGTGCAGAAATGCATAATTTCCCAAAGTGAAATGGCTGGATAATACTTTTTAGGCCTTAGGTCCTGATTCTCTGATAAGCCTCCAGAAAAGTTGTACTAATCCACACATCTATCAGTAGAGTAAGATAGTGCCTGCTTCCCTGAACCCTGGCCAACTTTGGCTATTATAAAATATAAACATGCAAGTAAGTGTGTGTACAGCCATATCTAGATGGAAATTTAATGGGTGGAAATGGTATTTAATTGTTTTAATATGCATTTCTAGTGCAAATTACTCCTGAGCGTCAACAGTTTTCTGTTAGCTGTTGGCGTTTTCTCTTTGTAAATTATATGTGATTCTCAGCATGGTTTTCTAAAGGGCTGTTTCTCGTTTTCATATTTACTTATAAAACCCTCTTTATGTTAAGCGCATTAACTTAGTTTTGTCATATATGCAAATATGAGCTTCTGTGGAACCCTTTCAAATGACTAGAAATTCAAGGGGGAGTTTAAAGAAAAAAACATGTGAAATGGGATGGTCAACTTATATTACATTAATAAGGGCAGCAGGCTTCTCTCTTCCCTGAAAATTTTGTTACTCAAACTGTGTACCAAGAAGCAGATGTGTGAAAAAGAGTCTGGACTTTGAAGTTAGACAGACTGAATTTCAATCCTAGCAATGCCACTCTTTAGCTGAGGGACCTGGGACAGATTAGCCTCTGCGAGTCTCAGATGTCACTCCTGGGTAACAAGAATCCCTCTGGCCTTGTCTGGAAAGGTCAGTAGCTTATAGGTAGCGCTGGTGCAGAGGTGGTGGTCTGTAAATATTCATTCCCCTTCCGCATCCCTCAAAGATGTGTTGTTCTAGACACTTCTGTGTATTCTGTTTCAATAAGGAATGTATATATTTCACTCAGCTAGTAGTCACACATGAAATCATTCATTAATATTTTCCAGGCCGGGCGTGGTGGCTCAAGCCTGTAATCCCAGCACTTTGGGAGGCCGAGACGGGCGGATCACGAGGTCAGGAGATCGAGACCATCCTGGTGAAACCTAAGATGGTGAAACCCCGTTTCTACTAAAAAATACAAAAAACTAGCCGGGCGCGGTGGCGGGCGCCTGTAATCCCAGCTACTCAGGAGGCTGAGGCAGGAGAATGGCGTAAACCCGGGAGGCGGAGCTTGCAGTGAGCTGAGATCTGGCCACTGCACTCCAGCCTGGGCGACAGAGCGAGACTCCGTCTCAAAAAAAAAAAAAAAAAAAAAAAAAAATTTCCAAATAGGTAAATATGATAAACGTATAAATGAGAGTAGAAAAATTCTTAGTTAACCATGTGTATCTGAGTCTAGGAGCAATTTTAATTTTCAAGCTCAGGGATAATATTAGCAAATTAGGATCTGTTCTATAAAAGCGGTAGACAATGTAAGATATGGCATTCTGGAGAAAAATGGAACAGACGGCCTCATATCCTCAAAAATATTTTGATTTTAAACAGCTTTAAACAAAATCTCAAAATACTCGCACTCTTTCATTGAGAATTTAGGTCTCAATCTGTTCTTTTTTCCCCTCTAGGTGTGGCTGGATCTCCTAAAACCCATTGTGAAACAGATTAGAAGTAAGTATATACCATATGTTTAATAGTGATGTGAAATCTGAAGCCAGACAGTTTCATGTCTAGACATCTCTCGCCCTGTGGCATGAAGCACTGGAAACGCAAATTCTTCTACCCCATAATTGCTTTTCATCATCCACTAATCCATGTACTATTAAAATGTGTGTCTTCTGCAGTTTTAATGTGTAACAGTTTGGTAATCAAAACCGAGCTTGGAAAATAAAATATCGTTTTGATTAACAACTGAAGCCTGCTATTATCTTAAACCCCAGAATAATTGAGCTTGTCTTGTCTATGCCATTGTTCCTTTCTGTCACTTTCGAAGGGGAGAGGTGGAGCCATTTATTCCTAACATCGTTTTTAGGTTTTTGGTCCTTCCTCTTCAAAGCCTGTGAAATCAGAATGCAAGTATTGTTTGGTTAAAAGGGTCGCGGAAAATGTGTGTGCGTGTGTGTGTGTGTGTTTTTCTGAGTAGCAACAGAACCCTGAAGGGAGCCTGGCATGTATGCATTTAGACTGTGTGTTGGAAAGAAAAGATTAAGGAATGTGTAGGGGAGGAACAAAGAAAAAGAATGCTTGCTTTTTCTCTCTCTTCTTGTGTCTTCCCTTCTCTATTCTCAGATTTTTGTCAGGACAAAAATCTGAGAATACTGTGTCCTTTTAGTTGAGCAGGAAGCTTACGATACCTGAGGGATCATTTGTATGTCTGATTAAGAAACCCCACTGGGCCACTTACAGCAATTTATGTGGATATAATAAACACGCAGCACAATTTCTGCGTGGTCCTTGCACAATTGAAATTGATGTTGATCATCTACAATTTAAATTAGGCAGTTACTGACAATGAAATGGCCATCATTTAATATTTGCTGGGTGTCCCGAACATGCCTGGCAGGCAGTGACTAATGTTGGGGGCGAAGAGAAGCCCCCCGGCCTCATGGGCCCAGGTAGCATAGAGTCTAGAAGATTGACATTTGTCCCCTGCAGGAAGGGAGCTGCTAACAGTGGGAAGGTATATCTTTGGCTCAGACCTGAAGACAGAGTTGACTGTGGTCGGGTCAGAGCTGGAGCATTAGTGCAGTTGTCTCCTCCATATGCTGTGACAGGCCACGTGTGACAAAGCTGTCACTTGGCATTGAGTGCTAGCATCTTCCTAGTTTCAAGTTTTCTGAGGATCTGAGTAGCCACTCAGTGAAAATTGCAGAGAATAAGTAGCACAGCCTTCTCGTCTTCCTCATTTTGCTACTGTTATTTTGTGCTCCAGAATTGACATGGAAGAGTTTGTTAATTTTCATGCCTTGTTTTTTTTCTCCCGATTTTGTAGATATTGTCAACATCTTTATTTTATGTCATTTTTGCATTTTTTTAAACTTGAATATGTGATCACAGAAATTATAATACATAATTACTATTTGTATATGATCGTGAAACGTAAAACAGACATGTTTCTGCTTTTGTAATACTGCTAAAATTTGGATTTCATTATGGTATCTTATATTTCATAGAACATAAATATATTGCTATCATTCCAAATGGCAGACCTTTTAAGATGGCTTATATTGTAGCTTACGCGTCAAAACAAAAAAACCCCAACCCAAATCGCAGAGGATGATGATGATGACTATTATTATTTTTGAGATGGAGTCTTGCTGTGTCACCCCAGGCTGGAGTGCAGTGACACGATCTCAGCTCACTGCCGTCTCCGCTTCCTGGGTTCAAATGATTCTCGTGCCTCAGCCTCCCGAGTCGCTGGGATTACAGGCGCCCGCCACCACGCCCAGCTAATTTTTGTATTTTGAGTACAGACAGAGTTTTGCCATCTTGGCCAGGCTGGTCTCAAACTCTTGGCCTCAGGTGATCTGCCCACCTCGGCCTCCCAAATTGCTGGCATTACAGGTGTGAACCACTGCGCCCGGCCACAGATTATTATTTTATAGTCTGTTTGTCCTGTTTTATTTCTTTTTTTTTCTTTTTAATTCTGAAAAGTTACTCATCTTATTCAATCTCTCCCCTGCCCTTGCTCCCTATCTACTTCCTGATTTTGTCTAAACTCATTGGTAAGAGGGTTTGTAAGATACTCATAAAGGCCTTGGCTGGCTGAGACAAAGCCAGGGCCACGTCTGGTGTATCTTTTCCCCAGAGCTCAGAAGAGCACCAAAAGGCTGAAAACATATTTGATGAACGCATTTGCAACTGTACCTTATAAATAGTTAAATATAATGAATTGCATAACTGATGTACATTTTCATTATTTGGGTAAAAGTAGCCAATTAGATACATTTTTGAAGATAAATGACTATTTCAAAAAACCTAGATAAAATTTAAGTCTCCAGAGAAAAAGTTTAATAGCTCGATGTGGTACTTTGGTCATAGTATTTTTTTTAAAAACGAATCTCTCTTTCCCCACAATATGGAAGAGTGAATTAGTGGCTGAACCTGGCCAGTTGTTAAGTGACTTGGAAAATGGCAGATGTGCTCTTGGGAGCTTGGAATGAGATGCGTTATTTGTATTTGTAAAGTCTTTTTCTTTAATGGCATTTGAAACACAAGTCAATAAATGCTTTACTTCTTTTTCTTCTTCTTCTTTAGGGCCAAAGCATGTTGTTGTTAAGTTTGTGGTGAAATTCTTTCCGCCTGACCACACACAACTCCAAGAAGAACTCACAAGGTTAGTGGTTTGGAAACTGTATATTTTTTTGCTACAGGGTACAGAGGAAAAGAGAAAATGAATGTTCTCAATTAATGACACAAACATTTTCATAATGTTTACTTGACCAGCATCTGTTCTGTACTGAACAGTTTAACCTTCCTCTTTCCCAGTCCTGCTTACAAAAATGGTGGAGGGGGAAGTACTGTTTTCCCTAAAGCCTGATTTCTTGTGATATGAAGTGAATCCTGGGCTTACACTCTGTTGATATCATATTTTCCATCTTATATGTCAATCATATTTTCCATCTTATATGTCACATCATGGACTGTTTTGGATGTGAATCTCTTCTGTGAAACCAACACGTCAACTCAGAGTTTATCTTTGCCGCTGCCGTGGGTGGTGGATTTGGCAGGAACCGGAGGTCAGTTCTTTTGAAAGTGGCTGAGTGGGAGAAGTGCAGGCGTTGAGTCAGACCTAGCTTCGGCCACCATCCTGCCACTTGCTGTGACGGGCCAGTTACTTTCTCCCTTTGTGTTGCCATTAATTCCCCTCTTACAGTGCAGACTCTAATGCTCACTTGGCAAGAGTGGTTTTGAGGATAAGCAGTATTATACTAGAGTAGCTGGGATCCAGTAGGGACACTGTAAATGGTAACTATCATCACCACCATTGTCATCACCATCACTGTTTGCATTGTCGTCATCATCACCATCACCATCGTCATTATCACCATCATCACATCATTACTTCTACTCATTTTATATATACTTTTTTTTTTTTTTGCAACGAAGTCTCTCTCTGTCGCCCAGGCTGGAGTGCAGCGATGCAATCTCGGCTCATTGCAACCTCCGCCTCCCGAATTCAAGTGATTCTCCTGCCTCAGCCTCCTGAGGAGCTGGGACTACAGGTGCACACCACCACACCCAGCTAATTTTATATTTTTAGTAGAGACAGCGTTTCACCATGTTGGCCAGACTGGTCTCGAACTCCTGACCTCAAGTGATCCACCTGCTTCAGCCTCCCAAAATGCTGGGATTATGTGCATGAGCCACTGTGCCCAGCCTCATTTTATAATTTGAGGCAAGACTGTCCGTGTTCTAAAGAGGGCAGAGCTGGCCGGAACATGTGTAGATAAAATGATTCCCTTTCAAGAGCATCCCTCAGAGGACACTCATCTGAGCAGCCTAATTCTTATCACACATGGTTTTCAAGCAGTGACTGTTTAATACCAAGGCCATCACATCCTTCCTCATCCCTCTCAGTACAGAGCACAGTATCTTGGGTCATCATTGATCATCATTTATCAAAGGGATGAAGATATTGATATCTTAGCAATATTTATTAAGTGTGCCCTGTGTGCCAGCATTGTTCTGGGCGCTGGGAATGCAGTGATGACAAGACAAGAATACTCTCATGGAAACAGAGAAAGCGATTCAATAAACAGGATAATATCAGATAGCGGCAAGAACTCTTTAGTAATTGACGTAGGAGGATGTGATAGAGGTGCCTGGGTGATGACTTCAGCTTGCTTGGTCTGGGATGCCTCTTGAGGAAGTGAGAAGGAGCCATCAGTCATTTACTGAGAAAGAGCTTTCTGGAGAGATGGAGCAGTCAGTACTTTGCCCAAGGCGAGAGTCAGCTGCAAGCATTCAGATACATAAAGGAGGGCCAGCATGGCAGGAGCGTTGGGAGCACCATGGTGAGGTAGGAGTGAGGCGTGATGCACGTAGTGTTGAAAGATCGGCTGCCATGTGGATGTTTTGGGGGGAGAAGCAGAGTCCCGGGGCATCCTGTGAGGAGGTGGTCACAGTGGTCTATGGCCATGATGGGGGCAAAGAAGCCGCCAATAGGTAGCAGTGGAAATGGAGGGAAGTAGTTGTGTTTGGAACAGGTACTGGAAGCAGGGTCACTCTGTCTTGGTGATGAGGTGGTGGTGGACTCTGAGGGAGGGAGAGGGGGCGCTTAGATTTTTGACCTGAGTGACTGGGGGGAGATGGTGTTAGGGGTTACTCAAGTGAGAAAAGGATGGAGGGAAGTGGAGGACTGCGGAGGGAGTGGAGAGTCAGGGTGTTTCTGGCCAGGTCACGTTTGAGGTACCTGTTAGATGTCCCATGACCACAGCAGCGGCAGGAAGGACAACAGATACAAGAACGTGCAGCTCCGGGGAGACAGTGATGAAGACTTCCCACTGCTTCATGTTTTCTGAACGAGTTGCTGCTAATCATCCACGTCCAGTTAGAATCCTCAAATCAGCAAAGAAGGCAAAGGCAGCCGGGAATTGGCAGCAGCCTTCTGGGAGCTACCTGCAGAGGAGGCACAGCCCGAGCTGCTAAGCCGAGCAACACAGGACGGAGGGCTGGCTGACCACAGGAGGGCCTTTTACTGAGGCTGCTGGGTCTTGGTTTACTGGGGCTGGTTTTCCTGTCGTTGAAACCTGCATTGCCCTGAGCTCTGCGTGCTGAAATAAATCTAAGGGCAGGTCCGGCTGTTGGAGGAATGTCGTCGTGTTTGGAATAAGCAGCGTCAGTAGCGTGCCTTTTCTTCATGTGAATCAACAGGCCTCTTTCTTGCTCAGGAAGTTGGAGGCACAAATCCTGTATCCCCCTACCCCCCGTTTTTTTTTTCCCATTAAAAATTCTGTTTTGCAAATAGTTTTGCACCTTTTCAGTGTTTGTGAATCACTGTCTCTAGAGGTTTGCAGTTGTCTACCAGTCTGGCCCTTGCTCTGAAACTCCATACAGCTTGTTACCATCAAGCCGCATGTGCCCGGTGCATGGCCAGCACCTCTGTCAGTGCTGAGAAATTCCTCAAGTTACACGAGCTCAGCTGGACGGAGCAGGGTTTTGTTGGTTTTGTTGTTTTTGTTTTCTGGCACCCAGTGTGAACTGACATTTAAGAAGTCTTTTCCAAGGAGACAGTTCTTTTGGCTCACTGTTGAATAAAATTGATCTGAAATTGACCTGAAATTCCTAAGGTATTTATCGTCTCTCCATCACTCCCCACTTGGCACAAGGCACAGAGACCCTCACAGGGCCGATGTGTTGGGACTCTCGCATCTCAAATTCCTATAGAAGCAAAAACGGACTGACTATTGAGATTTCAGGTGCTGTTCTTTGGCAGATGGTGAATGAGGGGATGTTGGGAGAAGCTGCATGTCAGCTGTGCTTTGTGATAAGGGATGCATATACAGAAGTGGGACAGACAGAGAAACTGGCCTGTGGTTCTGCAAAGCATAAGTGACTCTAGCCCCGTAGTTAATGCCTTGGGCCTCCAGGAATAGCTCTCTCAGCTTCTCATTGATATAGATAGGAGATTAAATTGCAGTCTGCTGTTAAACAAGAAGCTGGATTCTTTTCTATTTATTGAACTGCAAGTGGAATGCCATCCTATTGACAGCAGCACCCAGACATCTAGAAGGAGAAGCGTATTGACTCCTGGGTGCAGCTTGAAAACAGCAAGTGGGGTCTTTGGAAAAGATGATCCCAGTTTTTCTTTTTCTTTTTTTTTTTTTTGATACTCTGTCGCCCAGGCTGGAGTGCAATGGCATGATCTTGGCTCACTGCAACCTTCACCTCTTGGGTACAAGTGATTCTTCTGCATCAGCCTCCCAAGTAGCTGGGACTAAAGGCACATGCCACCACGCCCAGCTAATCTTTGTATTTTTAGTAGAGACGGGGTTTTACCATATTGGCCAGGCTGGTCTCGAACTCCTGACCTCATGATCCGCCCACCTCAGCCTCCCAAAGTGCTGGGATTATAGTTGTGAGTCACTGCGTCCTGCCAGATGATCTCAGTTTTTCTTATTGCATGGCTTGGAATCACTTTCCTTGTGCCCAGTTTAGCCACCCTTTGTTCTTCCCCTTTTCTCTGGGCATCCCGTCTTCAGTTGGATCCAGCTTCTACTTGCCTGTGTTCTTACAGGTGAGGGGACCCTATCAGAACCTGCTGCTCTGCGCCCTGCGCGTCCTGCTGAAGTGTTCTCTTAGACTGCAGGGGAATTGTAAATTGCTTATATTTAATAAGAAAAGAGAAGACGGTGGTCTTCCAGATGAAATAAATTACTCTTACTGAAAGCAAGGCATCAAATAGGTGTGATGTGTGACTCTTGCTGTCCCTAGAAGTGAAGTCCCTCTGTCTGCTCCTGCCACAATCATTGCCACTCTCCTCATGTCCACCCTTCTGCTAAGGAAACTTGATCGCATTTTGAGCACTTTATGTTTTCATTGTGTCTTCCGGTTTAATTTTATTTAGTGCCCAGCAAGTAAACCTTAGCCTCTGGCTCCTGTGAGACTGATTGGAATTGCTTCAGTGGACAGTACTAAAGGTGTTGCAAAATCTCTAAAGTTAGCATCACGGCCAGCGTGCTCAGCTTACAGCTCATGGTAAGAAAAGTGGACAGAGTTAGTACCCAGGAAGCTACTTCTCATGTTACAAGGGCCTTGGAACAGGAAGAGGCCACGTAATCAGGGGAGCCACCTTCTTCCCTCAGCCTTTAAAATAACCATGTGCCCTCCTAGTAAATGTGTGCGTTTTCAGAACCTGATGCCATCTTGCAGCCCTTGTGCGATTGTCACCAAAGGTCCCCAGAGCCTGCCAGACTCTGCCCATGCATTTGTCCCTGAAAACCTCTTTGCGAACACAGAACCTCATGTTTGAGATGATAAATGGTAAAATATTCAGAATGTCCTTTTAAAGCAGGTAAAATATTCAGAATGTCATTTTAAAACATGAAGCCCTCCTGTTTAATGAAAAACCAACCACACAGATTAGAATTAAAGCCTGTAGCTCTACAAAGTGTTGGGCTCAAAAGACAGTAACTGTAATCCAGCATGATAGTTTGTATTCCCTCCTACCATATGAGGTTCAGATTGTTTTCTATTCTCTGCTTTTCTTCCTTTGACTTTTCAGAGACAGACATACACACACACACACACACACACACACACACACACACACACACACACACACACACACACACAGAGACAGAGCGAGAAAGGGGGTTGGGAGGAGAGACAGAAGGGTAGAGCAAGAGAACAGGAATAAAATTAGGGAGGTCAGAGAAAGGCCTACTGGTAGGTCTGTAGTCTGTAGGGTGCTTTTTGCTGGTTATACAATTGCTGCTGTGGTTTTTTAGTTCTTAATAATAAAACTTCCTAAATGACTTAAAATGGATTATTCTTTTATTTTTAAAAACTGCCAACTTTTATTGAATATTTTTGTTCTAATAGTGTTTTCCATGTATCTTATTTAATTCTTATGGAAACCTCTGTGTCTAATACTGTTAAAGGCCCTTTTGAAAATCAAAAATACCCTTTCATTATTTTTATAGTAGTAAATATACATTGTAGAAAGTTAGAATAGACATATGAATAAGACTAAGAAAGTAGAAACACTGCATTCCCATTGCCCATCAGATTAGTAAGATAGCCTTTCTGAATTTTTCTATGCATGCATATGTACTTTTCATCTCATCTAATACATTGGCCATATTCAAATTTCCCTATTTATCCCCTAACTGTCCTTTATATCTGTTTATTCTAAAATAAGATTGGCTAGGCACAGTGGCTTAGGCCTGTAATCCCAGCACTTTGGAAGACTGAGGCAGGAGGATCTCTTGAGCCTAGCAGTTTGAGACCAGCCTGGGCAACACAGGGAGACCTGTGTCTACAAAAAATTTTAAAAAATATCTGGGTATAGTGGTGTGTACCTGTGGTCACAGCTACTCAGGAGGCTGAGGCAGGAGGATTGCTTGAGGCTGCAGTGAGCAGTGATTGCACCACTGCACTCCAGCCTGGAAAACAGAGCAAGACCCTGTCTCAATCAGTCAATTAATCAATCAATTAAAAACAGATCCACTCTAGGACCACATATTGCATCTAGTTAACATGTCATCCAGACCTATGTAGGTTAGTCCCTCATTTTCTTTTCCTCATGAAAGCATCTTGTTGAAGAAATTGGACCAGCTACAATACCCTGCTTTCTGAATTTGCCTGCTAGCTTTCTTGTGGTGCTGTTTAACTTGTTCCTCTATCCTTTGAATTTTTCCAAAACTGGAAGTCATAATCTATTTTATGCTGCTATATAGGAATACCCGAGGCTGGGTAATTTATAAAGCAAAAAAGTTTATTTTGCTCATGATTCTGGATGGCTAAAAAGTTCAAGATTGGGCATTGGCATCTGGTGAGGGCCTCAGGCTGCTTCCACTCATGGGTGCAGGCAAAGGGGAGCCGGCATGTGCAGAGATCACATGGTGGGAGAGGACGTGGGCAGAACGGGGAGGTGCTAGGCTTTTTGTAACAACCAGCTCTCACAGGAAGTAACAGAGTGAGAACTCACCCCCAAGGGAGGGCATTAGTCTATTCATAAGGGATCCACCCCAACGACCCAAACACCTTTCATTGGGTCCCACCTCCAACATTGAGGATGAAATCTCAATATGAAGTTTGGAGAGGACAGGAAATTGATTCTGGGGCTTGACTGACACCGTTGAACATTTGGGCTGGAGTCTGTCATAAGTGATGTTGTGTGCTTCATATTTCATTAATGATTAGAGATTGTTCATTGCATTCAGGTGGTGACATTCTGATTACTCCATTGTAGGTAAAGTCGTGTTACCTTTGCCCTATGTGAATGTCCAATCCCCTACATGGTTTTTTCACCCATTGATAATCCTTGCTGGAGGATTATCAATGGTTTATCAATAATTTCTTTAGAGTTTGTGGAATGAGGATTTTCTAATTCTATTATTCTTGCTATGTTATAAATTGGCACTTACAATTTTTTGCCAAATACTTGAGGCAAAATTTTACTTTATGGGAGATAAACCTGTAAAACCTTTCTTCAACTTCTTGGCTGTCCTGAAACACCCTTTCCTCTGGCCACGCAGCTTACACACTCAATTCTTTGCCTTGAGTTACCAATTTTAAATAAGGAGATGCTTTGATCTGCCTGGAATCTACTATGTCTCCAAGGCCCTATCTCTCTGTCCTTCCAACAGGTAATTGTTTTTTGTTGTTTTTGTTTTTGTTTTTTAATTTTTGTTGTTTTTTGAGACGGAGTTTTGCTCTTGTCACCCTGGCTGGAGTGCAATGGCACGATCTCAGCTCACTGCAACCTCCGCCTCCCAGGTCCAAGTGATTCTCCTGCCTCAGCCTCCCGAGTAGCTGGGATTACAGGGGTGCGCCATCACATCCAGCTAATTTTTGTATTTTTAGTAGAGACGGGGTTTTGCCATGTTGTCCTGGCTTGTCTTGAACTGCTGACCTCAAGTGATCCACCCGCCTTGGCCTCCCAAAGTGCTGGGAGCCACAGCATGCGGCCCCAACAGGTAATTGTATGAGGGACAGAATCTGATTGCAAAGGGTGCTACTGAGAGGACGCTGTTCTCAGGCCGCAGGTAAACTAGATTTCTAAAAATCAGTTTGTATCATTATTTTCACATCCATTATAACATTGTACAGGTTTGGTTTGGTTTTGTGTTGTTGTGCTGGGGCGGGGGGCGGTGGTATCTATGACTTTATATATCCTTTGTGTTACAAGCAGTCCAATTATACTCTTTTCATTACTTTTAAAGTATAATAAATTATTATTGACTATAATCCCCTGTTGTGCTATCAAATATTAGATCTTCTTCATTCTATCTCACTTTTTTGGACCCATTAACTCCCCATTCCCTCCCACCCCCTACCTTTACCAGCCTCTGGTAACATCATTCTACTTTCTGCTCCATGAGTTCAATTGTTTAAACTTTTAGCTCCCACAAATAAGTGAGAACATGTGAAGTTTGTTTTTCTGTGCCTGGCTTATTTCACTTAACACAATGCCCTCCAGTTCCAATCATGCTGTTGCAGATGACAAGATCTCCTTGTTTAAGGCTGAATAGTAATCCACTGTGTATACATACCCCATTTTCTTTGTCCGTTCATCTGTTGATGGACACTTAGGTTTCTTCCAAATCTTGGCTGTTGTGAATGGTGCTGCAGTAAACATGGGAGGGCAGACGTCTCTCTTGACATACTGTTTTCCTTCCTTTTCGGTACACACCTAATAGTGGGATTGCCGGGTCATATGGTAGCTCTATTTTTAGTTTTTTCAGGAACCTCCACGCTGTTCTTTATCACGGTTGTGCTAATTTACATTTCCTCTGATAGTATATAAGGGTTTTTTTTCCCGCCATATCCAAGCATTTGTTATTGCCTGTCTTTTGGACATAAGCCATTTTAACTGGGATGAGATGATATCTCATTGTAATTTTGATTTGCATTTCTCTGATGATCAGTGATGTTGAGCACCTTTTCATATGCCTGTTTGCTATTGCACAGTTTTTACTTAATGTCTTTGATTTACAAATATCTTTTTTCTCTCACACCAAAAATGTTGACATGCTTAATACCATAATATAAAGAAAAGAATTGACCGGGCGCAGTAGGTCATGCCTGTGATCCCAGCACTTTGGGAAGCCGAGGTGGGCAGATCATGAGGTCAAGAGATTGAGACCATCCTGGCCAACATGGTGAAACCCTGTCTCTACTAAAAATACAAAAAATTAGCTGGGCATGGTGGCGTGTGCCTGTAATCCCAGCTACTCAGGAGGCTTAGGCAGGAGAATTGCTTGAACCCGGGAGGTGGAGATTTCAGTGAGCCAAGATTGTGCCACTGCACTCCAGCCTGGTGACAGAGCAAGACTTTGTCTCAAAAAAAAAAAAAAAAAAAAGATAATGGATTTTTACAAATCTGGTAACTGGGTCTTACGGAAGTAGTTACACCACAAAAAGACACCCCCTTGTTTTTCTCATTTCATTGGCAATCCTCTGACTCATCATAATAAATTGCTGTTATTGTCTGAGCCATAGAACCATGTTAGAGTATGGATGAAGGATTCTGTGAAAAAAAAAAAGGTAAATATTTCCTATACCCTGCAAAAATACATAGCATACTAGGTTATGGTCTCACATTTTTATGGCTCTCTCTCCCCATTCATACTGTGAAAAGATGGTAGCATATGTCTCTTTGTATTTTGGAGGGAGATACTTACACTGTGGTGAATGGCAGCTGGAATCCATTCCAGCCCATGCAGACTTCCTGGTTGGGGTTTGCAACCTTCTCCCTGGCCTCTCACAGTGAGGCCAGGTTCCCAGAGACCTCATGCCCTCTTTGCCTGACGCCCAGCTCTGTCGATCTTTGCAGGTACCTGTTCGCGCTGCAGGTGAAGCAGGACTTGGCTCAAGGCAGGCTGACGTGTAATGACTCCAGCGCAGCTCTCTTGATTTCACACATTGTGCAATGTAAGTTCTATTTGTTTCCTTTGAAAATCATGTTTGAAATTACACAGTGATCCAATTGATGGGAAAAAGAATCATATCCACCAAAAAAGAAAGTGTCAATATCTTTGTGTTATTTTTGCTGTTCGTATGAAGGCCTGCGGGTGGAAGAGAAAAACAATACTCCTGATGTCATTTAATATGCATAGCCCCAAATGTTAACCCTCGTACTTCCTGTTCAGGTGTTTGTCTTTCTTCAAGGACTAGTACACAGTTGATACTTCAGTTGTCTCAAAGAATAAGCTTGGATGGATGCTTGCCAAATAGACTAAACTTGTTCTGTCCTTTTCGTGGATTTAAACTTTATCATTGAATACGGCATAGTAGCCTTAAGACATAATACTGCCACAGATTTCACTTCTCTCTAGAGATTCTTGCTCTCCAGAATTCAGTAAATCAAGACTCATGCTGGGTTAATGGAGCTGGACCCCGGATGTTTCAATTTGCCTTAATACAGACAAAGGATAAATCAGATTGTGCTCATCTCAAGGCTTGCTGACAAGCCACCTGGGTGTGTTTTCCCTCTTGACCAAGGCAGAAATTACTTGAAATAAAATATACACATTATGTTTCGGAAAGGTAATTGTGAGTATAACGCTCAGTGTATAAGCACTACTATGAAGGAAAGTTGTGTTATCATATCACCTTTTACATTTCCACTGTATATGAATTAGTCTCATATAATCAGTCCCCTCCTATCCTGATATGTGCCTAGTTAACTAGATTTACAAAGGTTTATAGGAAGTGTCACTCTTAGTAGTCAAAAAATTGCCTTAGTCTAATACAGTAAGGTGTTTCAGTAGATGATGCGTATCTTCTTGTTTTTTGAATATGATCACTTAATAGATAGGTGTTTTCTTACCAATTTGAAAAAAGTGACATGGGCAAGAAAAAAAAATAAGTATCTTTATTAAGCCTGACCATGTGCCAGCACTATATATATATGTATTTATATCATCTCATTTAATTGTCCTAACAGCCCCCGAGATCAGGTCTGTCATTATCCTGATTTTACGGGGGAGGAATCCTTAGCACAGAACTTAACGTAATTTTTACCTTTGGAGGGAGAGGAGGCTTTTGAGTCTGGCTGACCTGATTTCTGTTCATTGGTTGGTGACCCTGGCAGGTTACTAACCCCCCAGCCTCCATTTCTTTTGGAACATGAGAATACTAGAATGTTTTTCATAAGGCTGTAAAAATTAAATGGTAGCATATACAGTTGTCCTTTAGTATCCAGGGGGTATTGGCTGCAGGACCTCCCAAGGACACCAAAAACTGAGGATGCTCACGTCCCTAAAATGAAATGGTGTCATATTTGCATATAACCTACATATATCCTCCCATAGACTGTAAATCATCTCTCGGTTACTTATAATAATGAATGCACTGTAAATGCTATATGGTTACATTGCATTATTCGGGAATAATGACAGAAAAAAATATCTTAGACGTTTGGTACAGATGCAGTATTTTTTCTTAAGTATTTTCAATCCATGGTTGGTTGAATCCATGAATATGGAACCCACAGATACAGAGGGCCAGCCATACCCAGTACATACTAGGTGCTCAGCAAACATTAATTTCCTTTATCCTTATTCACCTGCAATCCTCCTTTTCCAAACAATATGAAACTTTAAAACGAAGCTTCCTTCTTGAAATGGTAACTTCATAAAATGTCTCTGACCCTTGGCATTTTGTAAGCAGAAGAGAAATTGACCTTACTCAAAGATTCCTGATGCCATTTAGTTGTGTACTTCCTTCCTCCTATGTTTTTTTCTTTAAAGATCTGTTACACTAAAGAGTAGATTTTGGCCAGGCGCGGTGGCTCATGCCTGTAAGTAATCCCAGCACTTTGGGAGGCCGAGGTGAGCGGATCACTTGAGGTCAGGAGTTAGTGACTAGCCTGGCCAAGATGATGAAACCTTGTGTCTACTAAAAATACAAAAATTAGCTGGGTGAGGTGGTGGTGGGCGCCTGTAGTCCCAGCTACTCGGAAGGCTGAGCCAGGAGAATCGCTTGAACCTGGGAGACACCCCACTGCCCTCCAGCCTGGGCGACAGAGTGAAACTCTGTCTAAAAGGAAAAAGAAAAAAGAGGAGTAGATTTTAAGTGTTCTCACCACAAATATATATATAAATATATATATATATATATATATGCCGTAATACGTATATTAGCTTAATTTAGCCATTTCACAATGTATACATATATCAAAAGATGATGTTCACTATAAATATATACCAAAAAAATTTTTTTGTTTTTAGACAGAGTCTCTGTCACCCAGGTTGGAATGTAGTCTGTCAATCACAGCTCACTGCAGCCTCGACCTCCTGGAATCAGGCAATCTTCCTGCCTCAGCCTCCCAAGTAGCTGGCACTATAGGTGCGTGCCATCAGGTCTAGCTAATTTTTTCTTTCTGTCTTTTTTTTTTTTTTTTTTTTTTTTTTTTGTAGAGCTGAGGTCTCACTATGTTGCCCAGGCCAGTCTTAAACTCCTGAGCTCAAGCCATCTTCCCACCTTGGCCTCACAAAGTGCTGGGATTCATAGGCATGAGCCACCATGCCTGACCAATATGTATCATTTTTATTTTGTCAATTTAAAAAGTGACTTAAAAAAATAAAGATCTGTTAACAATAGTGAATTTCACTCGCATATCTGGGAGGAGAGATTTGCTGACATCCAGAAAACCGTGGTCTCAGTCTAGTATACCATTTTCCCTCCCAGAAACCAGCAAGTGGCTCAAAATCCCCAAAGAATCTTCCCTTCTCGAAAGGCAAATGGATGGGTTCAGAAGTTCCCCTGCTGTTTACATGGTATTCGACATACGGTCATGAGACACACAGTATTCTTAAAATCTTACGATATGTGTAAGGCCCCATTTCTGCATTTTTTAAAGCATCCCATGCACTCAGTCATGAAAGGAGGCATTTCATAGAATCTTCGCTGGATTGTGTCGTGGTTTCAATTATTGGTGATTATTGGTAAGGTATAAGGGGTCAAGTCATCTCCCTTTGGCAGAAACTATATTACCGTTAATGGAAAATTATCTCTGGTAAGCTGATGTTTATCTTGTCCGTCTCTGTACACCCAAGCTGATGTCTTATTTTCCTGCCTTCTTTCGCTTGAATACATGGACTCTTGAAGATAGTCTGTATTTTTTCATTTGTTCCTCCGTCACTGGCCTTGTATCTTCCCTGCAGTATTTTGAACTTTCAGTTTTCTTTAATTTACTGTGGGTTGACTAAGAAGGACAAACTGATGAAGAGAAGAATCATCTACTAGTTGACACTGATGTAAAGGTCACACGTGGGCAGCATGGAGGCGAGGCAGGGCTGTGTTTGTGCAGGTCGTGTGGTCCCTGCTCTGAGGGTTCCACGTGGTAAGGTGGGTTTGTCCACGCCTGTCCTCTGGGGAAGTTCCATCCATTTATTAAAATCACAGGATATGGGTTTGCTGCTGTTTTTCCTATTAATTATTTTGCTGAGTAGACTGCTAAGGAATGTAGTATATGCATAAGCTGATGTGATATTTTCAGCATAAAACGTGTAAAAAATAGGAAGTCAGCTGGGCGCAGTGGCTCATGTCTGTAACCCCAGCGCTTTGTGAGACCCAGGCAGGAGGATCTCTTGAGGCCAGGAGTTCGAGACCAGCCTAGGCAACATAGCAAGACCTCATGTCTACAAAAACAAAATTAGGTTGAGGCCAAGAGTTCAAGACCAGCCTGGGCAACATAGTGAGAGCCTGTCTCTACCCAAAAAAAAACAAACAAAAAAAATTAGCCAGGTGTGGTGGTATGTGGCAGTAGTCCCACGTACCTGAGAAGCTGAGATGGGAGGGTCACTTGAACCCAGAAGTCAAGGCTGCAGTGAGCCATGATCGCTCCACCGCACCCCAGCCTGGGTGACAGAGCAAGACCCCGTCTCAGAAAAAAAATAAAAGGAAGTCAGATCTTGAGTATGTGTCTGTTTTCAAATTCCAGAAATTTAAGGAGCAGCCTATTTCCATATTTCAAAGAGGAGAGATGTGAGGAGCGAATAAGTTTCATAGTCACGTCACTGTGGAGTGACAGGAGGGCAAGAAAAGACAAGCGACCCAGAAGAAAAGAGAATTAGGTGTCCCCACCCCGATGCCATAGGAAAAACTGGACCATTTGGCCATCTCTATATGGAATGATGGGAAAGAGTGTGTTCTGAGAATCATAGGAATTAAGAAGCCCAAACATAAAACTCACAGGACATTTCGGATTTAAGGAATTCCTCCATAGACAGTCAAAGCTCATTATTCTCAGATTCTGTCTTTGCAGATTTGCTTATTTACTTGTAACCCCCAAATGAACACTCATGTGCTTTCACGGTCATTTGTGGATATGCCCAGGATGGTGAAAAATGGTAGTCACCTGATGTGCATTCCTAGTGGAGGTCAAATGAGGCAAAGCTCTGCCTTCTGGTTTTTTTCTCGCACTGTTAATAAGTATCCTTTTTATGGTCTATTTAGTGCCACACTTCTTGCATTTTTGTGTGTACTGTTGGTGATTTCACTGTTTAAACAGTCCCCAGGCGTTGTGCGGAAGCGCTGTCCGTCTTGTGTTCCCGCGTGCAGCGCCATCTGCCTGATAGAGCAAATGTGTGTTAGGTAAGCGGCATTCAGGCATGAGTTCAGCTGCTTTTGGCCATGAGCTCAGTGTGAAGAAATTGACAATGTGTATTTAAGATGGCTTTCAACAGAAACACACATAAGACACGGCCAGTTAACTGAAATGTTGTTCCAAGACTACTGGAGGAAACTCACCCCATATTTCCCCTAGGAGAAATGATTCAGGAATGGCTAATTCAGTGTTTATGGTAACCTTATAGATCATAACTGCCTCGAATAATGAGCATCAACTGCATTTCCTTGGGACCAGATAGAAGGAATTGCAGAGAAGCCAGGCCCTCTATTGTCAAGGCGACAGATAATGATGGCAGTATGACCAGGCATGCCCCCATTTCTGTGCCATTTTCTGTGATGGAGGGTGGCAATTTTACTCTATTTAGGAAGAGAGAAATCAGTCCAGAAAAGGCAGTTAGGAAATAGTGTTGTTGGTCTTTCGGATGATGAGGAAGCAAGCAAGGGAGGGGTTCTTCCAGTGCCCCAGCTGCTGCCAGGTGTGGTGGCATGGCTTTGTGCAGAATAGATATCCTCAGTGGGTGTGATTGATGACAACACCCAGGCCATGTCCTGCTTGATTATTGGAGTGCATTGCCCTAGGTGTGACAAGCTGCTTCATGTGACAGAATGAAAGGTGAGTTTCATAGCAACAGTTCCCTTGGTTTTTATCGAAACAGCTGGGCTCAGGTCATTAGGCTATTTTTTATTAAGCTTGTTTTACAGTATATGTGATACAAAGAAAAAGGTGTACTGTCTCAGAGGTGTAACAGTGGGTGTACACTGACCTTGAGCTAGTGTTGTTAAGGCGCAAGTCTGATTTTAAAGCTCTATCTATCCTTTCCTTTCCACATTCCAGCAGTATTGAGGACTGTCTTGAGGTTATGCGAGAAAACAAGGTTTTGTGAGAATCATATTTCTCATAGATAAAAACGTGTAAGACTTTGCAATCTGATCTGTTATTTCTGACAAGACTGCGAAAAGTTCAATAAACTCTTATAATTTTTTAAGCGTTAGATTATCTACCTTTGCACCCACTGACAATCCTCCTTTCTCTACATGATAAAGCATTTGGGTTTTGCACTAGTCATTGCTAATATATAAGTTTCACTTTGATTTTTACAAAGTCCTGAAGCTTTAGGGCTTGTTAGGAGGTCATACGGTTACCACCCACATGTGTAGAATTTACTGCCAGGCGGATGGGGAGAAAAGAAAAACCGGGGGCAGGTATGGCTGAAGATGGATGATTCTGAGGTTTTTTTTTTTTTGGACACGGAGTCTTGCTGTGTCGCCCAGGCTGCCGTGCAGTGGCGTGATCTCGGCTCACTGCAACCTGTACCTCCCAGGTTCAAGCGATTCTTCTGCCTCAGCCTCCCCAGGAGCTGGGATTACAGGTGCCCGCCACCACGCCCAGCTAATGTTTGTATTTTCGGTGGAGATGAGGTTTTGCCATGTTGCCCAGGCTGATCTCGAACTCCTGACCTCAAGTGATCCGCCCGCCCTGAACTTCCAAAGTGCTGAGATTACAGAGGTGAGCTACTGCGCCTGGCCTTGAAGCTTCTTTCCGACTGTTAAGAGATGAGGAGGAGTGAAAACTGTCTTCTCACGTCACCACAATTGATAAATGTATCCTCGCATCCCGTTTCTGGGATCTAACCCTTCTGATGTTCCCCACCAACTGAACTCACCTTATGTCGTCTGCTAGCTTCTGTTGGGCTAGCTGGGGAATATTGACAGACTGGGAAGTGTCCTTCCTACGTGACCTGTTCTTCTTTCTGTTTCTCTTAGCTGAGATTGGGGATTTTGATGAAGCCTTGGACAGAGAGCACTTAGCAAAAAATAAATACATACCTCAGCAAGACGCACTAGAGGACAAAATCGTGGAATTTCACCATAACCACATGTAAGTCTCATTCTTGGCTCCATATTCCCTCTGAGCCGGTTCTCTCTGCCTCCAACCTACATGGGTGTACATCCCAGCCACCCCCCACAGAAACTGTTGTGGAGAAAAACACTAAGGGTGACGGAAAAAGATCACAGAGGCTCACTGGGATGTGCCGATTCATCCTGGGCTCTCAGAAGCACAGGTCGCCGGTGCACTGAAGCCTGGAGCTTAGGGATGCCCAGGCTTTGGAACCAAAGAGAAAGTAAGAGCAAAGGACCATCCAGTTATCATCCTAATGAGAAATTGGGAAAGAGACATGGTTACCTTGGGACAAGGTCAGAGTATCATAAAAATCCAGAACCTTTTTAGCATCTCCATTTTTGTTTTTGTTTGGATTAATAAACCATTTTCAGAGGACTCATGGTGCTTTTCGTTGTTGTTTTAAGGAAACATTGGAGCCTGATGGCCATATGAAAAGTGTTCTCTTGAACTTTTTTTTGCAGGTTTAGATTATTGAAAGCAACTAAAATCTTGTTTTAACACAGTGGTGTTTTGCTTTTATATGACCTTAAAGGAAACTCTTTGAGATTCCCCCCCTCTCAAAACAAAACAAAACAAAACTGGCTGAGTCTGGAGACTTTTGGGGTTTTATGTTCCAAGAGCAATGGACCTTTTGTCCTAGCTGCTAGACTTTGGGTTACAGTGAATGGGAGGTTGAGTGTCATCTGATCGGGTAGCCCCAGTGTTTGTGATGAAATGTCTTTTTATTTCCCAAGAGAAGCTTCTTAATCTCCAATTAACAGACACAGGGAATTCAAATCTCCTGGCCTTTCTCTTTAATTTTTGTTTTGTCAGTGGACAAACACCAGCAGAATCAGATTTCCAGCTCCTAGAGATTGCCCGTCGGCTCGAGATGTATGGAATCCGGTTGCACCCGGCCAAGGACAGGGAAGGCACGAAGATCAATCTGGCCGTTGCCAACACGGGAATTCTAGTGTTTCAGGTGAGAGCCTTGAGAACACGGCCCGGTTCCCTTGGTGATAGAGAGAGAAGAGGTGGCCCTTCAACTCTGATTCATACTCAGTGGGCCAAGACCTCTGATTTTTATTTTGCGGCGAACAAAGAAAAATTAACCTCATCTCAGGCTTTCTGTTTCCCAGGCCCTCAGCTCCCAGATTCTATTTCACTTACCTTTGCCCTGTTTGGGGAATCCATATTACAGATTTGTTTGGTTTTATTGACTTTGTAGCATCACAGAAACATGTAGCTCTCCATGGACCTACACTTAGAACACAGTGTAATGGAATCGAGACTTTAGGTCCCCGAATAAACACCTTTTTCACACTTACAGATGATACTTTGCTGTAATGTGATCCTTTTTTTTTTTCCCCCAAACCCAGTTTGGGTTGAGCCAGCTTATTTGGTTGGGACTTCAGATATACTTAAAGAGTGTTAAGATATAGCAGTTTTATAAATTCATAAAAGCCACATTCTTGCAATTTTGTAGCAAAACACATACTGCACTTGAATTCTTACGTGTATTCTACTTAAGGACATAGTGATTCTCTGCACTCTAAAAGGTGTGCTCTGTTGATCATTCTGCTATTGGACTGTTTCATTGATCATTGCTTCTCTCTTAATAGCCTTATTGAAGTATTGCTGATGTACAATAAAGTGCACACACTTGAAGTGCATAGTTCAGTAGGATTTTATTATATATGTGTATATCCTGTAAAATTCCCAACAAAACCAGCAGAATGAACATATTCACCCCCAAAAGACGGTTCAGTACATTCCTTTTCAACACAAGCGGGTAACCTGTGCTTTTAGTTTCAAATGGATATAGAGAAAGCACCTGCCTTTGTCATGAAATGGGATCAGATTTCACCCAGTTATGAAGTTGTAAATATGTTCAGGACCTAAAACCCTTTTTTGAGCTCTTCCAGGTTTGCGTATATTTCCCCCTCATCTTTTATCAAAAGAGTTGCAGTGATTCTGTGTTCATGCACCAGAAGTTTTTGACAGCATAATTATTACAGAATCACATCCCAAGAGGAGTTAAGCCGGCTTCCTACCAGGTGGTAGGGAGTGACATTGTGAGAGCAGTGTGGTAGTCAAGGCGAATTTTTTCTCGACAGTTTTTGACCTGCATGCATAGCCTCTGAGTACCTGATAACAGAAACAACAATAGGCTGGGTGCGGTGGCTCACGCCTGTAATCCCAGCACTTTGGGAGACCGAGACAGGTGGATCACCTGAGGTCAGGAGTTCGAGACCAGCCTGGCCAACACGGTGAAACCACGTCTCTACTAAAAATACAAAAATTAGCTGGGCGTGATGGTATGCACCTGTAATCCCAACTACTTGGGGGGCTGAGGCAGAAGAATCACTTGAATTTGGGAAGCGAAGGTTGCAGTAAGCCAAGATCGCACCACTGCACTCCAGCCTGGGTGACAGAGCAAGACTGTCTCAAAAAAGGAAAACAATAAAGCCAAGTGGAGTTTTCAGTACTATCATTAAATTTCAAATCATAACCCTGAACCACTTCTAAAAAGTATTAAGAAGGAAAAGAAGTGTCTAACAATTGAATTAATGTGCTTTGATTGTGTTTGACACAACCCTAAGTACTGGGAATACCTGGGTAATGTAGTCACCTACAAAGCCTGTGTCTTGGAACCCACCTTCTTGCCAGTGCCTCATTGCTTCATTCTTGCCACGCTGAATGAACAGGCCTGGTGTTCCATTGGGCTCCAGAGGAATTCTAATTTCAGCTGAGACTGGGCAGACGGGAGTTGGTATCCAGCAGCTCCCCATTGTTTCTCCACCTTGGTTGGAGACAGTGACTACCTGGCTGCCACACACGATGAGGATGTGTGAGCCCCACCCGGAGACCGTGCTGGCCTTGAAGACACACGGCAGGCCTGGCCTCCCATCCTCAGTTCTGCCGGTGCTATTGGAAGCTGGGATGGGCCCAGGAGCCAGACCAGCGTAGATGAAGCAGGGAGTTGATTGCAAACCTGCTGAATGTCAACCATAGCTGCCAGGAAGGCGTGTGCTTGGAAGTCTCTTTCTGCCGCATTAAATGTGTCATTTGCGGCAAATTAGAATATATCCATGTTGCAGTTTCCATGTCTATAAAATGAAAATAATAAATCCATCTTGCTGGATTTTATCATATAAGGGTTGTTAAGATACGCTGTATAAAGCCCTCAGGATGGTACCTGGCACTTCATGAGTCCTGGCAGCTAATGATTGTGGTGGTTGTCATGGTTTTTATTTCTATTTATCTTTCTTCTCATCATTACCTTGGCTAGTTTCCTCTCTCCCTAGAGGTAGACTTAGTTTGAATGCCAAAATCCTATAATTAGTGAGAAATAATGATCCAGGAACAGGTATCATCCGATAGCCACAGATCCTGTGAGTTCTCTGCAAAAGGCATCTCTACTGAGCAATCTCCTGCCAGCCCTCTTCCTTTAGCTCCCATAAGCAAAGCAGACCAACTTGTAAGTTGCTTGTTATGCATTTCCTGGCTCACTGCTACTGTCTTTCTTTTAGGGTTTCACTAAGATCAATGCCTTCAACTGGGCCAAGGTGCGGAAGCTGAGCTTCAAGAGGAAACGCTTTCTCATCAAGCTCCGGCCAGATGCCAATGTAAGTGGTCTCGGTGGGACAGGAGACCCATTGAGCCATGGGATGGCATGTGTCCTGCAAAGGGTGGAGGTCTGCACTTGGCAGGGCTTCCACTGAACCTGTGGCCAGTGCCACCCAGGTGCTTTGGTCCACATGAACGCCGAGCATCTCCAGGACAGATGTATCCAAATGGTCGGTAACTCCAGGGCTGCCATCATTGGTAAACAGAGAGCGTAAAGGAGGTACACGAATGTGTACCTGGGGAGACGGTCATTTCCCTGCACAAATCCAGGCAGCCCCTCCTGACAAACAACCTGGGCTGTGCTGTTGCTGCGCATCCAGCCCCAGGCTACACCTGGAGACCCCATTCAGTATCCTGCCCTACCCCAGGCATAGACTGACTTCCCCAATCCCTGCCGGAGGCCCTGAGCCCCCAGTGGAACTCATTTGCATGGGCTAATTAGGTTCCCTTCCCCACTTACTTCCCACAACACACCTATCGCTGTGACCCACGCCAGGACTGGGACGGGAAGGGAGGAGCAACCTCTTCTTTGTCTGCCGGAAATGGTGACGGAGGAGGTGGGTTATGTGCCCTGGGCGTCTGTCCCCAACCAGCATGTAGAGTTTTTTCCCATGGCAGAGAAGATGATAAATGGCAATCGGGCTTATAGTTTAGGTACAATCTGCGTTCAGCAGGCTTTCGTGGCCCAACCTGGGAAGCATTTACCCATTTTAAATGGTTTTCCATGGAAAAACTCACTGGATTCCAAAAAGCTGCCTTATAAATAAAGCACTGCATCACAGCTTGTTTGTAAGTTGGATCCACCCATAACTGTGAGATCCCCCAAAATAGTTGGAACTGCTGGGAATGCTAAGGACGGTAGTAACTTTGATTTATATAATATGGCCACTTCAACTGGGAGCAGGCAATTTCTACATCCCCTTTCCAGAATCAAAGGGCATGATTTTTTTCAGCCGAGAGTGATACTTTTGTGCTCCAGAAAAAAAAAAAAAATGTCATTTTCTGTGTAGTTTCTGGGGTGGCCTGGAGCCTGGAGCCATGGGGACTTTACAGAGAAACCACGTAAGAGCCAATGTTGACACGAAGTGTGAGGAAGAGGATGAACGTTGCATTTCAGTGATTTTAAGGAGGCAGGAAGGGACTTCCAGTATTTGGGTTTTGTTTTTCAAGGAAACGTAAGCAAAATAAACATAATTTGTACATGAAATCTGTCAAAAGATGGTGTCCCTTCCATTGAAGCCACGTGGCTGTTTCTGTTACTCATCTAAGAGATTCTCTGCGGCAGAAAATGATGGACTAGGGACTGCATCTTGTCCTTAAGAATAACTAGAGTTTAGTAAGTCTTTGCATTGATGGTCATGCTATAATAAAATACACAGCGAAAACTTTATTGGACAAAGCTATCTTCTGCCCATTTTCTCCTGTTTCAGTGACGTATCTGTGGGTAATGGAAAAAACCAACATTGTATTTTCCCTTTTTAGAGTGCGTACCAGGATACCTTGGAATTCCTGATGGCCAGTCGGGATTTCTGCAAGTCCTTCTGGAAAATCTGCGTTGAACATCATGCCTTCTTTAGACTTTTTGAAGAGCCCAAACCAAAGCCCAAGCCCGTCCTCTTTAGCCGGGGGTCATCATTTCGGTTCAGGTGAGGTCGCCACTTCGTGCCTCCATTTACTGGGTGCATGTTTTTCCTCCTGCCTCTCACAGCCGCTGTGACACACAGCAGGTAGGGGAGGTGAACGCTCATTGGCCTCCGGGAGCTGTGACCAAGTGGGGGCGCTTGTGTCGTAATCCCAGTGAGCTCTGTTTGAGCAGCAGAGAGGCACTAGGCAAAGCCACCCAGTCCTGGTAAACGCCTAGCGGGAGTCTCAAGGATTTCCTCTCTCTGTAGAGGTACAAATATCTTATTAACATTTGGTGTTGCTTCATAGCATATGTGGACTTGCACGTTATTGGTTAACTTTTCCATTCATTTTTAACAAATCATTGTCTGCCATGTGTCAAACACTGTTCCAGGCTCTGAGCCCAATGATCCCTGCCTTCATGAAAGGTACACGTTCTTGGGATGGTTGCTTAGTAACCAAACACAGTTATCAAGTGGGCTTAGTTAACTGAACATTTTTTCTGTATATTCAAGGAAAATATCAAGAGACTGAATGGACCCAAAAATACAGAGTCTGTTAGGATTGCTTTTAGTCCTGGCTAGCCGAGAAATCCTGCATCTCTCCCAGTTAGGGAAGGAGGGAAAGTGACGCCTCTGAAGCATCATTTGCGTGTTTAAATGAGAATATCTTGGTATTTCTCCCCTTCCCTGTTGTGGTCTCTGTTTCAGTGGTCGGACTCAGAAGCAGGTTCTCGACTATGTTAAAGAAGGAGGACATAAGAAGGTGCAGTTTGAAAGGTAAGAGAAGCTTTGATGCTGCTTCTAGTCTGAGAAGGCTCAGACTTGCCAGGTAATGTTTGTTGCTGCTAAATATGTCTTCACCCAGACTTCAGACTTGGTGTCCCTTGAGTTGTAAATGACAGTCTCAGTCACCCTCAGCAAGTCCAGCGTTAGAGATGAAGGTTTTATTGCCCAGAGACATGCCCTGGAGAGTGGGATGAGATACAGACGAGAGGACCAGGGGAGGTGGGAGAGGACATTAGTAAGGGGAAGGAGAGAAGGGCTCAGGATGTCACCGCAGGGAATGAAGTGTCATAAAAACTAGCTCAATGGTGAGTCCTTCAATATTTTGGGATTTGTACTGAAAGTATGTCTATGAACTTTTTAATTAAGTAAATCTGGATAAGCAGAAACAGGATTTTTTTTTTTCCTCGAAACAGGGTCTCACTCTGTCACCCAGGCTAGAGTGCAGCACTGTGATCACAGCCCACTGCAGCCTTAGCCTCTGGGACTCGATCAGTCCTCTCACCTCAGCCTCCTGAGTAGCTGGGACCACAGGTGCCCACCACCACTTGTAGCTAATGTTTTGTAGAGATGAGGTCTCCCTATGTTGCCAGGGCTGGTCTCAAACTCTTGGACTCAAGCCATCTTCCCGCCTTGGCCTCCCAAAGTGCTGGGATTACGGGCAAGAGCCACCATGCCCAGCCAGAAACAGGATTTATTACTGTCGTCGTTGTTGTTATCAAACACTTACAGCCCTTCGTGTGTGCCAGGCTGTTCCAAGCACTAGGCCTGTGTGAACTCATTGAGTCTTCACCTCAGCTGTGTGACGTCAGTGTTCTTTTATTCCCTTTGTAAAGATGGAGACACTGAGTCCCCAGCAGGTAAATAAGTAGCCCAGGTCTCACAGCTGCTAAGCAGCTTCTGGCCAGCCAGCTCCCGAGCCCAGTGCTCCAGGACGGAGCAGCAGAACCTGAGGAGGGTAAAGGAGCAAAGCATGGGGCCTCAAGCACTAGTTAGTGCAGGTAGGGTCTTTTTCATTTTCATACATTTAAAAAATTATAATAAAGTACAGAGAAGTCAGCAAACACCCAGATTCCTACTACTTAGAATTAACAGCCATTAACAGCCGGACACATTTATTTCTGGGGTTGTTTTTTCTTCTTCTTTTATTTGCAGCTCTTGTTACAGACATGGCAAAACCCCTTGAACCACCAGCTCTGGTAATTTCCCTTCTCCCCTCCTCAGAGGCAGCTGCCACATTTCGGCTTCTTTCTATATGCATATTACTGCATCCCAGCAGAGTGTGTGGAATTGCTGTGGAGGCCGGGCACTGTGGCATATGCCTGTAATCCCAGCACTTTGGGATGCCGAAGTGGATGGATCACTTGAGCTCAGGAGTTTGAGACCAGCGTGGGTAACATGACAAAGCCTCATCTCTACCTAAAAAAAAAAAAAAAACAAGAAAAAAATTAGGTGGATGTGGTGGTGCACGCCTGTGGTCTCAGTTTCTTGGGAGGCTGAGGTAGGATGATTGCTTGAGCCTGGGAGGTCAAGGCTGCAGTGAGCCAAGATTGTGCCACTGCCCTCCAGCTCTGGGCCACAGAGCGAGATCCTGTCCCAAAAAAAGGAATTGCTCTGAGTGTGTTCTTTTCATTCATATTAGTACTCTCGTATATAATTCTTCATCTTGCTTTTTTAATACTACTTTTTTTTTGAGATCTGTTTTAAGTGCCACACAGTAAGTAGTATGAAGATACTGCACTGTATTTCTCTGATTCCCTATTGAGAACCATCCAGGTTATTTTAGTGTTTCGTTTTGATTTTGCTGAAATAAACCTGCTTCTGTGGCCATCCCTGCGTCTTCCTTCTACCGCAACTCTGTGATGCTTTCTCATGCCCTGTCTCCAGAAATGTCACGTTCAGGAGGTTTTTTTGCAGGCATGTCTGGAGATGAATCCCATCATTTTCTTAGACAGTCAATGCTTAGTATTTGAAGACCATGTAAGAAGTAGCCTAGTTCTCTGTTTCAGACTGTGGATCTCTAGAGCTTTTCTGTGCTAACCTGGAGTATTTTGAAGAAGAGCTGGATGTATCTGGGAATAGAATCTATAAAATTTCAGGACCTGAGCATTTGGGTGCCTGTTTGATAGGGAAAAGGGGAATAGGCGGACTGAGAGAGAAGAGATGAAAGAGACGTGTCGAGATGCTGTTAAAGTCAGTTCCTTCTGCTATTGAGGGCAGGCCTTTTCCTCTGAACTTACCACTTTGATAGAGTGAGCGGATGAGTGATAATTGCCTCTGTTATAGAACTGATCTAGAAAATAATTACCTAAAGTACATGCATTGATTTCGTATTGTTAGACCATTGCTGGCCATTCAGAGCATGGAAGGGCCCAGCCACGTCCTCCCTTCTCTGTGACTTTCCCCTTAACTAGAAAGGTCCTGCTCAGTTGCTAAATGTTTCTTCACCGGCTGCACCGTGAGAACTGCCACAAGGGCTTCTGAGAACTTCTCCAAGATGTAAATAACCCTTGGGCCATGCAAGTGCTATCAAAGGATGAGTGCGTGTCTGTTTCCAAGTAGCGTTTGTAAAGGCGGCGCTGGGTACCATCATTATTGAGGAAGGCACTGATGCGTCCAACAAAAGGACCTTTGTTTCATTTAAAACAAAGAAAAAAGAAACAAAAACCTCACCTAACATTAATGATCTTGTGTGATTTTTCCCAGGAAGCACAGCAAGATTCATTCTGTCCGGAGCCTTGCTTCACAGCCCACAGAACTGAATTCGGAAGTGCCGGAGCAGGTCAGTGACGGCGCTGTCCTCTGATAACTCTGCTCTTCCCCACACTTCCTCCACGGAGCCCTGGGCTTCATAGTGGGCTTTCTGGTTCTCCGTCCTTTCCTTTGGGGTTTTTAGCAGATGAGAATCTGATTAGGGGCCTTGGCTTTGACCAGACATAGGCTTTGTGCCATGTGCCCGCAGCCTGAGCTCAGAGACCCTGGAGCGCGTTGTGTTTTCAGCTGCCTTCTGATCTCCCATGCGGCACCCTAAGCCACTGAGAACTCAGCTCAGCAGCGGAACCATCGCTGCAGTAGGCAGAGCTGAGACCAGCTCTCCAGCTGAATGGGTCCACGTGGGAAGAGATGAGGACCCGCTTTGTAACCAATGGGTAGCTCCTGCCTGGTGCCAAGGCCAGAAGCCTTTGCTGGCACAGAACTGGCGGGCGAGTTCCCAGAGCTCGTATTACGGGGCAGTGACCACAATTGGCAGTAAGAGACATTATCACTCTTGCTCTGAGGGTGGCAAAAGCTCGTTTTCCCTGGAGTTGGTCTCTGAGTAAGTTTTCAGGGCCTTCTCTAGAAGAGAAAAGAAACTTGGGGAAGAATATGAAGGAGGTTTCGTCGTGTGCATCCAAAAAAACCCCTTTCCCCATCCAGGCCGCCCTGAGAAGTATAAGTGTCCTTTGTCGTTTTTCTGATGACTGTGTCAGCTTGCCTTCAGGGGTCCCTGATGTGCCTGCCCACCCTTCCCTGGAGACCCCCTGTGGGCTGGAAGGGCTGTCTTGTTCCATAGAAGCTTTACAAGCCCAGTATGAGCCGGGCGTGGTGGCTGGCACCTGTAATCCCAGCACTTTGGGAGGTCAAGGCGGGAGGATCACTTGACCCTGGAGTTCAAGACCAGCCTGGGCAACATAGGGAGACCCCTGTCTCTATAAAAAAATTTAAAAATTAACCGGGTGTGGTGGCACATGCCTGTGGTCCCAGCCACTTGGGAGGCTGAGGTAGGAGGATCGCTTGACCCCAGGAGTTCAAGACCAGCCTGGACAACACAGGGAGACCCTATCTCTACAAAAAAAATTGTTTTTAATTAGCCGGACATGATGGCGCAGGACTGTGGTCCCAGCTACTTGGGAGGATTGCTTGAGCCCAAGAGGTTGAGGCCTCTGTGAGCTGTGATTGCACCACTGCACTCCAGCCTAGGTGACAGAGTAAGACCCTGTCTACCCGTCCAAAAAAAAGAAAAGAAGAGCAAACCCCAGCATGAGTCGGTGGGCCCTGGAAAGCAGAGACCGGGCCTGGCTTGTGCTGCCAGGAACAGTGCTGTCAGCCGCCACGCCCAGAAGGAACCTTCTGGATCACGCCCAGATGTGCTTCCCTGACTGCTGTTATGTCAGAGCGCTTTGGGGCAGTCCTCCCGCTGCAGAGGCCTCGGGTGTTCTTCCGGGAGGCCCTGACTCTTCTGTTTTCAGCCTTGGAGTAACAGTCTCCCTCTTCTCCATCTCTCTGCACCTTTTTCCCCACCCCGCCCAGTCTCAGCAGAGCGCCAGCCTTACATTTGGAGAAGGTGCCGAATCTCCAGCGGGCCAGAGCTGCCAGCAAGGAAAGGAACCGAAGGTTTCCCCCGGGGAGCCGGGGTCGCGCCCGAGCCCTGCGCCGAGAAGCCCCGCGGGTAACAAGCAGGTGGACGGAGCCGCCTCGGCGCCCACAGAGGAAGAGGAGGAGGTCGTTAAGGATAGGACCCAGCAGAGTAAACCTCAGCCCCCGCAGCCAAGCACAGGTCCAGCATCCCGGGCTGCCAGAGGCAGCAGTACTTCCATTCCTTTCATTGACTGCAGTGACGTAGATAGTGAATACGACCTTCTTAGAGAACAAGCGTCCCGGTCCCGGTCCCGGTCCCAAACAAATGACAATTATGAGGGTGATCTGACCAGCGGTGTCTATCTGCTGTCCAGGGACGAGGGGCCAAGAGAGGCTAGGCGTAGGGCTTCCCCGCACTCTGCAAAGTCCTCCCGGCCTCCTTCCAGAGAATTCCTTGATGACGATTCAGCAGACATAACCTTTGATATGAGCGGGAGCCCTCGACTCCCAAGGCATAGCTCTCTCATAGATGAAATGTTCAAGGGCTCTGCTGGTCACAGCCCCCTGGCCACCCCATTGTCTCCCAGCAGCAGAAGTTCAAGTCCAAATATGAGTTGGGACAGAACTGGGTCTCAAGGCTATGTTTCTGAAAATGGACATGACCGTAGAGAGGGGAGTATGGGGGAAGACCCTCTCCCGGGCCAGGGTCCGCCTTATGAACGCTGTTCCCCCACCTCGCCAAAGCCATACTTGCGGAATCTTCCTGGTAGATATAATAAGTCAGAGACAGATCCACTCATCCTTAGCCAGGTAGCGTTTACCCCGGAGGCCATGGATGGGCTTGGTGGCCGTGGGAAGGGGGGGCAAGCCAGTGCAGCTGCTCCCGAGGGTAGAAGGCTGGCTAATGGCACCACCCCCGTGGGTGCAGCCTCCAAGGTCCCTGCCATGCAGTCGGTGTGTGCCAGTGGCATAGCGGGGCAACTGGCACCTCTGCAAGTGACCGAGGGCTCCACCAGCAGTGGGACGGAGTCCAGCGAGTCAGACTCTGAGATGCTGAGCCCCAGGAGCCAGCCCCTCGTGTTTGGTAACCCTGCAGTGCTGTGTTCCCCGTCCCTCCTGAGAAGCCGGGGGTCCTTGGGTGGCCTGTGTTTGAGTGAGGAACAGGAGGAAGATGAGTGAGGAGGCCAGGAGGCAAGTCTTCAGCCCGAGCAACCTGGGGTCATGAGACCAGGGTTTCCCTAGAGCTGATCTGTTCTAGTGACTCATTCATTTGTAGTCTACATTTGTTAGAGGAGGTTTTGGACAGGCACATGTTTGAAAGGGTCTGCCTGACTTCTAAAAATCGTTAAGAAAAACACAACTTCACATAAGTGGCTTGCTTTCCAGAAAAGGTGGACAAGATAAACAGAAAGTCCTAGTGACAAGTTCCCAGGAACTTGTTTATTTTGCTGGTTGAAGGCTAGCAAGAAACACTTTATGATGTATCTGATCATGTGTATAGTGTGTTATATTTATGTGGCAATTTTCTGTGTATGTTCAATTATGCAGATCACCTACCCGTTGGTTGAGAGTTTGACGCATCCTTGAGATTACAGGAAAGGGATCGGTTTCCCATTCTCCCCTTTTTTAAAAGGAGGGCTGCTTTGTCCATGCCTCATGAAGTGAGGAATTGACACTATTCAAGGCCAAATGTAAACTGATAGCTAGTTGAGATTGTGTTGGTGAAATCTTTAGTCAAGAATAATGAATATTTTAATGGGAAGAATTGGGGGTTATTTCTGCTTCCCAGGCTTCCTGTGAAATACTAGAAAAGTTGTCAAATCTTCATGAATTGTAATCTATTTGGGATTGCGGGTTTGGTTTAGGTTTGCATTGGTGGATCATATTGTTATGTTTTAAGAAGTACAATTCTGCCTCTCAGAATCTCTTGGTGAGACTGAAATACTGCTGAGCAGGATGCGGGGAAGAGTAACACCTTGAAATAGGCACTGTTGTCACCAGTAGGTTAACAAACTAAACGCCTGCCTTTGAATTGTGTGCGGCGCAAAGGACTATTTTCCAGCTTGGTTGCTCTTGGTTGGTTTACAGACACTGTCTTACCATTCACACTCTTGTGAACAGTGTCCTCTGTTGGGAATAGTGATACTTGGATGTTTCTCTGAGCCAGAAAAAAGAAAGTGTAAGGAGAGAGAGTGACTTCTTTTTAAATCCTGCCCACCAGTGTCACTGCCTTTCACCCAGCATTCCTGCATTTTAAAGAGCCTGGTTTTCACTTGAAGTTTCTCTGCCTTAGCTGCACGTTGCAATTTTCTGAGATATTTTAAAAATTAGTGACGCCGGGACCCTGACCCTAGGGATTTTGATCTCATTGGTCTGGAGTGCTCCTTGGCCTTCCCAGCTGTTTGTCCTGGGCAGCCAGGGTCACTTCTTACCCAGGCCTTCTCGAATCTAGTGGAATACAGTAAAAGTGTTAGCTAAATTTTTGGCTTGCTTGCAGAATAAGAAAAACATCGCAAACAAACTGCTTTTTCTTGATGCCTGTGATTTGCACTTTTCAGCCTTAGGTACTTTTTTTAGGGGAAAAAAAAAGGATAAATTGTAGAATAAAATTTTTAGATCCTAAGTAACTACAAAATTATTGAAAAGAGTCCTAACAGTGATAGCTCCCGGATGTGCCACCATACCAGGGCCTCACTGGGCTCATCACGTGACCTGATCACAAGGGGAGAACCAAGCATGCTTAGGACACCGAGTAGAATTTGGCAGCAGCGTAGAAAATGGAGGGGTATTGGCTCATCTCATTCACAAATGAGTATTTGTCCACATGAATGTCCAGAAGTCGGTTTTAAAGAATCTGAACACTTAATCCGTTTTTATACAGACTTTTTTTTTTTTGTTTTCCTAATCATTTGATTCAGTGCCTGATTGAATCAAGCTCATTGTTGGATCGTTTGAGAGTTGTTCATTGAAGTAGTCTATTTACGTCTTGCTTTAAATTTATGTATTTAACAGAATCACAGAATTTTTTAAACTGGAAGGGACCTCAGAAGTTCATCTGGGCAAACCTTCATTTCTTGTTCTGAAAAAGTTAAGTGACTTTGCATAAGTAATACAGCTATTGCATGACAAAGCTGAAACTGTAACCTGGTCTCTAGACTTCACTTTTTTAGCCTATGTGATATCTTGGTGCAATAGGAGCTTTTTGATTCAGTATTTTAATTTTGGAGAGTCTTACATGAATTAATAATTCAAATCAGATGTGGAAATGAGTGATCGAGTAGACTTAGGCAATTACAGGCCATAATAGGTGGGAAGAACTACTTCTTTTTATATTGTGGGGGTTTTGCAGTTATAACACATTTTTGCATAATCCGTTCAGACATAGAAAGAATGTCAATTTGCTATATGAGTGTTTAGTGAAGTGTGAGTTAAACAGAACCCAGTGTGGAATCCTGTGGTTTGTGAAGTGGTTTGTTCAAATGAATTTTCTTTTCCCCTCTAATTATACAGCAGTCTGATAATGAAATACCATTGATCGCTGGGTATGAATTTACACAGCCTATGGCAGGAATCATCACATATAAGCATCTCAGAGCAAAACACGCTTCAATCATTATTTTGTTTTGCTTTTTCCTACAGCAGTGATTTTTATCTAAGTGTTTTAAGAGCAGTTGATCAATGGCAGTATACTCAGTTCTGTGTTGACAAAATTTTTCACTCTAAGAGTTGCTCGTAGAGTTTTTTCCTCATTGGCTTTGTACCAGGCAAGCAACTCAATTTCTGCTTCTTGGCCAGTATTTACAAAAGCAGCAATCCTGGTGTAATTAATGGTGCTTATAGTTTGTTTAAAGGCTGTTTATCATACATCCTGATGTGCTGCGGACAGTCACTACTTGCCTCAAGAGGAGCTTGTCCTGTGCTAATAAAGATTCCATAACATTGGCCAAAGAGTCCATTTGTACATTCTTTGAGCCTGGTGGAGCATGTTTGCTGAGCTGATGTGGTCTCTGCAGTGTCACTGTGACGATCTCAGTCAGGAAAAGCCAGCAACATCTACCATGCCACCCTCCATGCCTTCTGACTTTGGGGAGACTCCAGTCCTCCAGGTCTTTACTCAGCCTGCAGATCTCATTCTAGCTTAAGAAGGGCGTGCGTGTGCATGGAGTTGAGCTAAGCGTGGAGGAAGGCCAGAGGTGGGGTTGGGTGGGATACTAGGCAGCAGATATTAGAGATTTCTGAATGTATTCAGATTTCCAAAGGGTTTCCGAGACTTCTCAACCAATCTTTCTAGGACAATAGCTAGTGTAGGGTTCTTCTGACTCAACAGGGGAGCCAGGCCTTCCGATACCAGCCACTCACTAGCTGCTCTGTGACATACTGTCTCAAGACCATGCATGGAAAACAAGCCCTGTATAAACACAAATCTTAAAGCCCAGGGCCTCCTTGCGCTAATATCTTTCGTTGGACATTATGTCAAAATATGTAAATTTTAGACCCTTTTGTGGCTGCCTTTGCTGCTGCTTGTTAAGGGCAAAATAAAAACGCAAGAAATTCTTTTAGCATGAAGAAATGCTTTTAATGAGCTCCAGAACTCACAATAAATGGCTTCAGCTCCTTTAACAGTCATCTGTGTGCCATTGACAATATTTTATTAGATAGGTGTTTAATTAGAGGAAGTCTGTGGGCCGGATTCCTCCCTGCATGTGTGATTCATGTTTGGGAATTTCTAATTTATCTCCCCCAATTGTGCCAGGTGGCCTGCACTTGAAATGTAAGTAATTCTGATTTTATTCTCGAGAGCTTATTTGAAGATTGAAGCCAGGCAATGCTGAAAAAAGCTAGACCTGCAAAACTGAAACATTAGCACGAGCCTCTCAAAATTCCCACCAAATATGCAAAGTCCAGTCTGCTCTGAATGTGCATCCGAAACTCAGCTTTGGTTATTAGCCCTGGAATTTGGTTCCAAGAGCAAAAATTTGGTTTTGTTGTCAAGCAATTTCTAAAGGAAGAAATAATGTAAAGATCAATCTGTCATTTTAAATGTTATTGAAACTGCCGTGAGTGTGCACACTGCTCTGTTTCATACCTGTAATCAGTATTCACATGCTTTTAATCTACTGTTTCCACTTAAAGCATTAATTATTCCATAGTTCAGCACAGAATGGCTTTGGTGAAACTGTAGCTGTTAGTGAGTAATTGGATTACAGGCAGACCCAGCCTTAAATTAACAAATCTGGGTTCCTTTCACTGTCAGGTTTATGTTGGTTTTATTCGCTTCTGTCTGGATCCCTTCTCTTTGCCTGGGACCGTATTCTGATTAGCTAGAATTTCAAGAGCTCTTAGAGTTACATTCCCCAGAAAGACTGTTTCTCCCTCGACTTTCTCTTTTATAGTCTGTAAACATTTCTCCAGGCTTAGTTCTAAGACTGGCCTGCCTCTAGTTTGATGGTATGAGTCTATTCTATTCCTACTACATTTTACAAATTGAACTGCAGAAGAGGCTTTCTAGGTAATCTCTGTGATAGAGCAAGTTTCTTTGAACCATAGCCATTTATGCCTAGTGTTCCATTATTGGAACGCTAAGCATGTGGGAGTTATTTATATCTTATCGCTCAAGGTCATCATCAAGGTCCGATTACAGAAATTCACAAAATTGCAACCTCAGGCATAAATTTAAAGAGGTAGCCATTTAAAAATAATCCATGCTACCATTTCCACTTAAAGTGGTAGCTCTCTGATGAGTTTTATATGGGTTGTCTGTTAGCCAAGCCCGTAAGAGCATATGGAGAGAAAGGTACCATTGAGTGAACCTCTATGAGCAGCAAGTGATTAAAGACATTTACTCTGACAACATTAAAGAATTTACTGGTCCTGTTTTTTTCCTTGTTAGTTTAATTCCATCTGTTTCTGTTTAATTGAGTGAAACTTAATAAAAAATGGTGTCTCTAGTGAGCACATGTGCACATCTCTCCCAGTTGTTGGAATTTGAAATGAAGCTGTGACTTTTAGGCCAAAATTTGCATGACACTTAATATAGCAGTTTTCTTTCTATTAAAAAAGAATGACAAAAAGCGCACACACACACACATAAAATCTCTATGATGATTTGGCCTGGAGTTGTAGACATCAGAGATCAAAAGTGGTCTGGTACCAGCTGTTTGGATATATCCTTGAAAAAGGGCAGCTTTGTCATTTCCTAGAGTAACCTAGAGAGTGATTTCCAAGCATCTCCCCGTGAACAGAAGTGGTAAATGCTGATTTGTTGTGCCATATGTGTGTTTGGGAGGAGGGGAGGTAGCACCTTGTTTTGAAGAAGGTTCTCATTTCATAAAATAAACAGCACACCACTCCAAAAAGAAAAGAAAAGAAAAAAACGAAACCTCAAGCACAAGGAACTTTTTTTTTTAACCCCTAGTGAAAGCAATTAAACATCTTGGTAGACGCTAGGGAAGAATTAGAAAATCTTCTTTTCCTGAAAGCTTTAAACATTGAATAGACTCTGATTTGTTCAGGATCATTTCGGTGTGGATTGGCCACTTGACACAGCCATCACAGCATGGTAGCCTAGAAACCGAGCCTTCAGCATCTTCTCGGTGCCTAGTGTTTGAGTGTTACTTGGAGTGGAGGCAGTGCATTTGCGTCTTCATGTAGTCTCCAGATCAGGTTACTCTGATTTGTCTTGGAGTGGCTTTCTGTATGAAAGTAATCAACTGTTGCCACGGGATATCTGATCTCCATGAGTAGTTGCAAGCCAGTCTAAAAGGTTAACTCTACAGGGCCGGCGCCACCAATGCGGTCATGGAAATTCGTGCTGTGAGATACTTGAGTGTGCTGCTGGGGCCAGGTGCAGCAATTGCAGAATGTTGAGGAGTGAGGAGTAGCTAGAAATCACTGCAACATGGAAAAGCACACAGACCAAGGACGCTAAGGAGGGAGCAAGGACCACCGGGCAGGCGTGTGTGTGTGGAGTAAAAAGCATCGGACCGTGATTGACTCTACTTTTGAGTGAAATGTGGAGGCAGTAGTGGTGTGGGGGGTTGTGAAGGAGTGATTCTGCTTTATTATGAATCAGGATTGATAGCTGGCCTTAAAGTGGGAAATGATAGAAGGGTCACTTAGGAGCCTGCAGTGGCATGGTGACCAGTCTGTTACTACTCATAGATGACCTTTTCTGGCTCTTGAAACCAAGCTAACAACTCCTTTTTTTCTGGGCCTCAAAGTTTCTTTGTAGGAAGTAAAGCATTTTTCACTTTCCCTGCAGTGATTTATAGAAAGACCGAAGACAGGTCTTCCTTAGTTAAGGACGCACACTGGCTGCTTGCTCCAGAAGCACCGAGAATGGCTGATGGATAAATCCCTTACCCTTACTCCCCTTTCTGCCTAAGGTTGCTGTGAAAACCTGACTAACCAAACCTCACCAGCTTGGCCTATATTATTAATCAAATTCCCTTCTGTTCTCTCTGTGTGTATATTTAATACTGTAGATAATATGTTTTATTTAAAATTTCTAATACACCAAATTAATTTGAAATAGAAAAGGCTGGGGACTTCATTCTCATTTTTGTCATTTGTTTAATCAGTTTGGGAAAACATTTTCCATTGTTCCATTGTATGCAGTGTCTTGTCAGCATGTACCTATCTAGGAGAAACGGCTTTGTTTTCAGCGTTCTGTCTTTACCCTCAAAGCATGGTGTAGCTTCTGTTCCTGCACTGTTGGAGCACTGTCTGATGTCTTTTTTTTTTTTTTTTAACACTGCTGAATACCAATTTGTACTTGGAATACCTCTTTCCTCTAGAATACAGTGATCCTATTCCCCAGACTGCAAGCTTTCATGTGAAAGCATATCCTAAGTCATCGTCCTGGGTGGTGCCAGATTTCACTAAAGTGGGAAAAGAGGAGGTGAACTTTGCTCTTCTGACAAGGCCTGCACTTTGTACTCTGGGCAGTGCATCGGAGAAGGGGGGCCCTTGGGGGTGAGCAGGATCACTGTAGCTAGAGGAGAGGTCTCACTGAAACAGAGCGCATCTGTGACTGTAGCTTGCATGGAGAGCCTACACAGCCGACCCATGGATTTGCCTTTATGTTTTGAACGGAAACATGTATTTAAATGGGGATAGAAACCTTTACCTATGTCACATCTGTAAGATAATTGAGCTTATAGATATGGAGATATGTGTGTGTGTTGCTGGGTGGGGAAGTAGGTGGGAATGTAGAGAAGGCCTTACCTGACTTGGTCCCGGTTGACTTCTGATGGCCGATGAGCTGTTTTTCATTTTGATGGGCACCCAACATGTAGGTTCTCACAGATGCTGTCTGTTTTCATCTTCTCTCCATGGCAGAAGAATGCAGTATGTCAATAAAGCATGGACTCATACCACTGGGAAGAATGCTGGCTTCTCCAGTAACAATGAGCTTGGTGGTTCTTTGAGCATGGAAGGCCAAGCTCATGTCACGGTGTATGCACGGTATTAATATCTCTTGTTGATCTAAACTGAAGGGGCTTTTACTTGTCCTAACAGGTGTCATGCTGTAAAAACTGTCCATTGTAACTGTTCTTTGCCACTGATGGCTGAAGCTTTGTCCTGAGTACAAGATGGTATTTTTCATTGGTACGAAGCACCATGTTCCCAACCCAAACACTGCCTCCTCCTCCACCACCACCACCACCACCACCACTACCACTACCACCACTTCCACCACCACCACCACCACTACCACTACCACCACTTCCACCACCACCACCACCACTACCACTACCACACCACCACCATCACCACCACGGCCACCTCCGTGTTCAAACAAAGCAGCATTCTCCTGTGTCTTTTCCATTAGTGCATTTCAATTCTTTTTCTGGAAGTTGCATTGCTACTGCTTTTCTGAATTGCTTGATGATGAACTGTGAAGCTGATGCTTAGCTGCTTGTGAAACTTTTCTTAAAGGAGCTGGGTGTAAGAAGCACACATACATTACCCTCAGCAACCTCAGGTATCAAGAAGAGGACCACACTGCTAACATGGGTAATCCTGTAACCTGGTTTTTCTTGTGGAACTTTGTAACTTCTATAAAATACCGCCAGCTTTGTGTATTCCACTGAGCAGGGCCCCAACCTAGATATCGGACTCTAGTGAGGCCTGCCTATTCAGGAAGCTACCTATTATTCAGCATAATACTGCCCTTTTTTTGATAACTGGCTTTCAAATGGGATAATCTCTAGAGAGGCTTCATTGTATCCTCTTAGAGAGAGCATATGGATTTAAATAGAGCCTTTCAAAAAAAAAATAGATGAAAACTTCCATCTGTAATATATTTCCTACTTGGGCCTTTTGAGCATATGCTGGGCACATAGAGATAAAATCTCCTATATTTTAGAACAGAATAAAAGAAGACAAATTATGGTAGATAAGTGGCACCCAGAAGATTTCAAAATTAATAATTTTATTTGGGGGACTATTGAAGAAAAAACATATCAACTTTTTTATAATTGCACTTTAAAATTTTGGAAAAGAGAAGTTGAGAAAGCAATATTCTCATTTCAGTCAGTATTCTCACTCTCAAATATTAGCTATTTAATAAACATATCTTGGATTACTATTTTTTTAATTATCAGTTTTTCTAGTTTCCCCCTTTATAGGAAAAAATAGTACCTATATAGTTAAAAACTGGAGACCAATTTAAAAAACAGGACAGGTACAGTTAAGAACTAGAAATGCCATTTTTATTACTTGAAAAATAAATTAGAAGTGTTTTTCTTTTCCCAGAATTGTGTGAGTTTGTGTTGAAGCCCTGAATATGGGCACATGGTTAACAGAATATGGGTACATGGTTAACAGAATATGGGTACATGGTTAACAGAATATGGGTACATGGTTAACAGGCAGCTTGTACCCGATCCCAAAGCGGGAAGAAAGGCCTGGCTTTGGCTCATTGATGGTAAAGCCTCCTCCCACTGCCTTTCAGCAGCTCTGAGGAAGAGCTGATCAAGACGCTGCAGACCCAGCTTCCCCAGACCAGCCAAGAGGGAAGAATGATGAGCGTGTTTTAAATTACAAAGATAGAGCAGCACAGGCAGTTTCTGGGCTGAGTGATAAATTGAAATCCATAAATACAGCAGTGCTAATTTGAAGTTCCATAATTGTTTGTGCCATGAGAATGTGTATGCTTAAAAGGATTCTATAAAGCAATTACTAGAAATGCCTCCCTTGAGAGCTGTATGACTGGAGGCATTTTCAGTGCAAGGGGGCAGCAAAAACTCAAACCTCTTCTAGATGAATGGCGGGGGGCGGGAGGGGTCATGAAATCACAGGGAAGAGGTGAAGGATTTGAGAGCTACTAACCTGACATCTAACTGAATGCCTAAGAAGTTGCAAGACAATTTCAGGAAATAGGACAAATAATTTTGAAAACACCAGAAGCCTCCAGACTTTCAGCGTGTGACTGATCTTTTTTCTAATCTCTTTGAACTTCTTTCCACCTATTGCCTTAATAGCAGGTGCTTCCTCTTAGGGTCCCCCCAAATTATTTACCTCGAGCTCCCTAATGAAAGAAATTACTTTGCATTAATTTTTCATAAAGGGAGAAGTGCTGGAAATACCAAAGGCATTGATAATTTCATGGAGTAGCAATGAGTGTCAGTCACAGTTTCCTCTCCCTGCTGCCTGGGGCTGTGCCTTCAAAGCGGGCGACACACTGCAAGATGTGAACAAGCTTTATAATGCCATATAAATCCAACTGGGCTCATTTTACCTAACAACAGAACCATGTTTGTTAGCTTTTTTGTAAAATGGACTACTTCAGTGAAAATTGATTCCACGTAGTTCTAATAACTGCGACGTTGGACATTAGCTTTTTATAGACACAGCTCTTCACACCTGCTGGTGTGGACACCAGTTTGTACAGACTGTTGTCACACACCCTGGCTCAAAGTCAAAAGAGAATTTTAATTACTTATCAAGCTGCCAAATTCTACTAATTGCCCCCTTGTCAGCATATTTCATTAATTGCTGAAAGGTAAATGAGTTACATATTTTGTTTGGCCCATGTCACCTATACATTTTCAAAGCCTCGGATTATTTATCTTACAAGGAGAGAAGGGGCTTCTTCTCCACAGATGCAGCTCAAGTTAGCAAAACTGAACTGGAGAGTTTCAGGCCTTTCCCTTCCTTAAAATGCTGATAGATTTCTAGACCAGACTGCTTGATATTTATTGGCTTATTGGTCTTGCTGTTGAAACACACCCATCATCCGTCCTTTCTTAGGCCCTATAAGCAAAGCTGGAGTAGTGTCTTAGGAAAAGGCCAACTGATCACCCTAATTTTGTCATTCCAAGTCTGCAGGGCGCACATATTGAGTAGCTGTTACTGACATCTTTAGGCTACATGAGTGAAATGCAGCAAGCCTTCCGCCAGCAGCCTGTGGGCTGATCCTGAGCTGTTCCCTACTTTAGGTCCACAGGTGACCCTGAAGCTCCCACTCAGCCCTCTGTTTTCTGAGTCCTGTCTCCTCGAGCACAGCGAGGAGTCTTCCAAATCCAGCTGACAACTGCGGCACACCTTCTTGGCAGGGCAGGCTCTCTCCTGGAACCATAGTCTGTTACCTCATTTCTTCCAACTGCCCTGTCCCCTAAATATAAGTGTTCCCAGGTGCAATGCAGCACGGGGGCTCGCTGTTGGCCTCTGAGAGTGGAGGTGGCTGGATCGGAGTGTGCACACCCTACTTCTCCCTTGCCCCAAGTGGCAGTTCATTTCCTGTGTGTTGCCGAATGCTGTCTAGGGCCTGCTACTCGCTATTTCCTTGCCTCTGCTCCACTTCCCACTAGCCTTCTAACTACCTTTCATTCTCGGCTCCAACTCTTTCAATGATGAGGCGAATGCTTTTTCTGTTCCACGTCACTGCAAAGTCAAGGTCCAGCATGCTCTCACTTAAAACTGCCTCACCCGATCTCACGCACAGTGCGAGAGCTGAAGGTAAGCCCCGAATGTTGCCAGATGATGGTGAACAAACAAAAAACAACTCTCCAACAGCAACTCACAAATGCATGAAATGTTTTAACCTCTAGACAGACTGCCAGAATTTCTCTTTTCTATTTCCTATTTGTAGTGATAACATTTTTCTTTTTGTGTTTTTTTTTTAAGAATAGTGTAGTACCTTGAAATAACTGCAGTTCTAACTCATTGTCACCTTTTCTGTTTGACAAGTTCCACTTCCTTTGCAATTATTGTACTTAGTTGTGCACTAGTGTCAATAAAATTGACATTTGTGAAGCGATTTCTGGCCTTTTTCTCCGGGGTTTTCTGGGTCTGGTGGTGTTTTGGGTGATGGGGTCTTTGTCTAACACAAGGCTTCATTTTAGTGAGGTGTATTAAAAACAGGATTTAAAAGCAGAGGGATTTAAAAATGCGAGCTTACAGAATCTGCCTTTTCCTCACATTTGCTAACCTTGTTATCCAAGGATCATTGCACTAACCAGTAGTCCCTGGGCAGGACATCTGCCTTCTGTCATTCTCCAGGTACAGTGGTTCTCCCTCCACTGTGTTGGTGGTGCTACCGACTGCTCAACCTGGCATCAAGGGTGGGGGCTGATGGTGGTTTCTCCAGGGTTGGTTTATACTGGGATCAGATTCACCGCCCTTACTTCATCAGCTCCATTCTAGGTAGGCTGTTGTATCTTGTCATTCCAAAATGCACATGCATGACTCCAGAGGGTGAGAACAGATGACAGGAAAATGGGGGTGCTCCCAGAAAACTGCCCTCCCCCTTTTCCCTGAGAGATCTTTAGCGTACCAAGTAGCAGCGAGCCTGAAACTGTAGACTGAGAAATTGAGAAATCTCTGACTTTGGCTTTCCTTATCATGGTGATAGACAAGACTACAGGTCACTTTAACTTCGCTTACCTCATATTACCTCTAGCAAATCTGCTTTATTAGTATAAATATAAGTGCTAGGCAAAAACACTTAGGTTAGAAGTATATTCTGAAACATCCCATGTAGTTTCAGTGGGTTGAGATACAGATATTTGCAAAAGTATATTGGCAAAGAGTGTCCTGTACATATCATCTCCCTTGGCTGACTCATAGCGGGTGATATATCCTTTTTTTTTTTTTTTTTTTTTTTTTTGAGAAGAGTCTCACTTTGTCACCCAGGTTGGAGTGCAGTGGCACGGTCTCAGCTCACCGCAACCTTCATCTCCCTGGTTCAAGCAATTCCCCTGCCTCAGCCTCCCAAGTAGCTGGGATTACAGGTGCATGCCACCACGCCCAGCTAATTTTTTTGTATTTTTGGTAGAGACGGGGTTTCACCATGTTGGCCAGACTGGTCTCAAACTCCTGACCTCAGGCAATCCGCCTGCCTCGGCCTCCCAAAGTGCTGGGATTGCAGGCGTGAGCCACCGCGCCCAGCCACAATTTCGTCTTTCTTACTATGATATCCTTTATCCAGGACTCATGGTGCCCTGTCACTCTTGTCTCATAAAGGGAAATGGTGATAATATAATGATGTCTGGTTTTGCGTGTTGAAGTGATCACAGATGCCTGTAATGTGATGCTAGTGTTTCTGTCCCAAACAGTGAGAGACATGGAATGACATCACCAGGTATAACAAGCTTGCTTCTGTTCTTTGTAGAATGGGGAGTTAGTTGCTCGACCTTTCTGTTAGCTGCGACCCATTGTTACGGGACGTAGTGTGTCCTAAGTACACCAGTTGCTTAGATGCCTATTAGTATAGTTCTATTTTCTAATCATTTCCCCACGTCTCATTGTGACATAGACACTGTGTCTTTCTTGAGTAATTCTTAGAAATAAGCAGTAGTTGGGAGATGAAATTCCTATTTTGGGATACACTATGCTTTTCAGCTATTTTAATTGCTATCTAAGCAGAGTTCTCTATGTTACAATTAATTACATAACAGAGTCTCCATTGAATTACTCATGCTATCTTTATTAAGGCAGCTTTGACTTAGGAAAAAAACTAGAAAATAAAGAATCGCTTTAGGTTTGCCATGGGGGGTAGTCAAAGTTCTTACAATTTGAAAAAGGTGAAAGTAGTGAATAGAAATCAGGTCCCAGAAAAAATTACCTTTTTTTTTTTTCTTTAAAACTTCTCATCCCCAAACAGGCTCCCTGACTGGCAGCCCTCACCTTTCCGAGCTGTCTGTGAACTCGCAGGGGGGAGTGGCCCCTGCCCACGTGACCTTGTCTCCCAACCTGAGCCCGGACACCAAGCAGACCTCTCCCTTGATCAGCCCACTGCTGAATGACCAGGCCTGCCCCAGGACGGACGATGAGGATGAGGGCCGCAGGAAGGTACGGGGCCGAGGGCTCACGCACGTGTGTGACTGTGTGTGCACGTGTGTGTGTGTGTATGAATTTTAAAAATTGGAAAATATACATAAGAGCAAAGGCACCATGTGAGCCATTTTCAGTTGTACAGTTTGGTGGTATTAAGTACATTCATGTTGTCGTGCCACTGTCCCTACCATCCATCTCCAGAACTTATTTTCCCAAACAGAAACTACATCCATCCGTCACTAACTCCTCCTTACCCCTCCTGCCAGCCCCTGGCACCCCCATTCTACTTTCTGTCTCTATGAATTTGCCTACTCTAGGCACCTCATATAAGCAGAATCATCTGGTATTTGCCATTTTGTGACTGGCTTATTTCACTTAGCATTCTGTCTTCATGGCTCATCCGTATGTAGCACGGGTCAGAACTGCCTGGCATTTGACGGCTGAGTGATGTCCCGCTGTGTGTATAAACCACACTTTGTTATCCATTCCTCTGTTAATGGACAGTCATGCGGTTCCCACCTTTTGGCTGCTGTGAACATGAGTGTCCAGGTATTTGTTTGAGTCTCTGCTTTGAAGTCTGTTGTGTGTACACCCAGCAGTGGAGTCAGGTGGACTCCTATGAGAAGACGGCAAAATGGTGGACAACAGGTGACCTCCTTGCACTTACTGTTTAAAGAGAAAGCAAGGCTGGATGGCCGGCCTGCTCCACGGTGGGGCTGGCTGCCCACCTGACTGACAGCCGCCAAGGGAGTTGAGGCCGATGATGCCACCAGCTGATCTCACCTCTGTCCCTTTAGACCCAGCTACCATGTGTTCCCACAATGTAACTTCCATGTCATGAACACCAACTCCGCCAGCGGACATAGGACAAGACAGTTCCTTTTTTATGTATTTCCTTTGCCTAATTTGGTCCTTTTGCTGATGGTAATTTTTACCGGGAAGGAAACCTTCCTAGACTATATTCTCATCATGGAAATCCATTATCTTAGCCTAGCTCCTCCTCACATGAAAAGAAGAGTAATTCTTATTTATTTTCTTAACACGAAAAGGAGAATACATTCTTATTTATTCTCTTAACACAAAAAGGAGAATACATTATTTATTTTCTTAACACGAAAAGGAGAATACATTCTTATTTATTCTCCTAACACAAAAAGGAGAATAACTAAGAATTTTATTTCTCATTGATGCCAGCTAACAAAAGATCCCAAGTTAGTAATATTATCACTTTAATGAGGATATTCTCCAAGACGTATACTCAAAAATGATTGTTGTGCCTTGTTTCTTTGGCTGGGTTTTGCAGAGATTCCCAACTGATAAAGCATACTTCATAGCTAAGGAAGTGTCTACCACCGAGCGAACGTATCTGAAGGATCTCGAAGTTATCACTTCGGTATGTGCGGTATTTCCCCAAAAGCATTCAGTTACATGATTTATCTCAGTTAATACTCAGCTCTACAGGGGAGGCTGGAGCTAATGAAATGTTGGATTCCCTGACTTCAGTTGAAAGGATTGTGGTCCTAGGGTATAGAAATTAAATGCTAATAGTATATTTAATTGGGAATATATGCTATAACGTTTTTCATAATGATGATTTTCAAGTGCAAAAGAAGGAAGTTCTGAGGTAGAGAAAATGAATAAACGTTTTACTGTCTGTGTGCACCAGCCCAGAACATTTCGTGTTTTGCCCATTGCCAAGTATAACTGCTGAGTTTTGCTCACGGGAGACCTTGGAGGTGAACAGGAGATTCATTTTATCTTTGATAATAAATTGGGCCTTGTCAGCAAATTCTACCAGAAGACTCCCTTTTATTATTTCAATCCGTCCTGCTCAGTCTCGAAAACAAACTCAGGGCGCTGCAGATGTCTTCCTGACCCCTGGATTCCGAGAAAGCATTAGCCAGTTGGGAGGGAAATTGGGGTCTGTGAATTTCTGTTCCTCTGGGCTGTGGACTGTGTTAGGCCCTGGACAGGTACTTACTAAGCATCGTGCACCCAGCTCACCTCAGCCACAGCAGCGACTTGGTGTGAAGGCCGTGGCTTCGTTCCCAAGTTTGGCCACCTTCATGCCCAGTGTTTTCACAAAGGAACAGAGATGGAAGTTCCTAAAGGAATGAAGCACAGAATACTCAGTGGCCGTAAATTAGTGGTTATCCAGTAAATTGGCCAGAATGGAGGTTTTGATTCGAGTAGTTCCCCGTTTAAGAGATTTCTCCTGGCTTAAACAGTCGATGGGTAGCACACTTCAGAGAGCAGTAATATCCAGATGGTTGCTTCTTACCCCATCTAAGGAAAGAAAGGGGAAGCAGTAAGGCCTGGGCAGCCCCGTGTCCCTGAAATGCCAAGAACCTTGCAGGAAGCCGTGGCTCCTCCCAGTGCGTTTGGCTGCATGTGACTTCTGGAGAACTGCAGACACTCGCCATTGATCTTTCCACCTGTAAGTGCACCGTCTTCTTATTTCCAGTGGTTTCAGAGCACGGTGAGCAAGGAGGACGCCATGCCAGAAACGCTGAAAAGTCTCATATTCCCGAATTTTGAACCTTTGCACAAATTTCATACCAATTTTCTCAAGGAAGTTGAGCAACGACTTGCCCTGTGGTGAGTACATTTCTACTTCCCAGTTACATTTCTCCCTCCCTCTTTCTCGTGTTATTTTTATGTTGTTGTCCCTGGTAAGCAGCAGGCAGGAACAAAGATGAAAGGCAGGAAACTGGCTTAAAACAAACCAGCCTTCAAATGATTTTCAGTGAAATCCAACATGCACTTAGATCTCGCTTACAGTTTCTTTCCTTTGGTTTGCAGTTCTTCAAGATGGATTTTTTACCTCTTTTACAATGATTATATGATTATCACAAAATAAAGACAGTAGTTACTTCTGGAGGGGAAATAGGGTTTATAAAGAGTAGGGGCTTAGAAAGGCTTTGAGGAGTGCTGGTAATATTTTACTGGTGCTTGCTTTAAGTCATTTATGAAGTACATATATGCCTTGTGCAGTTTTCCGTATTCTACTCCAGTGTCTAAAACATGCTTTGAAAAACGGATCTATGTAGCATGTGCATGCGCGCACACACACACTTTTACCTTACCTTGAACTAGAAGGATCTGTTTTAATACATGAAATGCCATTTGAACAGAGACATCCAATGAATAATTAAAATAATAGAAATGACCTAAGTGTCCATCAATAGCAGATTGGTTAAAAATAATCTTAAGCCTGTCCATTAAATACCAGATGAAACATTAATGTGAGAGAAGAGGGAGGTACAAAAAACAGGAAAAGCTTTGTGGACTGTCACATGCAGAATCTGCTGCACTTTTACCTAAAATAGACGGTTTTGTAGACAATTCCTATGGCAGTTTTTTAAAGACAATTATATGGAGAGAGACACATGGGGAGTTGATTGTCTACTAAACATGCATTTGAAAAATGCCAGGAGAAAATAGCAAAAGGTTTTTGGCAGAAATAGAACCCATTATGGGCTGTATCCTCACTACCAGTGAGAATTTGGTTTGGAGTGGCCTCAGGGGCCCTCCGTGACCATAGGGCCTGAAGGAGCACTATGTGAGGTTGTCCTGCCTCGGGTGATCCCAGACTGCGGCATTCAAGTGTCAGTTGAATAGCTAAGCAGAGCTGCTTTCTGTGTGGTGAAGCCAATGTGCTGGGGCAGCGGGAGCTCTCTGATCCCCCTAAGTGATGTCCGGCTTTGTACATTTTTTATACCTGGAGGATAGTTCAGTGCAATTCTCCTTCCCTTGAGAGAAGGAGGTGGCAGGTGTTACTGAGAGGCCCCAGTGGGGAGAGCATAGCCAGAAATGGAGAAATAATAGTTACAAGGTCAGCCTTGCTGGAAATGGGAAAAATTGAAAATGCCACGTTATCTAGAGTCTTGGTATTATGAATATAAGAGAAATGTCACTTTTCAAAATTAAAAATAAAAATTTGGCCGGGCACAGTGGCTCATGCCTGTAAATCCCAGGACTTTGGGAGGCCGAGGCAGGAGGATCACTTGAGGCCAGGAGTTCGAGAGCAGCCTGGGCAACATAGCAAGACCCTGTCTCAACAAAAAGATACTTAATTAACCAGGCGTAGTGATGCAAACCTGTGGTCCCAGCTACTGGAGAGGCTGAGGCAGGAGAATCACTTCAGCCCAGAAGTTCAAGGCTGCAGTGAGCTATGACTGCACCACTGCACTCCAGCTTGGGTGACAGAGCAAGACCCTGTCTCTAAAATAAAAATAAAAATTCTAGCAAATGTAACTTTACCTTCCCAAGCTTGTCCTAGAACCTTTCACGTGTGTCCTGCCTCGTGTCTCATCATTCATACAAAGTTGAATGATGCTGTCATAATGGGGTCAAAGACCTTACAACTCTGGAGAACCCATTTGGCAGTTTGTTCTCTGGCCAGCGAGACATGTGTTAATACTGTCTTAGGCACATCTTCCTGGAGGCTCACGGCCTCTTGAGCTGACGTCACTCTAGCAGTCTCAGTGCATGTGGCAGTTGATTTAATAAGGTTGGAGAGGCCACACATAGGAAATGTCATCAGTTTGCAGTACCCTAAAAGCCCGTCATGGCGGCTTCAGCTGGCTTCCCCATTGGAGGATGCCACCAGAGAGAAATGCAGAGAGCTGTCTAATACGACTCATTTTCAGAATAAATGCCGTATGCATGCATGGATCTTCCATGACCATGAGTCGTTACCTTATCTGTGAAAGAGTATTGAGTTGCTTAAAAAGCAGTTGATATAATTTGATTCCCAGAGGGTTTTCAGTAAAGTATCTTTCTAAGATCCATAATTTAACCCATGTTTTACAGAAAGACACCAGAAGCATGTAAAGTTCTCAAAGCTAGAAAGAAAGCAGATAGTCAACAAGCAGCTCCATCAGTGGGACCTGCACTGGTGGTTGCAGCCTTTCAACAATAGACCCAAACCCAAATACACAACACTGGTCAGGGATCATTGGAAAGGGCTGCAGTGAAGTTCAGCTAATCAATTACTCAAGAACATGATGAGGAGGACCTGGTGTGGCAGGAGTTCCAAGGGAAAAAGGCTGAGTGTGAATGAGTGTAGTATGAGCCATAGACCAACACAGAGAGAAAGCAGTGTCTCTCTAGATCTGCACCTCTCAACATTGGCTCCTCGTTGAAGTCACCTTGAGCAGCCTGATACAACCCAGCCCTGTTATATCAGAGTCTCTGAAGGGTAGAAGCAATGCATTGGTAGTTTCTAAACTTCCCAGGTGATTCCAAAGTGTAGCCAAGGTCAAGAACATTTGCCCTAAAATGCCTCATTAAAAAGAGCCCAGAACCTGGAAAAGGGTGGCTCCTTCAAAATTCAAGGTTCGGCACTCTCGCAGAACACTACGCCACACTCGACTTTCAGGTGTGAAATGGGATGAGAATGCATTCCATCACAACAGAGTGAGTGGATGAGAAGAGACTTTCGAAAGCATGATGGCTCCTATCAGGTACCTGCAGTCTGGTCCTGTGGAAAAGGGCATACGCATCTTCTTAGTGGCATCAGAGGACAAAATTGAAACAATGGAGTGAATTTCCCAAGAAGCACAACGTCTGAACGCAGAAAAGGATTTCCGAAGCCTAAGAGCAGCGTGGCAGTGAGAGTCTCCCTTGTGAGGTCAGGAGCTCCTTCACCTCCGGGGTGCTCCAGCAGAGACTGACTGGCCATGTCCAGACAGGATTTATTGTGGAGCAAAACCCCAAAGCTGGCGGTGCCTCAGAGTCACTAGGCTTGGGAACTAGAGGGGGCTTTGAAAAATGCAGATTGCCAGGCCCTATCCAACGCTCTTGAATCGGAACTTTAGGAGTGAGACTTAGGAATCTGTTTTTTAAGTACTTCTTGGGGTGATCATGATGAATACCTCTTCTGCAACAACCAACCCTGCAGTGCCTCTGACAGTCCTTACGGTCTATGATTCCTTGGTTTGCATGTCATAGACTGGTTATAACTCTTGCTTCTTTAGTGTACAAGCAGTGCATGAAGGAATATATGAATGAATGAATGAGTAGGTGAGTGTGTGAGTGGCAGGCTTTGTCCATGGGGGACTTGTACTCTCAAAGGAGGAGGCAGGCACATAGGGCACAGAGGGCCGGGTCCTCTCGCAGGTGTGGGTGTCACATCCAGGGTGGGCATGGAGCGTCGCTGCCAATTCTGTCCCTGAGGACACACATGGGCCATCATTGCCTATGCAGAACAGGCAATCCTCTGGCTGAATCTATTCAGTGAGAAGAATGGGTCACAGGAAAGTTTATTAAGAAAGGATTCACCCTGGCTACCGAATGACAAACTGCACGTGTGTGTGTTCAGTGCATGTATGTGTACCCACGCCTTTCCTCTATTGCCGTGATACAGGAAGCACAGGTTGGCTCCTGTCGATGAGGATGGGTAAGATCCGAATTTGAGGTGACACCCCTGCTGTGAGGGTGTGTTCAGCTGTAGGTGTGGGCCTTGTTGAACCACATTTCCTTCTGGGTGAAATGTGGATGACATCTCCCATGCAGGGTGTTACGCAAATGGCACAGTGTCTGGAAAGGACTTAGTATACTGCACTGCACAGAGAAAGCAGGGAAGCTGATCATTTTTTAAAAATAAACTTTTTATCTGGAAATAATTATTTGGAAATAATCCCAGAGAAAAGTTGCCAAGACAGCAGTGTTTGTATATGGTCTGCACCCATCCACTTCCCATTAACATCTTATGTCACCATAGGAGAGTCGGCAAAACTAAGAAAACAACGTTGGTACGTTATGTTAACTAAAGTGTAGATTTTATTCCATGATAATATTTTCAATGATTATCATTAATGGAAAGAGATCTAAAGTGTAATATGCACCAAAAGTTCCCCAGAATTTGGTACATAAGTGATCTAGTGAGTGTGACTTTCCCTTTGCAGTCCTGCATGAGACTGCAATATATTTCCATCAACAGTGGGGAAATTACAGGGCAGAGAAAGTCTCAGGAAGTTTTCCGGAATTGTTAGGCTGAAGCTCAGTTCAGCAAACACACCTGCCCCTTTCCAAATGTCACCTTCTCCTGAGTAAACACATCTGAGAAGGAGGACGCCCAAGGCCTGCTTCTTGCTGGCAAAGCCACATTACCTGCTTTCTTCAAAAACAAAGAAACTGGTTTGGTGAGTTCTAATAACTTCAGGAGTTCTTTTCCTTGTGAAGGCAAGAACAGTTTACTCAGCTGTTCAAATGAGTTCAGAGAGAGCCACTTAACAACCTTTGGCATGCAGTCAGGACTCCCAAATGCCAGCCCTGAGGTGACAGGCAGAGGCTGAGTGCAAGGTGACCAGCTGGGTTCCCCGAGATGGATGGAAGGCCTGCTTTGCTACAGAGTGCCTTGGTAGATTCTGCAGGGTACAAAACTCCACTTACGAGCCAGCTGGGAGCTGGAAGACAGCAAACAGTCAGTCGTACAAAGGGGCCCTCAGAATTGGCTATGGGGTGCACACAGTTTTCATGGAGGATCAGCTGCACATTTTAGGAGAAACTTTGGCCAGAGTCATGTGGAAAGCATGCAGGAGACTGGCCGGGAGGACCAGACTGACTGAATGTTGAGATATCACTGGGCGGCCAGGGCTCTGTGGGACAGCGGAGAAGGAGAGGGGAGGCCACCTAGAGTTTTGAACACAGTCAGCTCAGAGGATGGTCATGAAAATGGGAGGGAAATCAAGCCAGGAAGAAAGAAGCATACAAGTACAATAAGGGAAGATGAGCTTGCTTTGGGAACGATAATTTTGAGGCCCCATGATAAAGTGCTCCAGACAGTTGGAAATGTGGGTCCCAGGCTTGGGAAGGAAATGAGGCAGAAAGGTGTAGGTTTGGAAGTTATCCACAAGAATCAGATCTTCAAGGAAGAGAACATTGAGAGGAAAAGAGAGCCGAGGGCAGAATCTTCTCGACTATACCTTTATCAACTATTTATGGAAAGCAGCTTGCTTTCCATAAATGTAGATCATGGCAGCATAAAAACCAGTAAAAGAAACAGAAGAGGCCACCAGAGGTTTGAAAGAAAAAAAAAAAACACATAGGGGTGGAGGGTCCAAAAGACAGCAGGTCTTGGAGAATGGCAGCCAGGAGGGCAAGGATGGTTTGAGGAAGGTAGTTCTTGGTGTACAGGAGCAGACTTCAGGCAGGAGGAAGTCCTGCAGGGGTAAGAGATGTGAGAAGGGCGTCCTGAGGGATTGGAGAGCCCTCCAGGGCAGAGAGGGGGCTCTTTCCGGGATGGGACACTCTCACAAGCTGCTGTCAGGAGTTTCACAGGGGAGCAGCATTGTGTTGCTTTGACGCCAGTGGCTGAAGTGCAGATGACTGAGCAGGTCAGAAAATTGTTTCACTGCCCAGAAAAATGGAGCATCTTTATAGAAGCACTAGTGAGCCATCATAGAACAAAAATGAATTAAATACTTTTCTTATCATTCTACCAGCTCTCTGAAGCTTCAAGTGTTTGTGCTAGGTATCATTAAAATAAAAATCATAAGGGTTCCTTAAAAAACTAAGCACAGAATTACAATAGGATCCAGCAGTTCCCCTCCTCAGCATGTGCCCCAAAGAACTGAAAGCAGGGACTCTACCTTTATCTACAGTAGCCAAAAGGAAGAGGTAACCCAAATGTCCATTGACATGAGTGGCTAAACAAAATGTATGATGGAATATCCTTTTATTTATTTATATTTTTATTAGTTTTTTAGAGACAAAATCTCACTCTGTTGCCCAGGCTGGAGTGCAGTGGTATGATTATAGATCACTGCAGCCTTGAACTTCTGGCTTCAAGCAATCCCCCCACCTCAGCTTTTCAGAGTGCTAGGATTATAGGCATGAGCCATCACACTTGGCCTTGTTTCCTTTTTAAGCATGAGTAAAATTGCATGTTTGTTTGCTGTTTTGTTTTGTTTTGAGATGGAGTTTCCCTCTGTTGCCCAGGATGGAGTGCAGCAGCGTGATCTTGGCTCACTGTAACCTAAGCCTTCCAGGTTCAAGCAATTCTCCTGCCTCAGCCTCCTGAGTAGCTGGGATTACAGGCGTGCACCACCACACCCAGCTAATTTTTGTAGTTTTAGTAGAGAAGGGGTTTCGCCATGTTGGCCAGGCTGGTCTTGAACTCCTGACCTCAAGTGATCTGCCCGCCTTGGCCTCCCGAAGTGTTGGGATTACAGGCGTTGAGCCACCACGCCTGGCCAGATTTCATGTGCTTAAGCATAGCTTGGAACTAGTTTTTCTTGGATTTTCTGCCTTATTCATGACTGTATAGTTCACAGTGCTTTGAGAGCAAGCTGTTTCCCTAAGACAAATGAAACTCTTTTTCCAATTGCCAGAATTTGCAGGTGGGTTTCTACTAGAAGACACTTGAGAGAAAGCACTCTCCAGGCCACTGACGAGTCTGACACGGCTCTTCTCTTCTGCTGTATTTTAGTACGTGCCCTGTTGGCAACAGGAGTGACACCGGGGCTCACCTGGGTGCTATCAAACCTGCCCGTGACTGGGTTGTCACTTTTGATCCTCTTTTTCAACTCGATCTGTTGGTAAACCTCAGGAAGGCAAGAAAGAAGCCATAGTTTTGAGCAACCTAAGAGTGTAATTGACAGACTTGAGGGTGGCTGAGAATGGGAGGGCTTCTTTCTTCTGTGTTTCACGTGCGGCGTCCCCGGCCCATGGAAGATGCCTCTCGCACAAATGTCGTCTTGACAAGTAGGCATGTGAATTAATGCTAAGATTAATGGGACTTTACTGAAAAATCTGCATATATCACATGTGGCTGATACATATGTCATACACAATATATTAGGTCGGGTACAGTGGCTCACGCCTATAATCCCAGCACTTTAGGAGGCCGAGGTGGGTGGATCACCTGAGGTCAAGAGTTCGAGATCAGCCTGGCCAACATGATGAAACCCCATCTGTACTAAAAATACAAAAATTAGTTGGGTGTGGTGGCACGCGCCTGTAATCCCAGCCACTCGGGAGGCTGAGGCAGGAGAATCACTTGAACCCGGGAGGCAGAGGTTGCAGTGAGCCAAGATCGCGCCACTGCACTCCAGCCTGGGTGACAGAGCGAGACTCTTGTCTCAAAAAAAAAAAAAAAACTATATGTATATACACACACACACACACACACACAGACACACACACACACTGTGACTTCGGCTAATTTGTTTGCTTTTGGAACCCAGCCACCCTCCCCACCCCATATATTAATGTAGGGTCCGTCTGTTCCCACTTACTCAGTTCACACTATGCTTTTCGCTTACACAGACACACAAGCATACATAATTTCATACTTTTTTTTCCATTTAGAATCCTAGACACTGCAGGGAGTAGTGAGGACAATGATGTGGTGTTGGTGTTGCAAGTGAAGACTAAGAGGCTTCAAAAAAAGATCCGTTTTCAGGGTTGAGTGAGCATCTAGAGATAGAGCCAGGGGACAAAAATGAGCCGTTGAGCTCCACGCTGCACTGCTGGCGTGTGTACTCTGAGGAGACGGTTCTTCGTATTGTGGCAAGGAGAAAAGGGGAGAGCTGGGTGATGAGTAAACACGCTTGGGTTTACGTTGGGCCCTCGGGATATGCAGCGTGCCAGTCACTGCCCTCTTTCATGGTTAAGGAATCTCCCCGGGCACTTCACCACAGCCTGGCCAAATGTTACTGCTTTCCGGAAAACACGCCCTGTCAGAGGGAGCCCACGCCCTGGGGCTCATGATGCTTTAGAGGAGAGTTGGGAGATGTTATTGCCACCAAGGTCACCAGCACACTGTGAACTGTTTCTCTGATGTTCTAAATGGGCTTTATGTTGACCCTGCAGTTGGGGAGGTGAGTAAGAGGGCTAAGTATTGATTGATCGTGACTGGCTTTGCCCCTGCCTGCGACGACAGCCTGCACGAGTGTTTCTTGGCAGTCAGAGACAAAACTCGTACAGGCTGTCCTTCCGCCTCCTCTTAGGGAGATGGTGGGCAAAACACTCACAGTCCACCCTTGGAGACAACCTTGCTGTTGGCCAGCGGCCCGCCCACAGTTGGTCATTTTCATGTCCTTTTCTTCTTCCTTGCCGTCAGTCAGTCTGCTGCTGAATGACTGACCAGCTCACATTGTGGTGAATGAAGTTTGGATATGAGGTCAGGAAGACCTGAAAATTCATGAAGTGTGTGAGTATGTGCTGAGTCCTTTGCTGAGGTGATGTGTCGTGGCTCCTGGGAGTAAGTTCATCACATTGCACAGGTCAGAATGGAGCGTCCACGCAGCTTCTTAGCAGACTTTACATGGTTTTCCTAAGTGAAATTGTCAAAAGAATTTTCATCTTTGTTGCTGTGTGGTAATTACGCAGGCAACAAATATGTGGCCCTGCCTTGCGGACAAGGACCCCTTTCTTGTGAGGTTAACATCCGGAGGACGTGGTGGAAGGATTAGAATTCCTTTTCATGTTCTTGATAGTCCAGTGACCTTTTAGCTGTTCATAATAGAAGGAACACTTTGGCTTTATAGATTTGGAGGTAGTGACATGTAGAGGAAGTAACACCATGAGGATATTTCTAGATGGGCAGCAGGAATTTGGATGTTGCCCCCAGTCCCTGGGGCTGTATCCTGTGTATTTGGAACCAAGCAGGGCTGGGACTTGCTATGTGACCTGAGGTGGGGACAGAACGAGACGAGAAAGACAGATGTGTTGTACTGTTTGCAGTGACTTCAGAGACCCCCAGCCTGTACTCACCACATCACGTAACCTGACCCCTTTACAATTAGGCATCTGCATCGTCCCAGCCGCACAGGGGTCTGATGGTGTCAACCCAGAGCCGTCTCTCCCATGAAAGATGCTGGGGACTTAGAGAGAGATGGATGTGGGAAGGAAGGTTCTTTCGAGTTTGGAGTTTTAACATCAGTAGATAATAAATAGTTGGCAAAAGAACAGAGGAAGTGAAATAGATGACATTTGGCTTCCATCTCAGTCCCCACTGCCCTCACCCAGCATCCTCTTCCCAGCCCTTCATTTCTCTTGAATAGGGGTGTCTATGAGACAGAGGGTGTTGCTTATTACTAATGGAAGCCAGAAGCCTCCCCATTTCTTCCCCCGAAATCCAGACTCTCACTAGAATATCTAAATGATGTCCTCTGAACTTCAGTCCTTTGTTTCTGTATGTTCTCAAATGGCAGATCCATTCAAAAAATTCTGGGGCCAATTATTTAAGTTCCAGATAACAAGGCCAGGCACTGTGGCTCATACCTATAACCCCAGCTGAGAGGCTGAGGCAAGTGGATCACTTGAGTCCAGGAATTCAAGGCCAGCTTCGACAAAATAGACCCCATCTTTACAAAAAAAAAAAATAAGCTGGCATGATGGTGCACACCTCTAAGTGGCTACTTAGGAGGCTGAGGGAGGGAGATGGCTCGAGACCAGGAGTTTGAGGCTGCAGCAAGCTGTGATGATACCACCACGCTCCACCCTGGGTGACAAAGCAAGACCCCATATCTTAAAAAAAAAAAAAAAAATTAAAGAAAATGGAGGAAGAGGATTTGGTGTTGGAAGTAAGATCCTAAAATCTGGAACATCTTATGTTTGAGATACAAGATGTGGGGTCATTCGCATGGAGCATTCTGGATGGTCTAAGAAATGCATTACCTGCATCAGCCGTGGTTTGGCATCATGAACTGATATTTCATCATGAACTCCTATTTGCCATGGGGCAAATAGGAGGGCTTGTATAGGAAGAAGTAGAGGGTGAAAAGCGAGGACCACCAAAGGGCTCCCAAAACACACAGAGAGCTTGGGAGCAGCCTGAAGAGGTGGCCACGAGAATTGAACGGTTGGCCTGAAGAGAAATGAGGGAGTCTGGAGAGGAAAGCGTCCCCTAGCGGATGAGCTTGGAGGGCCATGCAGTGGGGCTGACCAGCCCGGAAAGCCCGAATATAGGAGGAGGGGAGATGGGCTCTGGTGGCTCAGAGGCTAATGGCCATCTTCCCAGAACCTTTTTAGGAGAGCGGTGGGGAGAGATGTGTTTAATTAGCAGACGAGCAGTGCCAATGAAGGCAGCTAAGAGAACGCAAAGGACTGAGTATGCTGTGCTGATGGAAGAAAACGGACCAGGTTGAAGACTCCTAGCACACAGGGCAGGAACGAAGACCCAGGAAGGAGCTGGGGAGCCTGGGGATGCTCTCTTTTCTTTCATTTTAGAGAAACTTCATTATCTAAAAGCTTTGGGTGCCCTCAGTCTCCCCTGTGATGTAATTTGCTCTATATGCTTAGTTGGAACCAATAGAATAAATAATGCTGTTGATTGTCTGGATTGTGAAGCCAGGAGCAACCTGTTTCTACACACGATGACTTTTGTATCTTCTGGGTTTGCTTAATTAAGCGTGTGCATCCTTCTTGCCCTCTTCTGTTCATCAGAAGATCCTTGATGAATCAGAGATTGAGTCAACAGGAAGGCTCTCAGTGTCCCAGTGGAAGCCTTTTCTCGCGTTGCCAGAAGGTTCTTAGCTACCACATCTGTGGGGTGTGTATTAGTCAGGGTTCTCCAGAGGGACACAACTAATAGGATAGATGTATATATAAAGGGGAGTTTATGAAGGAGTATTGACTCACACGTTCACAAGGTGAGGTCCCACCGTAAGCCGTCTGCAGGCTGAGGAGCAAGGAAGCCAGTCCAAGTCCCAAAGCTGAAGAACTTGGAGTCTGATGTTCGAGGGCAGGAAGCATCCAGCATGGGAGAAAGATGTAGCTGGGCGGCTAGGCCCGTCTAGTCTTTCCACATTCTTCTGCCTACTTTTATTCTGGCCACGCTGGCACCTGATCAGGTTGTGCCCACCCAGATTGAGGGTGGGTCTGCCTTTCCCACTCCACTGACTCAAATGTTAATCTCCTTTGGCAACACCCTCAAAGGCACACCCAGGATCAATACTTTACGTCCTTCAATCCAATCAAGTTGACACTCGATATTAACCAGCATAAGGTGTATGTAGATCCTGGGTCCCTCCTGACTTCAGTTACCAGCTATTTTTTTCCACTTTGAGGATTTCTCACTTCCTATTAGAAGCCTGGTGCCGGGTTTTTGTTGTTGTTTTTAATTCGTTCCTTTCATGTAAGTTGGCTTCTGGTTTTCCTGGACAGTTGGTTTAAAGATAATTGCCAGGTTGATTGTTGAAAACGATGTTTTAATTGTCTCTGGGAAATTCCTTTCTCACTGATGGGAAAGTCTGCAGCTATGCACTGGCATAACGGTTAGGTGTGTGGCCTGGGAAACCAGAGCTAGCTCCTGTGTGAGTTCACACCTCGTGATGACAGATACCAGACAAGTTCATGGTTGCTTTATGCTTCTGTCTACTTCACTATAAAATGAGGGTGATAGTGGTACCTGCCGCAGAGGGTTTCTATGAGGACTAAAAGGGCTCATGCCTGTAATGAACTCTGCATGGTGTCCGGTGCATGGACAGTACTTAATAAATACTCGCTACCATCCATGTTTTTATATTTCTCTCTGCGTTGATCAGTGAGCCATTGGAAGGGTATACGTGTACCCCAAACCTCACTGAAAGTGCCCACAGCTTTGCTGTCTAGCACCCAACGTGTCTGGGGGGCCATGGCCCTCCCCTCCATGCCTGTCTGTTCCTGGGCCACCCACCCTACCCTATTCTATGGCATTTGCGTCACTCCCACCTTCAAGTACCATCTCCTGTCCTTTCTCAATTATGCATTTCTCTTCCCAAGGGCTATGGACAGCTATTGGTCTGCTTCAGGCAAGCACTCTTAGAAGCAGAAACCTTGCTTTGGGGCTGAGTCTTGCTTCCTGCAGGTGTCTAGCGGTACCCATCTCTAGGATAGAATCTGTTTACAAGCCACTTACTGCACATGATCTCTGTGCTGACCTAATGATGCTAAAATCACCCAAGTGTGGATGGAAAAAATTAATATAAAATCAAACTCCAGTGTGCAGATGGGTAGAGTAAAATAATTAAACCAAATTAAAAGGATCGGAAATTGGTTCTCTCTTGTCTCTTTCAAATCTTAAGTGGAATTCTTCGCAGGATGACTGGGGTAATTTCCAAGTCTCCCTCCAACGGTAACATTCCGTGACTCCATAAGAAGTTCAGGAGAGGTCCAGGAGATGTCCGGGGAGGGGTGATTAGAAAGAAAGCAGTAGGCTGATATTTGTAACCCAGGGCTGGGCCTCTTCTGGTCATGTCACTACTAACGCTTTGCATTTTCAACCCTTTGCTTTTGCTCTCAGGGAAGGCCGCTCGAATGCCCAAATCAGAGATTACCAAAGAATCGGCGATGTCATGCTGAAGAACATTCAGGGCATGAAGGTGAGCTGGTTGAGATTTGGGTGGAGCAAGTTCACCAAGGAAAATCGAGCGGGGCTGCTGTGAGTGTAGGCTATAAGCCATTTCCATCAGCGTGCATCTCCTGATTTAACTGTCTACACCAAGCTTGTCCAACCCACCACCGACCAGCCGCGTACAGCCCAGGACGGCTTTGAATGTGGCCCAACACAAATTCATAAACTTTCTTAAAACATTATGAGATTTTTTTTTTTTGGTGATTTTTGGGTTTTTTTGTTCTGTTTTGTTTTGTTTAGCTCATCAGCTATCGTTAGTGTTAGTGTATTTTATGTGTGACCTAAGACAGTTATTCTTCTTCCAATGTGGTCCCGGGAAGCCAAAAGATCGGACACCCCGGTCTAATCTAAGGCACAGCAGGAAGATGACTGTTTGGCAAACCCTTCTCCAGCCTTTCTAGATACTTTTATTTCAAAGCAGGAATGAAAATCCAATCACTTTAGTGAAAGCATCTTTAGTAGGTGTTTTGTTTGGAAAGTTTTGCGTTGTACCCAAAAGAACAAGTGTTTTCTGGGAATGGATGATTCAAAACCTCAAAAAAAAAAGGCATAGACAAACATTGTCTGAACATTACATTTTCAGCCAGTTGTTTTGGTTTCTTCTAATAACCATGACATAAATGTTAGATTCAGAGCTATGTAGATGTTTTAGTAAATTCTATGACTTTAAATCAGTGTACGAGGCAAATATGGTTTTTTTTTTTTTTTGGTTGGTTGGTTTTGTTGTTGTTGTTGTTGTTTTTGAGACGGAGTTTCACTCTTGTCGCCCAGGCTGGAGTGCAATGGCGCAATCTCGGCTCACTGCAGCCTCTGCCTCCCAGGTTCAAGCGATTCTCCTGCCTCAGCTTCCCAAGTAGCACCTGGGACTACAGGTGCGTGCCACCACACCCAGCTAATTTTTGTGTTTTTAGTAGAGACGGGGTTTCTTCATGTTAGCCAGGCTGGTCTCAAACTCCTGACCTTGGGTGATCCACCTACCTCGGCCTCCCAAAGTGCTGGGATTATAGGCATGAGCCATCACGCCTGGTCGCAAATATGTTTTTAATCATCCAGCAATATCTACAATGAATGACATAAAAGTGAAAGTATATCCAAAGAAGTCAATAAACATTAAACTAATACTCTACCATATTCAAAAAAATCTGCCCCATCTCTTATATCAGAAATTTTCCTTTTTTTGTTTTCATTTGACTCCATTAACAATTCTTTTAACATACAATGTTTTAATCCACACAGCATGTCTTTTGAATACACCTGTACTCACATTTTAAAGCAATCTTCCTGAATCTCAACTGCCCAGAGTCTGTATGACAACCTTAAAAACTAACAACTGCCCCGAGAAGCTAGCAACCCCCTAAAGAAGGTGCTCATACTGCCCCCATTTTAGTCCATCCACCCACCCATCCATCCACCCAGTGCTAACTGAGCACCTACTATACACAGGACACTCATAGAATGAAATTACCGTTAGGGTTTGTCTTAACTCCCATGAACCTAGCTAAGTGGGTTGGCGTTTAGTTTTTCCCATTAAAATAATATATCTCAGCGGGGTGTGGTGGCTCATGCCTGTGATCCTAGCAATTTGGGAGGCTAAGGTGGGAGGATTGCTTGGGCCCACAAGTTTGAGATCAGCCTAGACAACATGCCAAGACTTTGTCTCTACGAAAAATAAAAAACATTAGCCAGGAGTGATGGTAAGTGCTTGTAGTTCCAGCTACTCAGGGGGCTGAGGGGAGAGGATCACTTGTGAGCCCAGCAGGTTGAGGCTGCAGTGAGCCATGATGGCACCACCGCACTCGAGCCTGGGCAACAGAGCGAGACCCTATCTCAAAAATAAACAATAAATAAACAAAGATGAATCTCATGAGAGAGAGACAAGGGGAGGAGGGTCGGGGGGTGGCACAGAAAAGATAGGATCAAATGCCACTCAAGAGATTTCCTGTCAATCTCTTTCTCTTAACAAAGACCACAATAACACTGACTGAATCCTGAGGTATTATTTGTTTTTTCACTGTGTTCAAACAGCAACCCTTTGCAATTTGGGGCAATACCAGAGAGAGGCCGTGGGAATGATCAGGGTTGCAGAATCCTATGCGAAAAAGAAAAGCAAGAATTCCCTAAGATGTTCCACAGCCACAGTATTTTGAATGGCATGAGCTACGGCTGAGGACAACATTCAGACGGAAGGACAACAGACATCTTTTCCACTTTCCATGGGAGTTTCTGAAGTTAATGTATTTTATCTTTCAAAGCAATTTTAGCTTTACAGAAAACTTGAGCAGAAAGTACAGAGTTCTCATATTCTTCGCTCCACCCCCAAACACACAGTTTCCCCAGCTATTAGCCTTTTGCATTGGCTTGGTGCACTTGTGGAAACTGATGAACCAATATTGACAAGGTTGACCATTAGGGCTCTCTCGGTGGTGTACATTCTGTGGGTGTTGACAAATATATAATGACAGGGATCCACAGAACAGTTTCCCTGCCCTAAAACTCCTCTGGGCTCCACTTATTCATCCCCCTTAGATGCCCCCCAAATCCCTGGCAACCACTGATATTTTACCATCTCCATAGTTTTGCCTTCCAGATGTCACATAGCTGGGATCAGACAGGATGTAGTCACTGCAGACCAGCTTCATTCGGTTCTCAGAAACGTCCTTTTTCCTCTCTTATGTAACATGACGCTGTTTCTGTTGTTCTCTTCCATCTTTTCCCTCTTTTCACGTGCTCTGTACTTTTTCTCGCGCTGTTCTGGTTTCTCAGCTTTTCTCCCCGTGTTCCTCAATCTGAGATCACAGCTCCCCAGGGGGGCGCCCTCTTCAAGGAGGCTTGGACTCTGGTGTGGGCCTTTGGGGACAGCAGCAGAGAGCTGCCAGGCTCTTCCCTACCTGCGGAGATAGTCCACAGCGTGGTGCTGTTCAGCAGGTGTCCTTCGTGGCTTCTCCAGGTTATGTGCCAACTCCCACCACTGCTTTCCCGCCGAGGCTGACATCCCACCTTCCCCTCCGCTAACCCAGCGCAGAAGACCACCTAAAAATACACCTGATTTCCGCGCCTGGCATTATTTCTCCTCGGTCTGGGGAGCTGGCATTTCTGCATTCAGCCAGCTTCCTCTGCTGTGCTGGCATCTCAGGAGTGTGCTGATGCCACGAGCGTTTATAGCATGGAGCTCTGTGCAAGCAAAATAAAAATAGATGGAGAGGCTGTGAGAGCCACTGGCAGCCTTTTTGAGAAGTTAGTTGTGGGTTTTTTTTAAATTGCTGTATTTATTGTTTTAAAGAATTTCTATAAAGCATGGAGGGGCACAGCCGAAGTTTCCAGAAATGTGAGAAGCCCAGGCCAGCGCTGTTGTCCAAATGCTTAGAGTGTTCTCGAGCCTGTAGTGTCTTTCCCACTCCACTCCCACCCCCGACCTGTGCACTCACCTGCTGTCATCAGTCTCAGCCTGATCGGCTCTTCCCAGCCTCTGCACACAGGAGTGAGGTCACATGACCAAGGGAAGGTAGTCCAGGGTCTTTAACCACCTCCAGAGAATCAGAGACACCCAAATCAGGACCTCCAGCCCACGCTGTGACCTCCACCTGCACACATCCATCCAGACACACAAAAGCACTTGGAAATCAATGCAAAGAAAGGGCCTTTCATCCTGACCTTTACCTGCTTTGCAAGTGGGGACCTTCATTCCTTCCTATATCGCCTATCGCTCCACGCTTCTACCACCTGTACCTCCTTCTCACACTTCTACCACTTTGCTCCTCCTGGCTCTCTGTTTTCTTCCTGCTAGGCGACCGGGCCAGCTTCCCAATGAGTCCCCTCCCACCAACCCAGCCTCCCAACCCACTACTTATATGACGGCTGGAGTCGCTGTTTATACAACACAAAACTGACTGCGCAAAGCCCTCCTGGTTCTCTGTGGTTTGGAGAATGCAATCCAAACTCTAGACCTAATGAAGAAAGCCTCTACTCTAGTCCTAGGCCATCTTCCCAGACCCTGCTCCCAACCCTTCACCTTCTACCCTGCCTTCCGGCCACTGCCAACTCGTGTGTTCTCCCAAGACCCCTGCCTTGGCCTGGGTATGTGCATTGCTTCGTTTGCTCTTTAGTATGTACAGGGAAGACCTTTGGACACCCACTGCATATGGCAGGCCCCAAGGATGTGACAACTTGCCAGGATGTTACAACATGATGATGCCCTCTCTCAAAATCAAATAGGGGACCACAGGTGTGATAGCATTGCACAGAGCGACACACACATGCACGCACATGCATACACACACAAGAGCGTGTATAACTGGTGCCATCTGAATAAGCTCTGTGGGCGGTACCAATGCCAATTTCCTGGTGTTGATACTATACTCTAGTTTTGCAGGATGTCACCATTGAGGGAGGCTGAGTGAGGAGTGCACAGTCCCTCCCTGTATATGTCTTTGCAACTTCCTATGAATGTCTATGTCAAAATAGAAAGTCATGAAATCAACCCAGCAGGCAGGCTGTGTGATAAAGGCTGATGTGGACAGACACAGCAGTGAGTGCAGGAGGATGCAGGAGTACAGAGCAGGGCAGGCCCTGGAGTAACCCCGAGGGATGGGGGGGTCCTCAGCAGTGGGCATTGTGGGCAGAGGCTCTGGGTGCAAGAGCATGGTGCATTTGAGTGCAAGGTGGTCAGTGGGTGGCTCGGGGTGAGTGGCAAGCATCAGTGCCAGAGAGGTCAGAGGGATTCCGGCCTAAGAGGAGTCTGTTGAGTGGCATCGCGGAAAGTTCATTCAGGGGCTCAACTCACAGTGAAGTGGAAGGGGCTGGAGAGCACGCAGCAGTGGACGATGCCAGACCGGAATGAGAACAGTGACCATGGGAAAGAAGACAAAAGCAGGTCCCACATTTTCTGGAGGACAAATTGATAGGACTTGGGGATGGGTTCAGACAAGGAAACAATGTGGAGTATACCCCAGGTTTTAATGTCCTGAGTACCTGGCTGGTGGTGGTATCCATTCTGAAGTTAGAGAATAAACACGGGGGCCCCGGGTGAGGCAGCAGGAAGTGGGTGTCTGGACAGCCTATGTTTCCAGCTCTTTCCGGGGCATGGGTGTGGAGAAGCCACTGAGGTTAGGCCATAGCCGGGATGAGAAATCTGGGTCTGGTGCTGCGTTTTCCTCTCTGACTTGGGCTACTCGCCTGTGCCAGATACTACCATGGGCTTTTCTATAAAAACAAGTCAATTACAAAAACTTTCATCATTTTGTGCCTTTTATATCTATAGACAGACATGTATACAAATATACACCCACATACATGATAGAAAAATCTAGACTTTGGGCCGGGCGTGGTGCCTCATGCCTGTACTCCCAGCACTTCGGGAGGCCAAGGTGGGAGGATCACTTGAAGCCAGGAGTTTGAGACCACCAGCCTGGGCAACATAGTGAGACCCTGTCTCTCTAAATAAATAAATATTTATTTATTTATTTATTTATTTTAATTAGCTGGGCATGGTGGCTCAAGCCTATATAGTCCCAGCCGCCCGAGGCTGAGGCAAGAGGATCCCTTGAGCCCAGGAGTTTGAGGCTGCAGTGAACTGAGATTGTGCCACTGCACTCCAGCTTGGGTAACAGAGCAAGACCCTGTCACACAAAATAAAAATTTAGATTTGGGAGTTACCAGCACATAGAGAGCAAGCCCACTCTAGGAGGTGATTATCAAGTGAGACTTGAAGAAAGCAACCTCGGCTTTTGTGTCCCGTGGTGTCCCCTGTCCCCTGCTCTCCCCCTATCTGCCTGGCAGTGTCCTTGCCTTGGAATTCCTCCCTCCCACCCAGGTGAATTCATTCCTCCTTTAATGCTCTGTCATCCAAACGCTTACCCTGTCTCCATCCCCACCATGACTCCGGGAGAGTGAGGGCGCTTTCTGACTCGCATCCATCTCCCTGACCTGGCAGAGGAGGGGCTCACATAGCTGCTTAGTTACTGTCTGAGCAGATGGGGCGAGGGAAGCAGGAATGTGGTTTTAAAACTACGTAATGCTTATTGATGGACCCCGGGTGGTTATCTGATGACATTTAGAAGAAAACCACAGCCCCCCTTAAGGAGCTCCTGTTCATATATTTCTCCCCAGTTTTTCCAGGCTTAATTTTAAAGGAACATTTATGCCTCTGATGTTATATCTACAGCTCATATATTTTATGATCCGTGTGTATTTTAAACTGCTCAGTACCTTAATAGGCCTTTTTATTTCATCCTGAGAACTTAAGTGAAATACCAAAGAGTGAACTATGAACAATGTGAAATTTAAGGGAATTAAACAAATCGATGAACTAAAGAGAGTGCAGGTGCGCTTCATTTTCCCAAGTGAAACTGGGCGGAACGCAGGTCCCAGTCAGCTGAACAGGACCCTCCTCCTCTGTTGCCCCCCAAGCACCTGGCGGCTCACCTGTGGAAGCACAGCGAGGCCTTGGAGGCCCTGGAGAACGGGATCAAGAGCTCCCGGCGGCTGGAGAACTTCTGCAGGGACTTCGAGCTGCAGAAAGTGTGTTACCTACCGCTCAACACCTTCCTCCTGCGGCCGCTGCACCGGCTCATGCACTACAAGCAGGTCCTGGAGCGGCTGTGCAAACACCACCCGCCGAGCCACGCCGACTTCAGGGACTGCCGAGGTGAGTGCCGGGAGCCTGTGCCACCTGGTGCCCATGGCACGGTTCAGACCGGGTGCTCCCAGACTGAGCCCAGCCAGGGAGAGGCTTCCCAGGGAGAGAGACCAGCCGATGCTGGGTCCCAGGTTTTCATCAGGGCAGGCGCTGCTTTTTATTCCTGATCTGGTGTTTGGTTACATCTTGATTTTTTTCTTTTCTTTTCTTTTCTTTTTGAGATGGAGTCTCGTTCTGTTGCCCAGGCTGGAGTGCAATGGTGCAGTCTCGGTTCACTGCAACCTCCACCTCCCGGGTTCAAGTGATTCTCCTGCCTCAGCCTCTGGAGCAGCTAAGATGACAGGCGCACGCTGCCACGCCTGGCTAATTTTTGTATTTTTAGTAGAGACGGGGTTTCACCATATTGGTCAGGCTGGTCTCGAACTCCTGACCTCATGATCCACCACCCACCTTGACCTCCCAGAGTGCTGAGATTACAGGCATGAGCCACCACGCCCAGCCACACCTTGACAGTAAAGAAGGTGCTAATGATCATCGTGACCCCTTTCTTCCTTTCCCTCTTGTGTGCATTTTCTCCTCCCGTCCCCGGGTGGTTTTGTGCAAAGATCCCTAGAGAACTCCGCTTACAGTTAGCCCTCACCCAGGAAGCTTGCTTCTACCCACATGGTTGAAACTCATCCCTCTACCGTGGCCACGGAACATAGCTTGTCACAAATCCTGTTGCTCATTGCTGCCGGGCGTTGGTAATGTGCCTGACGCCGTAGAAGCACCTCTGCTGTATTAACTCTTCCCAAGCCTCAGGCACAGGTGAGTTCGTCTTACCTACGGGGACTACCGAGACTAGAGAGGTTAAGGAACCTGCCCAGAGTCACCCAGCTGGGAGGGAAATAATTTGGAACCTATACCTAGAACCCATGGTCACCACCGTCCTGCCCTTCTATCTCATGGACAGTCCTACCCGTTCACACTTGCTCAGCCCCAGGCCAGGTACCGTGTACCTGATACTGTGCTAATGCTCACACCGTTACTCCTTTAATGACCCCTTTAGATCAGCTGCATTATCTATCCCATTTTACAAATAGGGACGCTGAGACTCAGGGGAAGGGACTTGCAGGGTCACTCAGAGGTCAGAGCCCCATTCCAGACCCTGCTTTTCCCACAGGGCCACGCGTGCTCTTCTGAAAGGAAGTTGTTCTGTCTGGTGTCACGTGTGGTCTGTGAGTGTCTGCACTTCCTGACCTAGCCTTTAAGCACGCGGAGCTGGCCCTGCGTAGGTGGCTGTCGCACAGGTGGCCCAAATCTGCACACCCACTAGGAGGGCAAGGCCCTCATGTCTTGCCTGAAATGTCAGAAACACCTCCAATTCTTTGGCCAAACGTGTCCTCTTTTTAAAAATCCATCATCTTATATATTTGCTTAAAACCTGGGTGACAGCTGACTGCCTCAGGCTAAAATTGAAAGTCTTCATGACCTGGCCTGGCCAGCTCTCACACCCCAGCTGTATTTGGTTAATACACTTTTATAAGGGACATGTATTAACCAAACATCATATGTTCTCACTCATAAATGGGAGCTAAGCTATGAGAATGCAAAGCCATAGGAATGATACAATGGACTTTGGGGACTTGTGGGGAAAGGGTGGGAAGGGGGTGAGGGATAAACCTGTCCTGGGCATGTGAGGGAGAAGGAACAGTGTGGCCCCTGACCTCACAGGACCTGCTGGAGGGTCTGCAGGCAGGTACCTGGGCAGTGGCGACCCTGCACTAGGGCCGTGAGAGACAAGTGGACGGTGCAGTTGGAGCCGGGGCACTGGGGGGTGTTGGGGGGATCTCGAAGGGAAATGGTGTCTAAGTTCAGAGCTAAAATGTAAATAGGAGTTTTCCTGGGTGAAGGGAGGGTGTGGAGAATAGAGTTAGAAACACCACCAGCTCAGGTTCAGAGGGGACAGAGACCGGAACATTGTGAAAAGCGTGCAGGGCACAGGGAGAGCCACAAAGTGAGGCTGCGACAGAAAGCAGGGGCCACGTCCCACTGCACCCTATGGACCCTGCAAAGCCGTAACCTAACAGCAGAAGCTGAACAGGAAGCGTTTTAAGGAGGGAACCAGTGATATCAGGCTTGTTCTAGAAAAATCATTGTTAATATCTAGAATATATGGCGGACTCCTACAAATTAGTTGTTAAAAAAGGCAACCCAATATGTAGACGACAAAGTAATTAAGACAGTGACAGTTCACAGAAGGGGAACACAAGTGCCTCCTGACGTGGTTTGTCGTTGACCATCTGTCTTTAAAACAAACCATGCTGGCCAAGGGTGGTGGCTCACACCTGTAATCCCAGCACTTTGGGAGGCCAAGACGGGAGGATCATTGGAGGCTGGGAATTCAAGAGCAGCCTGGGCAACATAGTGAGAGCCTGTCTCTGCAAAAAATTTTAAAATTACGAGCATGCACCTATAGTCCCAGCTACTCAGGAGGCTCAGGTGGGAGGATCGCTTGAGCCCAGGAGTTGGAGGCTGCAGTGAGCTATGATCGCACCACAGCCCAGGCGACAGACCTAGACCCAGTCTCTAAAAACAAAAACCATGCTGCCTCTTGCCTCCACACCTTGGCGCATTCCGTTCCTTCTGCTTAGAGTCCTGGCCACCACCTCCTTGGCCTTTCCTGGCCAGCTCTCTCTCGTCCTTTAAGCCTCAGCTTGTGCCTGGCCCCTGATGTTAAGCTGACCTCCTGTCCGCCTTGTCCTGTCACACGGGCATTGCCTATGTGTTGGCTGAGCCCGGAGGAAAGGACCCAGGGCCTCTCCTGACTCTGAGGACTCCTCAGATCTAGCGCCCATGGGGGTGAGAGCAGTGTGTGTGGTTTTGCAGGCACTGTCCTTGGTGGACTGATCCAGTTTCATTCTGCTATTTCTGTAAACAGTACCCAATGGAGACAGTCTATCCTTGAGGATTGAGGAAGAAAGTGCTAGCTAGCTTAAAGCATGAGGTGGCAGCACTGTAGGAGCCTAGATTTCCAGAGCTGGAGGGATACTGAGTGCCAAGGGCTGTTCCCAGCACGCCCCTGCCCATGAGCACTGGGGGCCAGGGGGCCATCATTCCATCATTTTCCTCTAAGAACCCCGTCACTCCCCCCAGCCCTGCCACTGAGCACTGGGTGCCAAGTAAATGTTTACTGGACCAAACTGGGTGGTAATATCTGAAGATCGAGCGCGGCCTGGGATTTGTCACTATGGCTGAGACCACATTCTCTGATGAGCCTGGGAGAATTTAACTTGCATCCTTGGGGGAAAAAACAAGAAAACTAAATGCTTCCCTTCCAACACGGAAATGCTGGGGGAAGCGGTCAAAGAGGTATTTAGTGTTCTGAAGCCTAAAGTTCAGTCAACAAGTATTTCTCGCTTTTCTTGACCTAAGTACCCAAGCTTGTCAGCCGCTGGGGACTTGCGTGCCACCCAAGCTTGTATTAATCAGGCACTAGCTCCTTTTAAATACAGGATGCCCACCAGTATAGGGGAGCTATGCCTCTATTGAAAAATAAAGGCCTGTTGCGGTGGCTCATGCCTGTAATTGCAGCACTTTGGGCAGCCAAGGCATGTCGATCACCTGAGGTCAGGAGTTCGAGACCAGCCTAACCAACATGGTGAAACCTTTTCTCTACTAAAAATACAAAATTAGCCGGGCGTGGTGGCACGCACCTGTAATCCCAGCTACTTGGGAGGATGGGGCAGGACAATCACTTGAACCTGGGAGGCAGAGTTTGCAGTGAGCTGAGATTGTGCCATTGCACTCCAGCCTGGGCAACAAGAGCAAAATTCTGTCTCAAACAAATAATAATAAAAAAATTTAAATTCTGCAGCAATTTTTCGCAACCATCTTGACAAACAGTGTAATTTCCACACAAGGCAGAACTGGGGTGTGGTGGAATGTTAGTTACCTGGAGTGATACTGACACTTCACAATATCAATTACACCTCCTCTCAAAGAGATGCCGACTTTGCTCCAGATTTTTCTGTGGCCTCTTTGTGTTCACTGTGCCTTGTTCTTTCCGAGTAACAGGAGGGAAAAGAAAAGTCTACCCAGGGACACAATTCAAGGCAGTCTTCTTCCCCCCGTGTCTTTCCCCTCTAAGCCAACAAGTCCGTCTCATTGAAGGACAGCCGTATGCCACGTAGCCATGCACGGGTCACTTACTGTTTTAACATGCTAAAAGGAAGCAAATAAATTCAGAAAATGCACTATCAATTTTCGTTATAGAGAAATAACACTGTTTTCGCTCAAAAGATACCTTTGAATACTATGCAAGGACTGGAGTGATTTTCCCGCAGCGCTGAGCTGACAGCTACTTGGGGAAGACCCCACCTGCCTTTCCCACCGCAGACTGTGTGTGTCTTTCCTTCACAGCCGCTTTGGCAGAGATCACGGAGATGGTGGCACAGCTCCACGGTACGATGATCAAGATGGAGAATTTCCAGAAGCTGCACGAACTCAAGAAAGATTTGATTGGCATTGACAATCTCGTGGTCCCAGGAAGGGTAAGCGGCAGTGGCCTCACAATGCACTGCAGAGGGGAGCAGAAAGGAGGCATCGGAGGGACTTACATTGGAACCTGTTGAATAGAGACACTTGCAAGGCAAAATGTCCTCTTTCCATCCACCTGGGAGACAACTGGAAAAACACGACAGTGTCGTTGTTTCGGAATCATCACGTTCGGAGGAGATAAAGCAATCCTCTGACCTCATATTCTGTTTTTCTCTTTACAGGGTGATTCGCTTCTTTACCTTTTCCCCTACCGTATCCCACAGAAGATTTCAGATTGCTTATTTCATTTTTTAAAAATGTGCATAAATGAAAATAGAAAATTAAAAAAAAAAAGAATTAGGTAAATAGTAATAAAGCCAGAAAGTTAGTGCATTAAATTATGCTAGGAATTCCCATGCAGGTATGAAGAGTTTTTTTAAAATTCAATCTTCTATATATAATTTAATTTCAGTTCAAAATTAAAATACCAAATCTTAGCTGGAAAGCAAGTCCAGGAGAGATGCAAGTTCACTGACACTGTCGCCTTCCCCTCCCCAGCCCCTGCCTGAGATGCAGGTCTTCCCACCGAACACGGCTTCCTACACACACTCCTTCCAGGCCAGTGACAATGTGGAGGACAGGGACAAAGCCTGCCTTCTCCACTTCCCTTCCTAGGAAGCCATCATCACCCACGAATCAAACGTATTATTCAGTTGCTACATCTCATCAAATCTCTCTCTGGGATCTTTACCCTGTGGCACTCCCATTTCAAACCCTACGTCACCTAGGTCAAGAGACAACTCACTGTAGCTGCTTTGATCTGCTGCGGGCCTGCCTGACCCTGCAGGCCAGGATCCAGGATCTCAGGGACTTTTAGTCTTTTCCAACAGGCAGCTGCCCTGGAAACTTGATATCTGTAACTCAGGGCAGGGGAGGGAAGCTCTCCGTGTACTGGAGCATTTCTGTCAGGAAGCCTCATTACAAAACTGCCCAGAAGCCACGTTGTGAGAGATTGTCAGAAGAGCGGTGCGGTTAAGCACTGGCAGAAATTAGAGCTGGGATTGCCTCAGCTCTGCTGGTGAGAAGATCCCGCCGGGCCTTGGCACTTAATGACCTTATTTACCCATCCACACAGAACCCTCAGAAAAGCCCTGCGGAATCGATGTAATTTTCTCTCAGCTTTGAAAGGTATAAAATACTTAGCATATCATGCTACATGGTGAAGAGACCATTGATAAAGAATTCCTTATTCTGAGGAAATACTTTCCACTGCAATGGAAAGAGCCTTGGATTGGAGGAGGTGGCCCTGGGTTCAAAGTCTCGCTCTACCAGAACCTGGGGTGGCAGGGGACCATGTAACATGGAGACCATAGCCTCTCCTTCACAGGTCATGAAGATCAAATGAGATGTGCTATGTGAAAATGACGTAATACCTATTAATTATCTTCCTTTTCCCCACCTACATTTAATTGAAGAGATGAAATGTACACGTAGTATAGTGGCATTAATTACATTCCACAGCACAATGGAAAGCATTTTGCTCTGTCACACCCTGGCTGACCAGGTGATCGTGAGCAAGTTTCTTAATCATTTGCCCCTCAGTCTCCTTATCTGAAACATGGGAATAATGATATTGAAGGTGCAGGCTCACGTCTGGAGCTCCTGTAATCACTCAGTGTTGCAGGTGATCAGTGACTATCTGAGGCTGGCAGTGCAGGCGGTAAGAATCACTTACTAAGATGGTTATAGATAAAGGCAGGCTTATTAGAGAAGTAGGAAAATACATTGCCAGAAAGCAACAGCAAGAGAGGAAGTGACTGCAAGGAGACAAAGGCTTGCTGGGGACTTTCATCAGGTGGTGTCTGTGCTGTGTGCCAACAAGGGCTTTGTGCAGTATGATAACGCCACGGCTGCAGCGAACTCACTTGCATTTTTCTATCAGCCAAGGGTCTGGTGATAGCTGGGTGCAGGAAGATGGTGAATTATCTGTGCAGGAGGGCTGTGTCCTGGACCATGAAGAAAGGCAGACCTGTATAGCTTCTCTGCTTTGTCTTTTTGCTTTCCCTCGATCCCACCAGCCTGGCTCCTTTTCCCTTATTAGGACTTCATACTTAGGACATGCCAGGCGCATCCCATGTGCTCCAGAGAGGAGGCCATTGTATTAGTAAAGGTGAAGATGGAATTGGGGTGTTGCTTCCTAAGCTCAGATGATCCCCTGATTCTTTCACTCATCAGGCTGCCTCACATCCACTCATTGTTTCAAGTCAACCCAGAGCAGAATGGGAGGGTGGGATGGGAGACCCCCGAGGGAGCACGTTCTGGAAGTAGATGGTGGTGATGGTGGGGCTACCTTGTGAATGCGCGAAGGCCACGCATGCTCAGTGTTTCGCGGATTCCACCACAATTGAAAAATGATCATTTGTTTGTTTTTCAAGTGCTTGCGCCCCTGCAATGCATGCCCTCAAGAGTGTACAGCCCCGGGGAGGATGTCACTCGGGATGCAGAGGTGCCTTGGACACGTCTGCCTCTCACTCCTTTATCCTCAATGCAGTTCCTGCTCATTGAGAAGCAGGGTTTTAAATCACGGAGAAGATTCCTCCAGCCACAGTGCTCCCATGTGGCCTCTCCGTCCTCAGGGGTCCCTTGCTGCCACTTTTTATAGCCTCCTTCTTCTTTGAGAACTGCTTGGGGTCCTTCTAATCTCCCTCACCGTGGGGAGCCCTGGGGATCCTGGGGTTATGCATATGGTCCTCAGGCCCCGGCACTCTTGAACCCGACCGTCAGTATCCTTTGTTGGGGCAGCTGCTGGTGGTACCGCCCTGTACCTTCCTGGGAAGGAGACAGGCGATCCCTAGTGAGGGTTTAGCACAGCACCTGGGGCAGAGCAAGCATGCAGTGAATCGCAGCTGAGTGCTGTAACTTCCACCATGCAGGGGACCCAGGTGGGAGGAAGCCAGCAGGTTTGCACGCTCGCAGTCCGTCCTCGGGGTCTGCACACTCACAGTCAGCCCTCAGGGGCTACAAAGTCAACCCTCAGGGTCTGCACACTGGCCATCAGCCCTCGGGGTCTGCATGCTTGTGGCCAGCCCCCCGGTCTGTCTCCCCTGCAGGAGTTCATCCGCCTGGGCAGCCTCAGCAAGCTCTCGGGGAAGGGGCTCCAACAGCGCATGTTCTTCCTGGTGAGTGGAGAGGTTCGTCCTCACAAGGATCGTGTCACCTGGGCAAGCAAGGCCCCCGAGGGGGGACCTGGGGTGGAGGAGGAGCAGCCAGAGGTGCCCAGGCCCGAGTTGGTGAGGACAGTGAAGGCACAGTTGAGGACAGTTGATGAGGACGGTGAAGGCTGGAGGGAGGCTTGCTGTCCACATGTGGTCTCACCTCTACACACTTCTGGTTCCTCTAGTTCAACGACGTCCTGCTGTACACAAGCCGGGGGCTGACGGCCTCCAATCAGTTTAAAGTCCACGGGCAGCTCCCGCTCTATGGCATGACGGTGAGTACGGCGCAGGCTTGAGGCCAGGGCCTGTCCTCGGGGGGCCGCGGGCACTGCTGACCCGGCGACGAGGAGGGGAAGGGAGAGACTGGATAGGAAGGGAGAGGGCGGCCAGTGTCACCTTGGTGACGAGACCTGGGCTCAAAGACCATCGAAGACCATGCAACCCTTTCACCTAAAAGATCCAGCCTTCTCGGGCTTCTCCAGTGGGGCTCTGGGGACACGGCTCCTTCTCCTGCACGTGGGATGTGCGGGTCCCTTCCTTATAGAATCGAGTGAAGGGGCAAGCCGATGAGGCCGTCTGGCATGAACTCGTATCCCACTGCCTGCGCCTGGCTCCAGGGGCCCCGACAGTCCTCGCCACACACAAAAATGACAGCGCCCCTCCCTGGAGCTGGGCCAGCCACCTCATCCTCCCCCGAGTTGGCTCAGGGCTGCCTCCTGTCCCCCTTGGCAGGCAGGTGTACAGGGTGCCTGGGCCTGGGATGTGGCCCTGGCTGGTGCCCACGCTGTCCTCCGGGGTTGGAGAGAGGGAAGTTTGTGGGCTCTGCCAAAAGCATTCAGCGTGCTGCGATCTTCCTGTCGCCTTTCCGATTTTGGTTTTTCCAACTCAAAGTGCCTCCTCCCTCTGTGGGGCTCTGGGTCTCCTGAGCCCGGCTCAGTGGCACCCCTCCTTTTCCGAGTTGCCTGGCTGCCAGCTCAGGGACGTTTGGAAGTGCATCACGTCCCTCACGGTGACGTTATCTTCTCTTGCCCACAGATTGAGGAGAGCGAAGACGAGTGGGGGGTGCCCCACTGCCTGACCCTCCGGGGCCAGCGGCAGTCCATCATCGTGGCCGCCAGGTAACTCGGGAGCCCGCCCCTTGCCTGTGTCCCCTTTGACATGCTGCGGCCTGAATACTTGACGCGTCTCTGTCTCCAGTTCTCGGTCTGAGATGGAGAAGTGGGTTGAGGACATCCAGATGGCCATTGACCTGGCGGAGAAGAGCAGCAGCCCCGCCCCCGAGTTCCTGGCCAGCAGCCCCCCTGACAACAGTGAGTGTGGCCAGGGCAGCCTGCCCATGCTGGGGTCTGGTTCATGGAGGGACAGCATTTTTGCATCTAAAGCCACCCCATCGGGTGGGCCTCACATCTGTGGTCTACATTTGTGTTTAAAGCCAAAGATCAAGACGGTTCATTTTCCTAAAACACCTGAAAACAGCATGAGGGAGCTGGGAAGTTACCTTTTCTGGGGCAGCATTTACCCCTGTCACACGGAGAGACCACCAGGCTGTCCACACCCAGAGTGAGGGCTGTACTCCACACACCCGGGAGGGACCAGGGCTCCAGGGTCCGTCCCCCTTCAGTGGGGGCCTCATTAGATTCTGGTTAGGTACCACAGGGCGTGACTGCAGTGAGCCCCCCAACCTCCCGGCACCTCAGAGGGTATCAGGAAGGGGTGCTGGCAGGAAAGATCCGAAGCGCTGCCTTTTGCCCCATCCTGTAGAGTCCCCTGATGAAGCCACCGCGGCTGACCAGGAGTCAGAGGATGACCTGAGCGCCTCGCGCACGTCGCTGGAGCGCCAGGCCCCGCACCGTGGCAACACAATGGTGCACGTGTGCTGGCACCGCAACACGAGCGTCTCCATGGTGGACTTCAGCATCGCAGTGGAGGTACGCGGAGGCAGGGCAGCTCTGGTTCCCAGCTTGTGCTGGCCCAGGCAGAACCCAGGCAAACTTCTGGGCCAGGGCCTTGAGGGAGGCTGGCACCACGGGTGGCCCCACCCACCCACGGTGGCTAAGCAGGGAAGGATCAACGCTGGACCCCCTTTGGAGCCTGCCGGAGGTATCCCTGTAGGTGGCGTGGAGTGGGCGCCAACCTCCCGCAAATGCAGTCATGTCTCTTGGTGTTCATCAGTCCCTGTTGCCGTCCATAAGATCGTTTTCTCTCATTCTTCACCTGTTTTCTTACCTCTCATGCAGTTAGCCTAGAACACAGGTGCCCAGGGCACAGCTACTGGACAGTTCCATGGCTGTCACATCCTGAACCGCCCACGGGAATCGGGTGCATGGGCGGGAGGAGAGTCTGCATGATGGCAAGCAGGTGCCAGCCAAAGCCAGTGTCCTGGTTCATGGAAGAACCCAGGGAGAAGGGGACGCAGGCTCTGAGAGCCATCCCTGTGGAGGGGTAGAAAGGGGGTGATCCCTCTCCTCCCCATCATGAGGGTCACGGCAGACACTCCTGTGACAAAAGACAGGCTAACAAGGGAAAAGCATGACCAGTTTATTTCATCGTCATTTTACATGACATGGGAGCCTTCAGAATGAAGACCCAGAGGTGTGGCGAAAACGGTCGTTTTTATGCTTCGGTTGGGTGAAGAGCGGGTGGCCGAGTGGAGCTGATGGGGCAGGCTGAGAGCTAATGCCAGAGGGTGAAAGGAGCCCAGCAGGGCCCCTCCGGGTTCACGTGGCCTCTCTGATGATGGGACAGGCTGAGAGCTAATGCTGGAGGGTGAAAGGAGCCCAGCAGGGCCCCTCCGGGTTCACGTGGCCTCTCTGATGATGGGACAGGCTGAGAGCTAATGCCAGAGGGTGAAAGGAGCCCAGCAGGGCCCCTCCAGGTTCACTTGGCCTCTCTGAGCAGCGTTCCTTGCTCCTGGGTGTGGGTGGGACCCTTTCCGCAGTGGGGGTCTTAGACCCTCTTCTCACACAAGGTGGGCCGGGGAGTAAGTTTGTAGCCAGCTCTGACACAGAACAGTGGGGAAAGGTTAGGGTCTCCGTTTTTGGTTTCATGGCTGGCTTTGGCCGGGGGGAGGTTCTGGTTTCAATGACCCGCCTTAAGGAAGGGGGATTCTAGTTTCTGTGGCTTGCCTGGGGGAGGAAAGGGGCGAGGCAGGAGGTGCTCAGGGAGGCCTGGCTTCTGAGCCTTTCACTTCAGGGTATTATTTTCTGATCCTGCCACCTGAAAGCTGGCTTTGAAGATGGCATCTCTCCCAGATCATGAATCCTTTCCAAACACCCGTTCCCTAAACATTCTTCAGTCCAGGCCCACAGCTGTATTTCAGAACACTTCAAACCCATGAAGGTCTGAAACAAGAAAGCTTTCTTAATCTCTCACTGGCAGTGGACCCTGCCCTGAGCTGGGGCGAGGCCATCCATCATTGTGATTGTGTTCTATGTGAATGCCCACATTTCACTGCGGAACCTCTGCCCCCGCGCCCTCTGCGGGGCTGCTGCGCTACAGGCAGGACTCACCTTCTAAAACGCAGAAAGGTCCGGTTCCCACACAGGCCTGGTCCAAACAGTGTCACATAAGAGACTATGGCCGGGACAGGAGTTTGCTGGCTCTTGGAACCAACAGCAGCAGGAATGAGCCAGCAGTGCTTCGTGGAGGGTCTCGAGGGAGTCTTGGAATTTATTCCCTGGAAACGACCGTCCCCATTGCTCAGACCTGCCTTTATTGAGTTTCCTGCTACAAGCCAGTGTTTCTAAGCCCAGGCCTGCTTCTGAAGACATCCTCAACGGGACACATCCGAGGTGCAGGCCCTGGCTCCCCCACGGGCACAGTCCAGCTGGCCCCACATACAAGGCTCTGTCCCATAGGGTTCCCCTGAGTGTGCAGGTGTGAATATTCCCTCCCCGGGCCTCCCTTCTGCCTCCTGACAGCCCAAGTGTGAAGAGCGCTAACTGTTCTTCCCCAGCTTCACGCCTCCACCTCCAGGCTGTGCAAAGCTTGCGGGTCTGAGACTTCTCCCAGGGCATGGGGATTATGACAGCAGGAAAGGGACCCCCAGGCGGAGGAGCAGGGAAGAACCCGTGATAGTCTCATGGGAAAAGAGGCCCATCAGCTCTCACCTGTGGGTGTGTGTCTGAAACGAAGCCAGTCGACGTGTGGCGCCACCATTGGGGAGGAACTGTCCTGACCTTGCTTCATTCTGACCTCAGCAATGTGTACGACTCTGAAGGCCTATTTGTCATAGGCCTCAAAGCTTTTTAAATACCTGGAGGCACCCAGGCCATTCAACAAGGCAGGAAATACCCAAGTGGGATCCAGGTGGCGGGAGCCCCCTGCAGCCCAGCTCTTTTGGGTAACAAATCTGCATGGTCGCAGCCTTCCGTGTGCATGATCAGGTCAAGGCACTGAGTCAGGGGCAGACTGGCCCCCGGCCAGATCTAGCCCCAGTCTGATGGCTTACGGCCTGTGAACAAGGAATGGGTTTACCATTTTTTTAATGGCTGCTAAATAATGTCTTCAGTTTTGCCCCTTGGCCTGCAGTATCTGCCGTCCGCCTTTGGAGGAAAAGTTTGCTGCCCCTAGCAGAGAGCAGTAGAGTGAGCCACCGGCCAGTGGGGTTTCCAGGTGGCAGTGACCACCCAGTACAGTCAGGGACCTGGCTGCTCTATCACTTTGCAGATGTCCATCCTTGCCAGAAAGCCCCCTCCCAAGGCGTGTGGCGTCAATCTGGCGTCAGTGGCAGGCGGCCCTCGCGTGCCAGACGCCAAATACTCGCTGACTCGCAGAGGAGCCGTCCCCAGGGCCTCCGCCCTGCATGACAGAGGACGAAGCAGCTCCATCTCCTCCTGACTCGGCAGCCTCCTCTCCACAGTCCTGTACCCCGCCTCTCTTCCAGTCCCGCTCCCATCTGACTCATGCAGGCACACGTGAGGAAGGGGCATATCTGGGGACAGTGTGGACTCAGTGGCCTCTGCTAAAAGTTGTGGGCAAGCCAGCAGGTCTGGGGGCTCCCACTGGAGGGTCAGATGTTGGGATGGCCAGAGGGCTGCCCAGCCCGTGGGCACTAGAGCCGGTGAAGGGCCAGAAGCAAAGCAATGCAAGTTGTCTTTTAAGGCTGGAGTGGCGAGATGGGGGACAGCAGGGAGGTTCTTCAGCAGACGGAGTGCCGACAGGACTGGGAGGAGGGAAGGGACACAGAGGCCAGGGAGTGGCGGGCACGGGGGTTATACTTGTTCCCCGTGGCATCACACAGTACCAGCCTCAGACTGGGTGAGGCCACAGAAACATCTCTAACAGTGCTGGAAACCGGAAGTCCAAAATCAAGCTGCTGGCAGGTGCGTTCCTTCAGGGAAGATGTTCCCGCCTCTCTGACAGCATCTGGTGGCTGCGGCAGTCCTCTCCTCGGGGGTCCCTGGCTCTACCCATGTCGCAGGGCTCTGGTCTGCCATGTCACCAACTGTCCTCCCTGCATCTGCGCTCAAATGTCCTCTTCTAAGGACACGGCTCACGTTAGGCTTAGGGCTCATCATAGTGGCCTGACCTCGATCGCATCTGCAGAGACCCCGTGTCTGTATGAGGCCACCATCGGTTTGAATTTGAGCTTGTCTTGTTGCAGGGTGCGTTCAACCCACAGCAGGGGCCGAGGGGATGAGAGCCAAGAAGGGAGAGGAGCGGAGGCCCCAGTGCAGGGCCACGAGGAGACAGGGCGGGCTGGTCTGGTTCTGGACAAGGATGTTGACCCTCTTGTGAAGGCAGTGAATGGAGACAGGTCTGAGAGCCACCAGCATGGCCTCGGCCTCCCGAGTGTGGGGCAGGAGAGTCGCGGCGAGCAGGGCCTGTAACATGCTGGAGGCCAGGATGGACCCGATGCGGGGGGAGCAGGAGGCTCGGCCGCTGGGTGGTGGGGAGCAAGGAAGGGCCGCTGGATGTGCGTATTGATGAAGAGGTTTCCAGAGGCTACCAGAATGGCCAGGCAGAAGCTGGAGAGCTCTAAGGAAGCTGCTTTGGTAACAAATGGGCCCAGACTGTGATGGGTGACATGTACGAACCGCGGGGGGGCTGGCTGGGAAAACTGTGATTCCGTATGAAAACAGGAGGGGAGTGTGCCACTCTCCCTGCCCCACGGTGCATGGCCCAAGATGCCACACGGGCATCAGCCCAGCCCGGGCGCCACCAGGACCTTCTGGGAACCTAGAGCCTTGCATTTTCTTGTTCCCTTCTGCCATTGGGGGAGGAGGATGGAGGGCTGGGGCTGCCTGCCTGGCCTGGAACCCCCTTTTCCCCCATCTGCAGGGTCCCTCTCATTCTGCCAACAGAGGGGGCCTCCACATCCTGCAGCCCCTCATGGACCCACTGTCGGTGTCCATCTCTCCCACTGGACCCTGAGCAACTGGAGGGCAGGGACACCAGACTGATGCCAGCACAGCAGCTTAGTGACAGGGGCACTCAGAGACATGGAATGAGGCAGACTCAGAAGTCCGTATTTTTTTTGTGGTAAAATAGCCATACCACAATATTAGCCAACTATTTTTATATGAACAATTCAGTGGCATTAAGTGCCTTTACAAGGCGGTGTAACTGCTTTGAGTATCTGCTGGTGATGTCACTTTTGCAAAGCAACCAAATGAGCCACCAACATGTCAGGCCTGCTGAGGGTTGTCTGGAGGTAGCGTGGACACAGGGGCCTGTCCCTGCCCCCAGCTGGGCTGCAGTGCATCCCAACAATGCTCCAGGGGCTGGGCCAGCCGGGAGCCTAGAGGTGGGCAGGGCTGCGGCTGCCTCCTGGGCCACTAGAGGGCAGGTGGGAGCCGCACACCAGCACCCCAGGCCCCACTTCCTGCGCAGGGTGCCCGACACCTCAAAATGAGTGCTGCTGCTCCGAGCTTGTTGAGACAGATCTTTCCCTCCTTCACCTTCCACCCGCTGGCAGTGCGTGGGGTCCTGCACCCCCATTTCTGCCTCGGTGTCACAGGGCCCACTCCCTCCCCGCCAGGTGTCTCTTCTCCTCGGGACACCACTCCCGTTGGATTTACGGCCCACCCTACCCTGTGTGATCTCATCTTCACTAGTTACCCTGCAACGAGCCTGTTTCCAAATATGCCTGCGTTCTAAGGTACTGGTGGTCAGGACCTCAGCGTGTCTTTTGGGGGGACACAGGGCCCCCCAGATGCCCCACAGCAAATGGCAAGGGGAAGTGATGAGATCAGGGTTCCAGGACCTGCCACGTCTCCCCACACACGGGGGAGCAGCGAGGCCTCAACCTTCAGTCGTGGACATGCCCCAGCCCAGGGCCCTGGTGCAGGGGCAGCTGCTCTCCACACCCAGCTGGGGCAGGTGCCCGCCGTGCTTCTCACAGGCCTCCTTGCCTTGCAGAATCAGTTGTCTGGGAACCTGCTGAGGAAATTCAAAAACAGCAATGGGTGGCAGAAGCTGTGGGTGGTGTTCACAAACTTCTGCCTGTTCTTCTACAAGTCACACCAGGTAAGTGCCACACACAGGGTGGGTGGCAGCATGAGGTGAGGGGGCTGCCCTCCTCTGGAAGGACTCAGGCCTCTTGAGCTCCAGCCAGGTGTCACGGGGATGACAGGGATGCTGGCAGGGGGCCCCTGTCCACCTGAGGCCCTCAGCTCTAGGAAAGGCTGATATTATCCACTGAAGGACCACTTCTGCCCTAGGAAGGGCCACCTATCTTCTGGCGGGACAAGGAACGGGGTTTGGCTTTATCCACAGCTCAGTCCTGGTGGGGACTTGCCACCTGGGCCATCATGTATAGGCCAACACTGGCTCCCATGATCCCTTCCAGGCCCACACCCGAGGGTGGCGCTGTCTGGGCTCCCGGAGTCCCTGCCCGATGTGGGGCAGCAGCCACGCCCAGCAGCAGAAGCTGCCCCCGAAAAGCCACTTTGTTTCCCCTTTCCAGGACAATCATCCCCTCGCCAGCCTGCCTCTGCTCGGCTACTCACTCACCATCCCCTCCGAGTCCGAGAACATCCACAAAGACTACGTGTTCAAGCTGCACTTCAAGTCCCACGTCTACTACTTCAGGGCGGAAAGCGAGTACACGTTCGAAAGGTAGCTGCCCCCTTCCCAGGCACAGGGCTCTGCTCCCAAGTTAGCAAGTGAGATGGCCCCACCCTTCCCTGCCAACTGAAGTGTTTAGACCTGGGGTCCCACTGCCTGACACCAGCAGGCGATATTGTTCTCATGGCAGAGAGTGGGGTCCCGACTTCCCTGGGCCCTTACCCTGCACGGCGTTGGCTGAGGCCCTAGACATCTTGCTTGGAGATCTCTGATGTGTGTGTACGGGACTATGAAGCTAAGCCCCAGTGCGTGCCGCTACACCGGCCTCTGCTGGCCCAGCTTTACCCACCCAGGCCCAGTGGAAGCCTTTCACGACAAAAACCAAACTGCACCTCGGGCTGCGCAGTCTGTGGCTGCAGCAGTACTAGTCACGCTGCTGCTGCCAGGGCTGTGGCAGAAATGCTGTTTCAGGTCAAAGGACCGTATGAGGAAGGAAAACTCTTCAGGGTTATTAGTGAGACTGGCTACATGGTGTAATGGGACCCAGGGACCACAGACTTCGTTTAACCAAGAAATAAAGCGAAATAAGTCAGGCCTAAGGCTGTTCTGAGCCACCCCCTGTGGGGAGGGAGGTCCTCAGGCTGCAGACCAGACAGGGCAGTCCCCAATTCAGGGACTGCTGGCCATGTTGTGGGACAGAACAGCAGTTTGTCAATCAATCCCAGGGATTTTTAAAGCAGCGGGGACAATTACGCGTACTTCCCAGTAAATTCTTTGGAAATAGCACGATGCTTTAAAACCAGAGTTTAAAACTCCTGTGATATCCAAAGGTAGCACTTCCACTTCCTAAGCAATATCACCAGAAAAGGAACCCAGAGGAGAACCATTTGAGAACCATTCTCAAATCTGATCCTGGACTGAAAAACTTAGTTTGAGGGACTGAGCTCGAGAGCTGGGTTTAACCAAGTTGGGATTTTGTTATTATTGTGGCAAAGGGCCCCGCCTTGCAGTCCAGATCCTGAAAGGCCTGGGGCCAGGTAATTTGGGGAGTCTGTCCTGCATCGTGTAGGATGTTCAGGGCATCCCTAGCTTCCACCCACTAGATGCCCTCAGCAACCCCTCAGTTGGGACATCTAAAAATGTCTCCAGACCTTACCAAATGGGACAGCATCACAGCCATTTGAGAATCACTGGTACAGAGCAAATACACAAACATATAAAATGGAGATTCAGGCGTGGTGGTGCAGGCTTGTAGTCCCAACTCCAGTATGAGTGACAGCCGGACCCTGTCTCAAAGGGGGAGCTTCCACTAAGCAGGATGGGACACGCCCCGCCATTCTCTGCAGTGTCCATGAAAATAGGAGGTAGCGTTCTCCCCAACAGCCGAGGCCACCTCACTCCTAACTGCTCCAATGGAGTGGGCAGTGTCACCTCAGCAAGGTGCTTACAGCTCCATATTAAATGAGTGCCCAGGCCAGTAGGTCTCCACTGTACAGAACGCCTGGGTGCTGGGCGTTCCCTTGCTCTCCTGCTGAAGTGGCAGATTGCCAACAAGGCGACCTGACTTCACCCCGTGTTTCCATAAGCGATGCCCACCAAAGCGTCATGAGTCCGTCCAAACAAAAAAAAAGTTGACTGACTGACGTTCCCGTGTTGCAGGTGGATGGAAGTGATCCGCAGTGCCACCAGCTCTGCCTCGCGGGCCCACGTGTTGAGTCACAAAGAGTCTCTCGTGTATTGATGGCCGGACACACTCGTTTCCGCAGTGGCTGCTCTCCTGGAAGACGTTTTCTTTCTTCTGTATTAATGAAGCCTGGTAAAATTAACACCTGTCTGAAAATCAAAAACATGGCTTCCCAGCAGCTCTCCTGTCTCCACAGCCGCGTTTTTCAACCCCCTCCTCCCAGCATCTGAATGAACAGCGCTCCCACCTCCAGTCCTGGCATCCGCTGGGGGCGCTGTTCTTTAGCTAGTGCCAGTATTAAAACATTGTCATTACGAGAGTGCCAAATGACATCTTCCCTCCACCCTGCCCCTGAAAAACACACACACATCCGTTCAACACAAGACAGGGCAAGTGTTTTTTGTTTTTTTTTCCCCTAAAAAAAGAAACTTTTGTTATTTTCACCTATTGGCTGCTGCATTTTACAAAGTGGATTTCCTGGTGTTTGCAATACACTCGGTGCAGCCTTAAGCAAATGAGATCATTTTCAGATTTCGTTTTTTCAGTCTTTCTACTTTTGTAATAATAGGAAGTTAGTAGGACTCACTTCTCTGATTACTAAGCAATTTGCAGCACACAGCGTTCCACTGCGGGGTTTCACGCTCACCTGAAAACGCCCGTTCCCGACTTCCTGGTGCAAGTTGACCAAATCGTTTTAAGTGGTAACTCTTTCCAAACCGTAGCAGGGTTGTTTTCTGTTAAGAGAAGCCGAGATCCAGTGCAATACCTGGACTGTCACCGTCCTGTGAGTGGTGTACACAATGGGAAGATAAGCCGTGGTGTTTTGCTGTGTGTGTCACAAGCATGAAAACCTGTATGTCATTGATCAGGGCCATTTGTGGTATGTTCCGTGATGAGCGTTTAGTGAGCGTGCTGGCTGCAGAGCACTATGAAATCATGGTACGTAGTCCCCGGCACCTGTCGTTATTCCTATATCCTCCTGCAACTGTGGTTTGAAACTGCGCATTCTCTAGTAGTATATATCGTGCCTGTCTTCAAAAACATTTACCTTTTTATACTCATTCCCCCCAGGCATGGGGTAGTGTCAGACTGCACAGGGAACGTGGTTTCCAACGGTTCAGGCCCCCACTCGGGAAACATCTGTCTGTTCTCGACGGTGATGGGGTGGCTGCCATTCCCTTGGTTTTCCTAAGCCCTTTCTAACGAGAGTCTCAAGCTGAGGCGACGGCCGATTCAACCCAGTTCCTTCCAGTGCCCCGGACCATGGCACCTGCCCACCTGAGAACCAGGAGCACGCCCTCTCTGTGGAGCTTGGACTGGTGTACCTGGAAACGGCAACTTGCAAACAAAGAGCCTGACATGTGTTAATCATTTGCCTTACAAGATGTACCAGACGGTTTCCAGTACTAACAAAGGGAATAAAAATACCTCACGCCACAATCCAACATATTGACGTTTTAAGGCAAAACAACCAACTTTGTCTGTAGTCTTCATTTTCTGTGTGGTGTGTGTGGTTGGGGCGGGGGGGGGAAGGGGACACTCCAGCAAGGGTTTCTAAAGCCCCCATGTTATCGGGCTCCCTCCAGAAGTCACTGGTCACTCATTCCTGGAGACTTGGGGACGAGGCAGTCTCCTCAGCTAGTTCTGGATGATTCCAAACTACTTTGCTAGACACTGGTGGTTCTGACCTGTGACCAGCACCTCTGCTTCCTGTGTGCCCTCAGGAAAATACTAGTGTGGGTAACAGTCCACGCCCAAGCTGCCAGGGACAGATGGAGTTTGAGACACGCTACAGACAAGACACACAATGACGCAGATACTCGTTTTCTTGAGCTTTATTGGCCCCTGCATGATACAGTCCCTGTGCTTAAGAACATGCCCTATTAAGTCACTGCCTTTGCTGACATATTTTAGAGCAGAAATACAGAAGCTGTTTTTAAAGAAGGAAATGTAAAAAAATGCTTATAAATTGACCGTGTTTTGCCAAAGGAAAGGTACAAAATGCTACCTACAGAACCAAACCAGCCACTTCACAGGAGCAATTCAGGAATAAAATTTTTGGATAAGGAAGGCAGATACACTTCCAAAAAAATCAGAACCCAGCAGGTGGTGGCCAGGACATCCCAAACGACACTGGTGTCCACCTCGCTGGCAGCAGCCACCCAGCCCACAGCCCTCGTCTCCCAGAGGCAGAGGCTGAGCACCTCCCCAGGCTGCAGGCTCCAGGTAGCTGAGCCAGGAGCAGCTCAGGGCTGGCACTGAGAGGCTATTGGTGACAGTAAACCCATCTCAAAGGCTGGGCCCGCGGGTCTGGCTACAGACCAGCGGCAGCTGATGCTGAGGCAGGTTCCAGTTGTAGCCCTGGTGCCTGGGCTCTCTGTTAATGCAGGCCTGGAAGTGGCTACACAAAGGCCAGCTTCCTTGGCTAAGATGCCCTTAAAAACTCTGGAGCTGATGTTGTGTGTCAACAGAAAGTAACAGCCCAGGAGACAGTGTACAGTGGCGAGCTTTCTAACTCCATCAAACCCCATCTGCCCCGACAGGAAATGCTGCCAATCAACTCAATGCTGCCAAAGATTCACTTGTTGCTCCACGGGGGAAGGAGCTGAGTAGGATTAGTCTGGCGACTGCAGAGACTCCCCGTTCATACCAATATTCTTCATCAGAACCCAGTCCCTCGAGCAGCACAACCACTGTTACTAGCATGAGACTGGCTTCAGTGTTAAAAACTGATGTCACTGTCCATTTGTAAATCTGAAGACCTCTGTGAATCAGAGAAGCTGCTGTCTGCCCTGGCTCACTTAAAAATCGGGTAACAGCACACCCTGGGGAACACACACTCATCTGTGCGATTCTCTCACAAAGACAAAACTAACCTTTGGCTTATGCCGCCTGCTTCACGTAAGGAAACAGTTCCCCACACACAATATTCCCTGGAAATACAAAATGAAATCTTCCCCAATTTTATTATTCCAGATAACATTCTTGTGCAGAGTAATGAGTACAATAAGAATTAGCAACTCAGTTCTATTTCCCCTAACCAAAATATATCCCTTATAGAAATTAAAGAGTTCAACCCAAATCCACTTCTAATAAAATACCTCAATTTTAGAGCTTAAAAACCAGACTGCACTAGCAAACTGACACAATAACCCACTCAAGCATCTGTAGCTCAGGGCTCTGTCCCCCCTGTAGCTTAGAGGCCACTAGACCAGCAGATAGCTGAGCTACATCCCCAAGCTCACCCACTAACTTCCTTGCTTCCAAAAATCCTCACTCCACAAGAACTGGCACACCCACGGGAGATGTCAATCATCAGCTTCAACACACATAAAAGAATGCTTCATGTACCAGTCAACAACTGCTGCAAGAACTCTCCCATTCCAGAAACCCAGAGATTTTCCCCCTCGCCAAGCAAGGCCCCACAGCAAACCAAGAAAAATAGACACACTGGCTGCCTGGCTAGCAGGCACAGGCCCCTTTCAGAGAAGCAAAATAACCCTTAAGGTCCCCAGCAACCGCTACAGCAATCGCACAGATCAGCAACCTCCAACCGCATCATCTCAGTGAGCAAGTGTGCAAGCTGTCCAGGGCGCTGACCTGGGGACTTCTCCCAGGAGTCTTCCAAAGTGTCTCATCACACACGCACAGCCACAAGTACACACGCACGACCACACGTACACCGCAGGTGCCCTGTCCTCTGAAGAGTCACATTTCAAGGAGTATGCAAAATAAGCGTGTTATAAAATTTATTCGTGTAAGCATTCAGACATTTTTAGGTGGGAAAGATGATATGCAGAATCCACTACAAGGTGCAACAGAAAATCGTATTGGAAAGGACGGTACATCTGGCGCAGACCAGCAGTGGCACGATTCCAAACAAATGTCAGACGAGAGCGCTTCATGGGGAGAAACTGAAAATAATAATTTAAAGCTTCATGAGGCAAGATATGTTCCAATTTAAAACACTAAGAAATAGTACCATCGATGAAAAAGGAAATCAACCTCTAAGTGTACCAAAAGGGGCGTAGGGCAAACAAGAGGAAAATTTGCATTTGTTGAGGTACAAATAGGAGTGTTCCGTAAGAGAGGGGCATTAATTATTATTAATGACAAACCCTGCAAATACAAAATAAAACCCAAATCACTGGTCACAGAATTCAAAATGTACATGTAATAAAGGCAAGGCAATAGACTCAAGTTATGGCCTGTCGAATATTTACTCCACTGACGTTATCTACAAAAGCACTTGGCCAGTTTGTACACAGTGATTCCTTATGCACGCCGAAAGGGTTTCCGTAAAAATGACACTATATACAAATCTGTACAGCCATCCACCAGAGCGATTCTCCAGCTCCCAGAGGGAGCTATCAACTTAAAGCAGGATTCCTGAGGTTTCATGTCTTTAGTTGCCTTATCATAATCCCAAATATACATTTCAGGGTTTTTGTGTTTAAAGACACTTTCCTTGAATATGTGCACTATGGTTAAAATTAAAAACCAAAGTAATAAAATAAAATAAAATGATCGCTGGAAGGAGCTGACCCTCCCCACCCATCTGAGAGACTTCATCTGGCTGTGGCACAGCGAAGACTGTGTGTGTCCCTGGACGGGCGCCCGGCGTTGGGGTGGCCCCCGGTGGCGCACCTCTTCAGTGGAGTCAGCGAAGGCTCTCGTTGACTTTTTAAAAGAAGGAGGATGAAGAAGGAAAAAAGGAAAAACAAAACCCCAAATGCCAAAGGAATTTCAGTGGGATGAAGTTCCTCCACCACTTAGAGAATATCTAGGGAAAAAGAGAGAGAGAGAAGTGAATACATGTCATTTCTCATCCCTGTGTAGAAATTCACATAGTAACCAAAATCTTAAGTTTTCATAGGAAATTCCAAGTCATACAAAAATAACTGGAGCAAATATCAATGGGTAAGTCTAATTTTAAGCGAATGCATATGAAGATTGAGAAGATCATGATTCTCACACAAAAACTCCAGAGTGTGTCACAAAAACCTAGAATGGGTTCAGCCTCTCTGGAGAGATGTGAATAAAACAGGAAATAATATCTTTTTACTTATGATCAATTGTTAAAAAGTGAAAATTAATCCATACACGATGACACAGTAAGATTCCAGGGATGCATATACATTCCCGATGTGAGGGCAGGAAACCCATTTTGGCTATAAAAATACTGATGTAGTCCAAGAATCTATTTCCTAGAACTGCTTCCGAAATACGGTCCAAAGCAGGAACAACCCGTCTGCACAAAAATGTCTCTTGGGATTTTCGTAATTACACTAATTTGGAAACAACTGTGATGCCCAACAGTACAGAATCAGTTAAGCAAATTATACAAACTGAAATAACACAGACTAAAATTGGTAATTATCTGTATCTACGTGTATATATATAAAAGCAATATTAAAAATATGTACAAGTTTAAAAGTACATACAAAATTACAGGTTGGGCATCCCTTATCTGAAATGCTTCTGGCTTTGCATCTGGGAATATCTGCATTATACTTACCAATGTGCATCCCCAAATCCAAAATCTGACATGGCCCAGAGAGCAGTTCCTTTGAGCCTCACACTGGTGCTCAAAAAGTTTCAGATTGGGGATTTGGGCTATTCATCCTGTATATGTGCGCTACATAAGTATAGTTTACACGCACAACTTCTGTATCCTAAAAATAAGTACTATAGAAATTCTAAAAAATCTTATCTGCACTATAAGGTAGATAAGAGAATTCAGTAAGTTTATAACCTGGGATGACAACAGAAGGCAATGCACCCAAAGATGATGATGAGATTTGGGCTACGGTGGTGGGATCATGGGTAATTTCTGTGTCTTCCAAAAATTCTACAAGATTGTCTCTAGAATACAAAAAAGGGTGAGGACAGGGTCCCCTCAAGACCACGATTCCCTCAACCATTTTACAGCAGACTCCAAGTCACAGGTCCGGGAGAGATGGCTGAGGACGTATTTGGCGAGGCTAATCTCAAACCTTCCCATCTAGAGCTCCTCTTTTAAGGCATCTGAAATACTTGGCACCCTCCCAGAGAACGAATGGTTACATAAGGTCCTCCCAAAAGCACGTGTTAGCCACGGAGCCTAAGACTCAATTATAAAGAAGTACAAATGACTAAATCACAGGATGAGTTGATGTCACACAAAAGAATCCAAACATTAATTCCAGCTGAGACAGAAATAAGTACCATAGAAATTCTAAAAAATGGATCCATACATGATGACATAGTAAGCTCTGAAAATGCTTCAGACGAGAGGCAGCTCTCACTTTTCCTACAGTCATCCACTGAAATAACGTGTTCGGAGCAAAACTGGCAGGAAGTCTAAGCCACGGCCCCGTGGTTTTGGCAGCCAGCAGAGGTGAATACTCAGTGGGAGCTTCAGGGGCAGGGAAGGGAGAAGTGGGGGCCACAGCCAAGCCTGCAGGGAGACGATAAGCACCCCAATAGGCAGGTCGTCTGAGGACAGAGGAGGAAAGAGGGGCACTCATCACAGACAAAGGCAAGAGAGCGCCGACTCGGCCTCCCCGTGTGTCACTGCAAAGTAAAGTTTTAAACACAACACAGACATCAGGTAGCTACAGACCCACATGAGGTTAAAGAGGGTCATCCCCAGCCACGATGCCCAGTGAGCACGTGCAATGTGCTGCCTGTGAATGGAGATGTGCTGAGTGTAAAGGACACATCAATTCCAAAGACGGTCCCCCCAAAAATGTAAAATATCTTATTGATGATTGTTGGTATTAATGTTGAAATAATACTTTGGATCTGGCAGGTTAAAAATGTATTGTTAAAAGTAATTTCACTTCATTTTGCTTTTTAAAAATATGGCTATGAGAAAATGTAAAATTCTCTTTTTGTTGGGTTTTTAGAGTCAGGGTCTCACTCTGTTGCCCAACCTGGAGTGCAGAGGTGATCATAGCCGTAGCCTCGAACTCCTCGGCCTGAGAAATTCTACAGCCTCAGCCTCCCAAGTAGCTAGGACCACAGGTACAAGTCACCATGCCTGGCTAAATTTTTTTTTTTTTTTTTTTTTGGTAGAGACAGGGTCTTGCTATTTTGCCCAGGCTGGTCTCAAACACTTGGCCTCAAGCGATCCTCCTGCCTGGGCCTCCCAAAGCATTGGGATTACAGGCGTGAGCCACCACATCCAGCAGAAAACGTAAAATTCTGCATGTGGCCCCCATTGTACTTCTACTGGCCAGCACTAGTACAGATCAACTTGCCTTAACAACTGAAAGAAGAGGAACAGGGAGACAGGGGTCTGGAAATGGGAAACATGGATCAGTTCAACACATATAAGCCAGATGCTCTGCCCTGGAGCTCCTGGGGAAATCAAGTCATGTATACAAACAAACAGTTCATAACAATTTCAGGCAATTCTGAACAATGCGGAAAGTATTGGTTCTAAAAGTAATACTACAAAAGCAGAAAACAAAACGCCGAACAAGACAGTAACAATCCTGCGAGTTTCTGGTTTTGTTCTATTTGCTTTATTATAAGGCTCTTTCTAATGAGAAATAATGTCACTAGCATGAGGTATGTGATACTAAGTTTGAGAAATCAAAAAATTTGTGTTCAGGCGAAAGATGGATGACTTTTTCATTCTATTTTCCTGTATTCCTATACTGTTTTGGGTATCAAAGGAGGGAGGGATCATCCTTCAATTGCCTCAAAATTAAAGGCAGCCAATAAATCATTTTTATTTTCTAGCAACTTAAAAAGTTGAAATGGCACACTAAGAAACCCGAGTTCAGAAGCATAAACCGGAAGTATCAGAGCTGTGGTGTTCTCCCGCCATCCCCACTTAGAGGGGCTCTTCACAGGACAGTAGGCAGCCCCTTCAATCACTCCCAGATAGCAAAAGGGACCTCACACGCGCACAACTTCTTTATGTACTGTCAGGTGGGACACATCTCAGGGAAGACCTGGAAATCCCCGTCATCATCACAGAGGCTCAGCCAGCTTTGGTAGGGGCATCAGCCTGGACACCTGAAGATGAATGTCAAGGCAGCAGCACGCCTGGTCCTCCCGGGGTGGGGGAGGACAGCCCAGTGACAAATCACCCTTGGGTCACACAGAGCAGCTGCCCAGCACACATCCACTGCCTCCAAACACCTGCGCCTGTGCCCATGGCAGGTAGGAGGGGCTTGGTTTCCATGGTTACTCCTACAACAAGCTGGGAGGGGGCAGGGAGGGCGAAGCCGTCACCCCACTGAGTCCTCACCCACAGTGTGTGTAACAGGTGGGGCCACTGGGCAGGGACAAAAGCTCCCTACAGGCTGGCACAGATGAGCCCCTACCAAGGAGGCTTGCAGACAAGACACACACAGCTAAGACAGCGAACACACCTGCACCTGCTCCCGCCGAGGTGACCACACCAAAGCTGCTGGCATTTCTCACATTGACTTTAAAGCCAAAAACCAGAGAGACAGTTACACACATCTGGCTAAGAACGATCATTCTCTGGCCAATAATTAAGCTGCATAATTAAGAGGAAACAGATTATTTCACCACCACCCTGTATTTGTGTGGCAAGAGCTACAAACGCACAAAGTCCTGCGGGCTTTTCCAGCAGTTTCCAGATTCAGATCCTTCACTCACATTGATTTCTAGAATTCAACAAAGTCTCCTCTAATTCAACTCTGTGTGTACCCTGAGGCCTGCAAGACAACAGGAACAGACAGGCCAAGAGCGAAGTACCAAACTCACCAACCGAGTCCCAGGCCAAGTGCAGGCCTCTCCTTCCCCAGCCCAGGGGGGCCCCAGGCAGTTACCTCTGGAGCCGCTGCACGAGCTGGGCCACCATGGTGTCGGAAATGCCGGGGCACGCCTCCTCCGCTAGGAAGATGGCCCCTCGCAGCTCTTCAATGGACCCCAAGTTCCCGCCGCATGCCTGGCTCTTCTCCTTCAACTGAAAACACACGAACAGGAAGAACAGTGTGAGGTGCACCAGCTGCAGAACCGGGAAGCATGCTTTTCAAGGAGCAACACAGCGCGTGGACCATGACACCACCCCAGCCCCGGGGTGTCCGGGAAAGGCTCTGACTCGGGATCCAGACCACTTCAGATCCCTGGGTTTTTTTTGTTTTTTGAGATGGGGTCTGGCTTTGTTGCCCACCCTGGAGTACAGTGGCGCGATCTCAACTCACAGCAACCTCCGCCCCCTGGGTTCAAGCAATTCTCCTGCCTCAGCCTCCCGAGTAGCTGGGATTACAGGTCCCTGCCACCACGTCCAGCTAATTTTTGTATTTTTAATAAGGCAGGGTTTCACCATGTTGGCCAGGCTGGTCTCGAACCCCTGACCTCAAGTGATTCGCCCGCCTTGGCCTCAAAGTGTTGGGATTACAGGCATGAGCCACTGCGCCCAGCCCAGATTCCTTCTGAAGAAAGGTGATTCAAATGCTCTGAGAGCAGTTATGTATAGACAGGGTAATCGTCAGACCATAACCGTGACTGTTCTAGGCCAGAACAGAGACGACTAGCTCTCTGTGTGCCTCTCCCGAGTCTCACCATGATGGACTGTACTCTCTGTGCTCTTTTCCCATTTCAACCATAACCTTGTACCAGAAAAGCAATTTCAAAGGCTATCGTAAGTTAATCTAATCTCAATATGAAACTGCCACGTGGGCCGTCAAAGCTTACTTCCTCATGTTAATGGGTTGGTTCTTAAACTCCAGCAAACTGCCTTTGTGATCCACAGTAGTGTCAAAACATTCCATTTCATGTAAGTGGCAGCCTTAAATTCTGGGAATCTCCAGTGTCCTTCCTCTACTCCCAAGAGAAATCACAACAGTGCCTTCAGGCACTTCCCTAAGTTAAAGGTCAACTAAGTCTCTCTCTGGAAGGCCCAGAAATGTGAACTGTGAAAGTAAGAGCTGTTCAATCAAGATACAGCATGGCTCAGAACTCGACAGAAGAGGCCCTTCGTGGTGGCTCCAGAGATGATGGACACCGCCTCCTTTTCAGGGAAGTAAGAAACATCTCAGGCGACATTCAGCTTGGTTTGCAGGTTGTTGAACACATGCTGTCATTTCCAAACCCAGCCCTGCCCTGAGAGCCACAGCTTCTCTCTCCGCTGCTGAAGGGGCAGGCAGGAACAGGAAAGTCTGACCTCAGAGGGCCAATGGGTGCGGAGAGCATTTGTTCCTGAAGCTCTTGCTGTCCCAGAGGGCCCACCCCGCCGGCCCCGAGATGGCCACTTGTGTTTGTCTAGGACTCCCCCACAGTATTTACAAGTCCTGACAGGATCATGTACCATCCAGCACTCTCCCTCCTGCCCGTGTCCCGCCTCTAAGTCTCAAAGAAGGAGCAAAGGCAGAAGAAGGGCTGCCCTGGGAGAGGGCCAGTCCCCTCACTGTGTGGAACGTACTGGACCCACCACTGACTTCACGGAGCAACCTGACCTGTGCTCCCTGAAGGAAAGCAGGGACGCCAACGCCCGTCTCCTCAATGGCCTCATCTGTAAACATGGGGCTATAATCCTTCTATTGAGCTTCTGCAAGTATTGTATGAAATAATGCACATTAAACACTCTGAACTCTAGGGTAGCAAATATCATTCATAAAAATACATTAGGAAAGATGCGAGTTTAGCATTTGGTTAGCTGGAAAATCCAGGATACGATCGCATTTAGGATATGTCCTGAATACTTATGTCAAAGTTCCTTCATGAGCCCAGTAAAAAAATAAACAGCCTCAGGTAAATGGAAAAACTCCATGCACTTTCCCTAACTGCCTGACTGACCCGATTCCAGAGGCCAACGGCAGAGCCGCAGGAGCGCAGCCTGGAAATCCCACGGGGCCCACTCCCATGGGACAAAATGAAGAGCAAGCTGGCACTCAACCTGGACATCCTAGGTAGGAAGAACACAGGTGCCCAGAACCATGAGCCAGGGCTGAAGCCAGACATCCAGCAGGGCCTCCGCGTGCCCTGTGCCTTCCCCGACATCAGCGGGCTCGGCTGTTTTCCACTTGAAGCTGCAGGTGAGGCCTCGGGCCCCGGCCACAGCCCTGCTCGCACTGGGCCCTGAAACTTGCCAGGTCAGAGGCCCTCAGACAAACCCTCCAGGGCAGGGCAACAGGTGCAGGCTCACTGGAGGGCTGGGAAGAGGCACTGGCAGGCTGGGCACAGCCCACGGCCAGGGATTCCCCACTGCATGACGCATGCACAGGAGAGGGGAATGAGCTCCTACGATGCTTCCTCCTCCGAAGGCCTCCCCCTTCAAGGACCAGGGCCCCCAAACACAGCCGCAGTGGAAAGCTGCCCAAAGAGGGCGATCCCCATGCAAACAGATGTGTGTGTGGCCCACAGTGAATACCTCAAAGGCAACCTCAGCCAGGAAGGGGCACAACAAGAAAAGGGGGGACTTCCAACATATTTTCAAATCCGCTACTAACCAGAGGCAGAACAACCTTCATTCTTATAAAGCCTACTTTTGAAAATCTCTCAAACCACGGCCGGGAGCACTTTCCTCTGGGAGGGAGAGGCTGAGCAGAGGGTGGGCACGGCACGGGGAGGCCCAGCCGGGAGCGCAGCACTGCTGAGCGGAGGAGGGACTTTGGTGAAACATGTGGCTCAGGGGAGACCGGAGGACTCCAGGGCATCCAACGTCTTCCTTAGAACAAAGACTCTACTTTTCATATGGCCAGAAATAGGTCTGAGGCAAAGGAAGCAGGCTGCACCCAATGAGATTTGCTAAAAAGCAGTGCAACGGGTGACACAGGGTCTCAGGCTGGGTCACTGTCATCCAGTCTGCACACTCCAGGCTGTGGCGGAGTGGCCACCGTCCAGGACAGTGGGAGGTGCAAGGTGGTGCCTGACGCTGACAGCCTTTGGGGAGGCACCATGCAGGCTTTCTGAGCCTTTGCCAGTTTGTCTTAATGTCCCCAACTCTTACTGGCAACATCACCACTGAAGTGTGTCCAGCTTCTCCCTCCCTCTTCCCTCCCACTCCGAAAAGGTCAGCCAGGTACCTACCTCTGCAAAGAGAGGAGAAATAATTGTAGATAAACACTGAGAGAAAGGCCTCTTTGGGATGTCTTTCATCTTGGGGGAGAGGAAAAAAAGGTCATCAGAAACAGTTGACGTTCACATCGGCAATAATGCAACGAACCTCTCACTCCTACACTTCACGCCGAGGAAACGCCCTCTGCGCGCCATGACAGCTGAAGACTATCGGCTGCCTCTCGCTAGACTTCAAAGTCTCATCTGCAGTGACATGCAAAACCCACACGCCAGGGACACCGGCATCTGGGTTCCATGTGGAAGGGGACTTTGCGTGGGCGCAGGTGGTGAACTGCCTCGTCTCGCTATCTACGCAGAAGTGCTTTACTGGTTGGACGTGATGGCTCACACCTGTCATTCCAACACTTTGGGAAGCCGAGGCAGGAGGATCACTTGAGCCCAAGAGTTTGAGACCAGCCTGGGCAACATAGTGAGACCCTGTTTCTAAAAAAAAAAAAAGACAAAAATAAAAATAAAAAGTTTTACATAAACTGGGCATGGTGTCACATGCCTGCAATCCCAGTTACTCAGGAGGTTGAGGTGGGAGGATCGCTTGAGCCCAGGAGTTTGAGGCTGCAGTGGGCTCTGATGGCACCACTGCATTCTAGCCTGGGTGACAGAGACCCCGTTTCAAAAAAAAAAAAAAGAAAGAGAGAGAGAGAGAAAAGCACTTTACTAATGAAACCCTGAAAATAGAAATCAGGTCAAGATTGGCCATTCCAAGTGCTGTCTATGACAGAGGCCGAGTTTCTACTTTTGCAGCCTCTAATTGGACATTACCTGTTCACTTATCAAAGCAGGACTTGTAGGATCAACAGGGCACAGCTACTGGCCCACCCTGCCTGAGAGAAACTACACCACTATGTTTTACACAAGACCCTAAATATATGGCCTTTCATAAATTTAACAGGCATAAAACCAATTAATCAAAATTGTTTTACATAAATATCAAAAGCAATGCATTTATTTATAAGGTCCTTAAAACTCAATCACAAAATTATGATATGTATGTAAGTAACCCCAACATGCACAACAGTCCCCCAAAGAGAGCTATGAAGTCATTTCACGGGTCACCCCCAAACCCCATGACATTGCCACATGTCAGGACATCCTAACTTGACTGCAGGGCTGCAGAGAGCAGAATGGAGTGGCACAGAACAGACCAGAGGCCAGACTCCCCGGTGTGAACACCTGGATCACCAGACAGAACTAAAGCTCTCAATCCGTCCATCCCCTAGCAACAAAATTCTATGAGAGCTGCCACCCGCACCCACAGCAAGCTTCACACACACGTGCCTCCAAAACACCGCAGACTGAGGTCAGTGTGGCCATTCTGGAGGGAGCAGACGTACCTTATTTCTGTCCAAGTCCGATGGCTGAAGAGCTCCATTCTCCAGATTCTTGGGATCTTTTTCCCGGATTGTGAAGATCCAGTCCCCAGAATCGCTGCCCCCTGAGGCCTGGCCATCTGTTTCCCTTAACACAGACACGCAGGGAGATCCCATCAGCGCTCGCACGTCTGCTCTGGGGGCGCTGGGACGTTTGGGGGAGGCCGCCTGGGGACCTCCGAACCCACGCCCACCAGCGCCAAGTCCCCACCATAACACCCATGTCCAGTCCCTTGGGGATTTTCCAGAGATGCCCCGCCTCCTCCCTCACAGAGACGAGACCATCGCGAGGTGATTCCCGCACCTCCCTGGTGTGCCAGCGTGTGCGTGCCCACTCTCCTCCTCCTCCTGGAGGACACCTCCCCCGCCTCCCTGGGAGCCCATCTCTGGGCCATCAGCTTCTCTCTGCTGGGCTCCTCCTCTCACCAGGAAAGCAGATGTCTGTGTGTTGGGTGTGGTGGCTCATGCCTGTCATTCCAACACTTCGGCCTCACCTCGGCCGTCTCTCAGCCCCGGTTCCAGGATCCACACTCACTGCCTCTATTTGGTACCCTCCACTCGCTCCAAAGCCCGCCGGTGTCCCTCCGAGCACTCCCTCCCCCATCATGAGATGTGTGCTGACTCCCTGTCCTGCGTGGGCCTCAGAGGCAATGAGCCCTTGGCCCTGCTCATCATCCTGACGCCTGTGGCCCCACTGAGCCTGCACCTCCTCCCGCCCCTCGGCCACACCTCTCCCCTCTCATTCACAGGCGGAGCCTCACCCTCATGCCGGCTTCCCTAGGGGCCGGCCTCACTCCCCCACACGCCCCGACTGACACCCTTTGTTCTCTTGGCTCCAGTGACCTCCACAGAGCAGTGGCCCCTAAGCCCACTTAACCTGCCCAGCTTTCTCACCTGAATGCCACACCTCGGTGCCACTTCACACAGGACGTCTCCTCCTGGACAACTCAGACTCATACATGGTCCACCCCACACTCGGCTTCCTGCACCACACATCACAACGCCTGTGGCCACGCTGCCCAAGCCTGGAACGTGGGCTTCCCTCCTTCACCCAAATCCACCGCCACGTCCTGGCTCTCAAACCTCTCTCCAGTCCCTATCTTGTCATCCCTGTTGCTACCCCGGCAATCTCCCAATGGCAGTACCTCAAGAACTTCCGAGGGCAGTGGTCTCAAACTTGGCTTTAAACTGCCATCACCTAGAGACACTGAAAACCCACTTAGGGTGTCACCCCCGGAAATCCTCATTCATCTGGCCTGGCGCATGGACCTGCACTGTGGGCCAAGTTTGACTCCTGCCAAGGCATGCACGAGAACAGACGAGCCCAGGCTTGGACTTCCAGACACAAGCCTACCCGACCGCCTTCCCCAGCCCTCGCCACACAAATGGCTCCAGCCCCGCTTCGCCTCTTCAGCCAAGGGAATTCCTAGATGCCGAACTTGACAGCAGTTCTCAGAAAGTCACCGCTGGTACAGAAGCTTCTACCAGACACAACAGAGAATCACAAACACGTGCATTTCTGGCCTTTCAGACATCCATGAAAAGCAGTTTCACCTGATCATGATTTTAAGAACAGAAAGTGTAATGGAAAACAAAACAGAGCAGAACCGAACGAAACAAAACAGAATCAAACAGCCAGGCCCAGTTCCCTACGCACAGCTCTGCCACAGAGTTCACTCGTAGAACTTCCACCAGCAACATCCAGAGGCTCAGCTCCCCAACAGGCCCAGGATGTGGCTAACACAGCAACCGCCACCAGCCTGGATTGTCTAAAAAAAACTCAACAGAAAACGAAACCCACACCAAACAAGTGACAAAGACCAGTGGGTCCCTCCCACACACACGCTCGGGTCGCTCAGGGGCCAACTTACGCGTCTGAATCCTCGGAGCTCGAGTCGTCGTGGCTCTGCTCGGCCTTCCATCTCTTGTACCTGTCAATGAGCTCGGTCAGGTAGGAAGTTTTCTTTGCATTGCGTAGTATAAACTTGTGCTTCAGTAACTCCTTAGCAGTGGGTCTCTGGAAAAACACACACAACAACAAAATATGAGATGAAGCTCTTGATCCCACCCCAAAGGACAGACTTCTGCCTCAAAATGTCAACCCGCCACACTGACACCTGATGGCTGCGATTCTACTCCGCACCTCTTCTCACTGTGACTCACCCAAAGACGAGGCGCTCAGGACCTACGCCTGGGCTCCAGGTACCATGGTGGGCAGGGCAGTGACTTTCTAAGGAGGTCCCTAATAAATGCATTTCCACAGAAACCTCTGCACAGAGCTTCACAGGGATCATTTAAGAGACCTTATCTCCTAGCTTATGAAATACTTTATGGCAAATAGCTGACAGAATGTATGTTCTATGTCGCTTTAACTTTTTTTGAGATGGAGTTTTGCTCGTTGCCCAGGCTGGAGTGCAGTGGCGCGATCTCAGCTCACTACAACCTCACCTCCCCAGTTCAAGCGATTCTCCTACCTCAGTCTCCTGGGTAGCTAGGATTACAGGCCTGAGCCACTATACCCAGTTTTTTAACGTTTGGCCACATCCAACCATATAATAGAAATGTCAATTTGGAATTCTCTCAAAGAAACCGGAAAGGAGCCAGGAGATGCCCTTTCTCCTGTCTGCTGAAAGAGCAGCTGGGCGCTCTGCATCACCAACTTTCCCAGTTGAGAAGGGCTGTTTCCCAGGTCCCTCCCTTCCCTTGTGATTGGGCTGAAGACTTCACCCATGCCCTGGGCTCAGCACCTGGTCAGCTGCCTGCCTTGAGGATGGCGACAGTGACAGGGAATGTGCTTCCCAAGGAAACCAGCACAGCCCAAATTGGAATAGACACCAGGAACACCCAAATACCGAGTCGAACCGAGTTCCCACTCACTCCAAATTACAAAAGCTTGACTACAAAAGCCAAGCACGTTTTCAGATTCAAACTCATGAGAAACCTGGATCACCCTTGAGTATTCTCCCTCCCCGTCCACCCAAGGGTGAAACCCCAGCTACCCCGGAGGTGCTCGTAGTCTCGCCTCTCAGCCAGCTCCTCGGTAGCTGTGGGGTGGAGCTCTGTGTGCTGGAGCATAAGCCCATACTAGACACATGATTTGTAAAGGAAGACATGCCTGCACGTATCTCCACCAGTGCTGGTGCATGGTGGCTGCAACAAACATCATCTTGTAATAAAATGCAGAGCATCGTGGCGTGCAGGACAAGCCCCACTACCACAAGATGCTGATGTAGTCATCAAATGCTGGTGTGGTGGTCTCAGCCTGCATCTCCCCAGAGGTGCTTAGAAAATGTTGCATTCCTCATGTAATTCTTTTACCAAAATTGGCATATTAGGCAACCATGGTGCTCTTGTAAAAGTAACCACTCATTTTTTTTTTTTTTTTTTTTTTTTTTTTTTGAGACGGAGTCTCGCTTTGTCGCCCAGGCTGGAGTGCAGTGGCCGGATCTCAGCTCACTGCAAGCTCCGCCTCCCGGGTTTACGCCATTCTCCTGCCTCAGCCTCCCGAGTAGCTGGGACTACAGGCGCCCGCCACCTCGCCCGGCTAGTTTTTTGTATTTTTAGTAGAGACGGGGTTTCACCATATTAGCCAGGATGGTCTTGATCTCCTGACCTCGTGATCCGTTTTTACACAAGAGTTAAGAAAAGGGGGGCTCAGTTTGGCCTTCAGCTAACTCTGCTGGAAAACTCCGAAACAAAACAAGGACATATGGTGCTAACACCAACACACACACACACACACACACACATGTGCTAACACCAACACACACACACACACGTGCTAACACCAACACACACACACACGTGCTAACACCAACACACACACACACACACGTGCTAACACCAACACACACACACACACGTGCTAACACCAACACACACACACACACACACGTGCTAACACCAACACACACACACACACACACACACACACACACACACACACACACACACACACACACACACACACACACACCCCTTTCAAAGAAACGTCCTAATTCAGACAGAAAACGAGGCAAAGCCACACAGTCGTTACTGCTGTACGGCTCTGCCAGCGTCTATTAAACCTAAAAAGAGAAAGTAGGTAGGAAGGGGGAGGGGCAGGGGAAGCAGAGGGTGGCTTGGTTATATTTCCTAATCTTTTGTTTCCTAACACACTCCACCTGGAAAGTGAAAACATTTACTTTAAAGACATATTTAGCCATTTGTTTCCAGCTAACCTCTGCCATTACTAAAAACAGTGTAACAGTTTACGGCCTGATCCTCTATAAATATTAAACATTTATGATTCCACATTTAATATTAGGGAGAATATTCTTCAGATTCAATGAAGTATGAGATGGTGGAAATCTAAAAGAAGGAGATTTTTAATACTTAAAAATTAAAATGTATTTGCAAACCAAAGAAGTCAATCATACTTATTTAGGAAAAGAAAAATGAATACCAGGAAGACAGCTGAAAAGTGATTAAAGCAATCCCAACAGGATGTATCTCAGCCGAGTCAAGCCACATATGAGGAGGTATGTGATGATCCCTGGGAACTTACAAAGCTCGGCTCCTTATTCAAACAGGCCTCCACAAACTCCTTGAGGGGTTTACTGTAGTTTCCTTCCAACGTCGGTGGGTTGTTCTTTGGAATGAGGAATAAAACTTTCATGGGGTGCAGCTCGGAATGAGGTGGTTCCCCTCTTGCAAGTTCAATAGCTGTTATGCCCAGGGACCAGATGTCTGCCTGCAACAAGAAAAGCATCTTTACAAACACCAAGCAGGAATCAATTCCAATACACAGTATTTAGGGGGAAAATGGTAACACGTCTCAATACTTCCGAGGTTTTGAAAAAGGCATTTTTAACTGATATTTAAAAACATAAGCTCTCACTATAATTTCAAAAGAGACAACAACATTAGAAACTGTAATATGCCAAATGTTTTCTGCCTCTACATGGAGATGGCTTATCAATTCACTCCTACTACGCCTCCTGCTGGATGCGTTCGGCATTCCCCGTGGAGTCCCGGGAGCCAGCAGGCGGGTAAGAGAGGTGAGCAGAGAGGAGTCAGGGGTGGGTGTACGCTCGTGAGTCACCCCCTCCAGCAGTGCTTAGAACTCAGGGCACAGCTGTGAGGTCGAAAGTGGGTACCTTGGTCTCAAGAGACCCGGGTTGAAATGCCAGTTCTACAAAGTCCTGTGACGTTAGATGAAAGAGCTAACCTCTGAGCCTTGTTTCCCTCGTCTGTAGAATGAGGGTGGAAGAGGAGGAGGAGGTGGCCATACAAGGTGCCTTACAAGGGGCCCAGAACTTAAAAGTTTATTATGAAAATGTTCAAACATACAAAGAACTGAGAAATATTAATATAATGCATCCTCATCTACCTATTGCATGAATTTAGTGGTTATTAACATTTTGCCATACAGGCTTTGTCCATGTGTTCCCAGAGTATATTTTAAAATCAATCAGTTGTCATGACATTTCCCCCCGAGTACTTCAGTGTGCTAATATACGTTTTTTGTTGTTGTTTGTTTTTTTTACTACCTATCAGTGCCTGAAATTAGCACGAATTCCTTAATGTCATGAATAATTAAATGTTCTCAGCTGTTCAAAAACAGTTTATCTGAATCAGGATCCAAAGTCCCCGGGGTACTTTGTCAGGTCGCTAAGGCTCTTCCAACCTAGAACAGTCCTCTCCCCAGTCTCCCCAGTGGCATCAACTTAAAGAAGAAACAGGTCCCAAATTCGCAATTTGTCTGGTGGTTTCTTCCTGGTGTCATTTACCGTGTCTCTCTAGTGCCTGCATTTTCTGCCAAATGTCCTAGAGGAGACATCTGCAGAAGCCACGTGGCCCCCACCAGGACATCTCAGGTCCAGCTGCCCCACCTCCTTCTGCCCAGCACAGGCCTGTGGCACAACCAAGCGGTTAGGCAAAGGAATGAATTCCTGGAACATGTCATGTCAATGAGAAGGGCCAGGCAGTCTTAAGAGGAACTTGGCAGCTCATGAGACTTCGACAGCGGGTGATACCAATCCCCAAACAGGACAGAAGCCAACAATGAGGCAGGATATAGTCCTATACGGGCTGGCAAAAGACGACTTGGGGACATAGAGAACACACCTGAGTCTGGCACAGCTTTCCTGCTGTTCTCACTGTGCATGTAATCCATCATTATTCCAAGAACTTCAGTGAGAATCGAACACATCTCTCATACTCACTCTATAGCAAGGAAATGCACAGGCTGAAGCATCGTTGTGGTGGCTGCAGGGCGCTGTAACTATCCAGAGGACACACTTACCATGTTCCTGCAGCCTTAGTGAGTACCAGAAATCCCTACTGGAAGCCCCCGAGCCCAGCGGTCCATGGGAATGATGCCTACAGCATATTCTATTTCCTTATTCTCAGTGAAGATGAAAAGCTGCCAGCAAGTCTTATTCTAAATTCTTTCTACTAAATCTTATGCTGAAGGGGTCAGCCCAGGAGAGCTGATGTTAGAAGTAATACTAATTTCCTTCCCTCTACAACTTGGACTCTTTGCTTTATTTTGCATTGCGTTATCTTAAAAATCAGCAGAAATGCAACTGATCCCAGTCTCTTGCCCCTAAGAGAGGGGAAGCAGGTGCACGGGAGCACAGGGTGGGTGAGCACCCAGAACTGTGGCAGCGGCAGGAGGACAGGAGTGAGCAGACACAAGGAGGGAGGATGGAGCAGGGGAAAGGCAAGAACAGAGGTGGCTATCGTGACTCTCGTGCAGCAGCGGTTCTTCCACACCAACAGGTGGCTCTCAAGTTTGTGTGATTCCACATCTGTCGGCTTCCCCCAGGCCTCTCAGATTTCGTTACCGCTACTGCTATTTTCAAAGCATGCTGTCTCCTGGCCATACAGACCCAGAGCCTTCTCATTTTTAAGGGCACATAATTTTGGCAGTACATGTGATATTCTGGTATAAGTATACAGTGTGTAACAATCAAATCTGGGTAGCTGGGATACCTCTCACCTCAAACACAGATCATTCCTTTGTGTTGGGTTATTCCGAATCTTCTCTTCTGGCTAATTTGAAACACAGTAAATTATTAACTACGGTCACTCTATTGTGCTACTGAACATGATCTCTGACGGATGCACCTCCAGATCTCCAAGCATCTCTCCACTAGCTAAATGTACTCGGTGACTGGCAGGCAGGCCTCGGCAGAGGCCGGTCTCTGCTGACTACGTCGGTGATGCACTTGCCTTGATTTCACTCAGGCCCAAGGACTTGCTTTCAGGTTCAGGGGCAGACAATAAGCAGGCAGCAGCCAGCACCGAGGAGCGAACGCCTGCTTCTGCACGCCACTGTGTACCACGGGGAAGTTCACTGAGAAAACCTCTGCCAGCCCCATCTGAACACAACCCACATATCACCCTCCCGGCTTCCAAGGAAGGCAGCCAGTACCGCACCATCAAGAACAAACATGCGGGCCGGGCACAGTGGCTCACGCCTGTAATCCCACCACTTTGGGAGCCCAAGGCAGGCAGAGTTCGAGACCAGCCCGGCCAACATGGCGAAACCCCATCTCTACTAAAAATACAAAAACTGGCTGGGCGCCATGGCCCACACCTGTAGTCCCAGCTACTCGGGAGGCTGAGGCAGGAGAATCATTTGAACCTGGGAGGACGAAGTTGCAGGGAGCAAGATAGTTAGTCTGGGTAACAGAGCGAGACTCTGTATCAAAAGAAAAAAAACGTGGGGTGGGGGGCATCCTCCCAGGCAGCCATGCCAGGGGCACGAGGGTCACCCAGCTCCTTAGGATCCCCTCTTTGGATCCTCCTAAATCCAGTCGCAACCCAGGGTATATGGTTCCTGGGCTCTCAGCACCCTGTGTCCCCTCCACCCCTCCTAACTTTGGATTAGTCTAAAGCGATCTCTTCTCCCCAGGACTTCTGTAGGGGGCTCCCACATGGTCTTCCTGCCTGCTGGCTCTCCCGCCAGACATCTAACTATGACTAATTTGGAAACCTGGACTGGCACTTGAATCAATGGCAAGCAATTTGGCATACAAATCGAAAGCCACAAAAATATCCAAACTTGTTAAAACCAATTACTTCGACTTTTAGGCATCTACACTACATTTTAAATTTGGAAAATGGTATATGCTGCCCAAAATCTTCAACAGCAGCATTACTTACGTTCACCCTCAGAAGAACGGTTAAGCTGCTCGCGCACGTTAACTTAATGAAGCGCGACGTGTCCTACAGTGTGCTGACGGAGGCGCTCACGTCTAACTGAGTCTGTCTATCCCGGCTTCCAGGAAAAACCACAGCACATGAAGAACTTGTGTCTGAGGGTTTTTTGGGGGGTGGGAGGGGGACTCATCTGTCACCCAGGCTGGAGCCTTGACCTCCTTGGCTCAAGCCATCCTCCCACCTCAGCCTCCTAGATAGCTGGGACTACAGGGCACACCACCATGCCCAGCTAATTTTTAAATTTCTTGTAGAGGCAGGAGTCGCAGGTGGGGTGGGGGGAGGTCTTGCTTTATGGCCCAGCTTGGTGTTGAACTCCTGGCCTCAAGCTATCCTCCCACCAGGGCCTCCCAAAGTGCTGGGATTACAGGCGTGAGCCACTGTGCCCAGCCCATGTCTGAGTTTTAAAGTAAACGTTATGTGGGGAACAGGCAGTCACCTTCCAAAGCAATTAAAATGAGGTGGAAGGAGAGACCCGTGTGGGGCCATTTGGGAAAGATATGAAATGAGACATTAAGACACTGCTGACAGAGAAAACAAACAGTGGTTTCTAATATAAGCTCCAGTCAAAAGCTGCAAATGCACATATTAACTGCGAACAAATCTTCTCCTGGGGCGCACTCCTGAGTGAGCACCCTGAGTTCTCTGGGACTCTCCTCCACATCAAGAGAGGCAGGGCTCTATGCAACAGCATCCTACATCTTCACAATATTGTGTCAAAGAAAGTACGCTGGCTACACGTCTCAAGGTACAATCTAAGCGATATTGTTTAAATTATATAGATAAAATAATTCTAGAAGAAACCAATCAACTCTACAATCAAGAAGAAAACCACAGATAACCCTAAGTCACAGCTGTAACTAATCAAAACACAATCTGATTTGATATAAGCTTATTACTGAAGCAGATGCAATCTTTAGGAACACACCCGTAACTGGCATCTACAGGCATACGTGATATCTATGACCATTAAGAGTAACACGTGGTTGACCAAAGTGGCCCAACATTACTACATGCGAAAATAAAGCCTGCTGTCTCCTGATCCACACTCTTCCCGGGCCCTCAGGGCTCCTCCTCCCAGCCAGGCCTGTGGGCAATTCCTGATCCGCAGGAAGAAGCAGGGAGGCCATGGGCTCAGCATCCAGTGACAGGAAGGGCTGGTGTGCAGTGCGGTAGACAGGCTGGCTGCCTGGGTTCTCGCAGCGCATCGGCTCATCCGACCACGCCTTCACCCATCTTCAACAATGCTATTTTTTTCCATCAATGCATCACCAGTTTCCACTTTTCACCATGGTTACACTGCAAACCAAGTGCCATCCATTCACTGACATACCATCATAATAATCTTACAAGGAAAAAGGGAGATGACAGTTCTTCAGTCCAAGACCTTTCTCTAGTGTTGAAACCGGAGGCTTCTTTGCAGTGAGCAGAGTTATGTCCCTTGGCACCATCTCCAAAGGATGGGGACTCCTTCAAACAAACCAAACTTCCTCAAATCACCTTAAAACATTAGTAATGAAGGTTCTTACAACATATGGACAATCAGGACTTCGTAATATCATGCTTAGGTTAAGAACTGGGATTGACATAAGATGCCCTTTGTATGCAAACACATTCAGCAACACCTGAGCAGCCCAGACAACAGGGCACAGGTAGTGCCAGAGGTGACAATGCTCAAAAAGGCTCCAAACAGGATCTAAACATATACAAGAAACAGAGGTTTGTATTCCCTTTAGTTCAGTGAGATGAAGAAGCTAGTGAGGCAGGTGAAGTTCATCACTTCTCCCAACCCACCCTTCCTTTGACAATCAGCTTGTGAACCTAGGTGTGACCTGGGCACGTGCCTTCATAACTACCATACCGAACCCTGTCCCCAATGGCTGGAAGGTCTTTCCTTACATGCAGTGCAGTCTAGGAGGGGAAATGTCTACGAGTCATGTAAGAGAGAATGGAGGGAAAGCTGGGAAGCAGCTGAGTGAGCTGTGAGACCAGAGCAGCCACCAGTGTACCCCAAAGAGCACTGGCTGCCCAGCAGGCAAGTCAACCACTAGAGGGACACACATGGGGTGGCCTGGAAGAGCACCCTTATCAGGCCCTGCTTGCAACAAGAGCTGCCAGTCCAGAGCCATACCCAGTGGGAAACGAAGGAAATCTCAGCCCTAAGGCCCCAGCGTGAAACCCCGCTTCTGATAACTTTTGAGACTTGGACACAGATGTGACCCTCATCGGCCCTCACCACACGCCTCCCGGGTCAACAAACCTGGAAAGTCAATTCCACATCAACCTAAGAGTCTGCTCATGATTTCCAGTTCAGAGTTGTTGGGGAGGATCCAAGCAAGTGAAATAACTTCTGACACAAGTCACAGTAAAGGTAAAAACAGACCAAAAATGTGACACATTTTCTCATACTATCCCCTTCCCAACCAAGTGTGCACTCGCCAGAAGTGGGAGACCATACTCTAATCCACCCCCAACACTATAACACCTACTGGTCAGATCAGAGCCTCCTGATGGTTTTTTTTTTTTTTTTTTTGAGACGGAGTCTCGCTCTGTCACCCAGGCTGGAGTGCTGTGGCCGGATCTCAGCTCACTGCAAGCTCCGCCTCCCAGGTTTACGCCATTCTCCTGTCTCAGCCTCCCGAGTAGCTGCGACTACAGACGCCTGCCACCTCGCTCGGTCAGTTTTTTGTATTTTTTAGTAGAGACGGGGTTTCACCGTGTTAGCCAGGATGGTCTCGATCTCCTGACCTCATGATCCGCCCATCTCGGCCTCCCAAAGTGCTGGGATTACAGGCTTGAGCCACCGCATCCGGCCGGGTCTTTTTCTTTTTCTTGAGACAGGCTCTTGCTCTGTCGTTCAGGCTGGACTGCAGTGGCACAATCTCGGCTCACTGCAACCTCTGCCTCCTGGGTTCAAGCGATTGTCCTGTCTCAGCCTCCCAAGTAGCTGAGACTACAGGCATACGCCACCACGCCTGGCTAATTTTAGTATTTTTAGTAGAAACGGGGTTTCACCATGTTAGCCAGGCTGGTCTCAAACTCCCATCCTCAGCTTCCCAAAGTGCTGGGATTACAGGCACTTGTGAGCCACCACACCTGGCCAGAGCCTCCTGATGTTGAAAGAGCTCGGGGAAGAAGGCAGCCAAGCTGTGATGTCCTCACACTGCCTCCAGCAAACGCCCAGGGAGGCCCTGCCCTTCGAGGAAGGTGGTGGGGACGGCTCAGGCAGACAGGACAGCTCTTGAATAAAGGTTCTCATGTGAGCAGTGATGGTGGAACCAAAAACGGAAGATCTCCACATGGCCCCGTCTCCTTTCTTCATGGCACTGTGCACGATCTGAAACTGCTTACTGGTTGTCTCTTCTACTTCAGGAGAGGAGGGAGCGTGCTGTCTTGTTCACAGTTGTATTCACAGTGCAGTTGCTCAGTACGAATTCGTGATGAATGGCACCAGCTTGATTTTCTTCCTTTGAAGGCACTTAATTTTTTGTTTGTAATACACCTTTTTTCCTCTGGAAAAGATTCTGACACATGTAATAATCTCTATTCATTCATTTTGCTTGATACCAGGCAACCTCTCTTTGACTTATGGGTTCACATCATTCTTAACCTCAGATAAGTTTTAAATCTTTAAACTTTAAACATTCTTCTGTTATATTTATTCTGGAGTTTTCTTTAAAAACACCAATTAGAGCTGTGCACTGATTCTTTCAAAACTCTTTTAAACAACTCTCAGCTTGCATCTCAACTAGAACGCCATCTCACCAGGGCCCCACCCTGAAATGCACGCTGAGTTGCCCACACCACACTGAGGTGCCCACGCCTCCTGCCCCGCCACTCTCTAGGGATATTTCTCACCTAAGGCAGGTAAATCCCTGAAAATGGTGACTACAACACAGCACGCTTGCTCCTAAAGTGCTGTTAATTCTTCCTGTTTACTGTCAGTCTCCTGCATATGAATTTAAGATATATAGGAGAAGAGACTTTTGTTCTTGTCTACTCCAGTATTACTGAAATCCAGAAAAATGTGCCTACACAGAATGGGTTAAATGAAAGAATATGAAATAAATACAATAATGAAAAAGAGAGAGAGAAGGAAGGAAGGGGAGGAAGGAAGAAGGGAGAGGAAGGAAGGAGGGAGAGGGAGGAAGGGAGGAAAGGAGGGAGGGAGGGAGGGAGGAAAGGAGAGAGAAAAAGAGGGATGGAGGAAAGGAGAGGAAAGGAGGGAGGAAAGGAGGGAGAGAGGAAAAGAGGGAGGGAGGGAGGGAGAGAGGAAAAGAGGGAGGGAGGGAGGGAGAGAGGAAAAGAGGGAGGGAGGGACGGAAGGAGGAAAAGAGGGAGGGAGGAAAAGAGGGAGGGAGGGAGGGAGAGAGGAAAAGAGGGAGGGAGGGAGGGAGGGAGGGAGAGAGGGAGGGAGGGAGGGAGGGAGGGAGGGAGGGAGGGAAATCTAAGATCAGAGTCCTCAGTCACAGCTAATTTACTAGAAAGAACGAGAAGAGAATAATCAAGGTGGTGTTATCCAATGAGTTAAGAAACATGGGTTCCAGTCTCAGCCTTACCAAAATCTACACAGATCAACTTTGATAAATGGGCCTCAGCTTAAAATAAAGAGAATGGACTAAACATATAAGTTCCTGGTTGAGTCCTAAAATTACATGACCCCAGGAAAAGGGCCGACAGCCAAGGTAGCTGGAGATGAGAAGCAGCCAAAGCAGCATCCCTCCCATGTGGGGTAGAGACACTCCCAGGCAGGGCACACACCCTAGACCAGCCAGGTCTGCTGCGTGGGGGGTGGGGTGGGGTCGGGGGGAACCCACTAGTCACTCACCAGCCAATGGCTGTCAAGGCCATCATAGTGCTCAGAAAAGTTGTGGCCACCACTACCACACAGCGGTGAGATGGGCTCACTCCTCCCATGGTGGAACCAGGCACACCTGCAACTTGAGCTACAACCTGGACACTTTCTAACAGTCTATAGCTTGCAACGGTGACCCTGGGGCTGCAGGGAAAGTCACCTGGTGCTTCCTGTACCATGTTTAACAAGGTGGGAAGTCTACCGGGTACTGGGAAGATTTCTATTTAAAAGCAGCAGCAAGGTTCGGCCTGTATGTGTGTCTAAGCATATGTTTGCTCAGAAAGTTGGGGTCCAGGAAAGCCAATTCTCCGTGGATCATGTGGCCTCTTAACTGCGTACAGGGTCCAAAGAAGAGCAGACTGTGGGAACTGAAGTTAAACCAGAGCCCCAGGAGGCAAAGTCCCGGGATTTTTTGTCCCATCTAACAGAGTTCACAAAAGTGGAGGGCAACAGAGAAAAAGAGTATGAGAAAAACTAGGAGCGCATAACACAGGACAAGTAAAAGCAGTGGGAAGAAAGGGTTAGGGTCTCATCTCATGTTGACAAGGACAGGCTGGGAACGAGAATCCTGAGAACTAAAAATAATAGGAAGACCCTGCAGCAGTCACTCAAAGCACTGTTCTTCCTCCATTCTCACACTTCCGTGGACTCCCTCCCTTTCTCTTATGGGAGCCCCTTTCTCTACAGGCCCCTTCAAGGCTGCAGATTCCATGCACTTGCACTTCAACCCCCAGCTGTGCCCAGACAGCAGGTGGAGGCCCTCTGCAGCCGCACACGCCTCCACCCCTCACCACCGCGGCCCTTCTCTTCCTCCCACCCCGTTCTGAACCCGCTGCGTCCTGTGTCCCCACCGCCACCAAACGCACATGGTCTGAGCTCAAAACTTCGATCATGGTGGGCTGGATCAGCAAAGGATACTAAATGATACAGCAGCAGACAGGAGAAAACTGTAACTAAGGTTGAAGAATTACCTTTATGACCTACCTCAAGGTACCAGCTTCGGTCCAACTTACAAAAGCTACCAGGCTAAAGAACAAAAGGCGGGAGCCCTCCAGGCCCCGTGAGGCACAGCGCCACCCTCACCTTCCCCTCACCTTCGAGTCGTAGGCCGACTGTTTGATGACCTCGGGTGCCATCCAGAATGGGGTGCCCACGAAAGTGTTCCTTTTGATCTGGGTGTCCGTCAGCTGGCCGGCCACGCCAAAGTCCGCCAGCTTCACCTCCCCGTGCTCAGACAGCAGGACGTTGGCCGCTGCAAAAGCAAGCCAAGGGGGCCCTGAGCGGCGGGGACTTACAACTCCATGCACTGCCACGAGCGCGTCTTCTCCCCGGCTAGGTGTTGAGCCCAGGGAGAACAGGCACTGGGGGCTACACTTTTTGTCAGACCCCCTCAAAGCCAGCCCAGCCCAGGCAAGGCAAACGTGCACGACAAATGGGTGCCAGCACCTTCCCTTGAGAAGGCTTCAGTGCAACCCCACCACCGCCTTCACTATTTCAAAGGAATGAAAACAGACGTCCTCTTACCTTTAATGTCTCTGTGGATTTTCTTCTCGGAATGGAGATAATCAAGTCCTTTCAGTATTTCTCTTAATATAGTAGCGATCTGGGTTTCATCTAACGGGCCAGGTTCTAACTAAGAAGAGAAAAAAATTCTTAAAGTTACTTAAATGATTATCTTATGAACAGTTTGAGATAAAACAGAAACACTATCCATGTTAATGGACAAGGGTAATTAAAACCTGAAATCTTCTTCACTTAAAACACAGGATTTTGCCCTAACAATTACAGTCCACTGACAGACACTTAAAAAAACAAAGAGCCCAAGAAAACGGCTTTGCTGAATGAAGCAAAGCGGAGCCAATGAGGAAGCCCGCGGCCCCGCCTGCGCCTGCAGCTGACCACACGACGCCCCACCGGCCATGGCAGGGGCGGGGCACAGGCTGGGGATTTCACTCCAGGAAACAAACAGCCAGAGACTCACAGAGCAGCCAGGATCTGTCCCAACATATGTGGTTCCCTTATCAGAAGGCTCACCCCTGGGATCCAAAAACACCTAGGAACAAAGGCCTAGGAGCCCGGCGCCTCTGAGGATAACCTTGTACTAGAAATTTTTTAAATCCGCAGTTAAAGCTCCCCAACTTGGGGGAATGCAGCTGAAACAGCTTAAATCCTAATAGTTTGGGATTTGTTATATAATCGATATTATATAATAAAAATAATTATTATATTATCCCTGAGGTAATAATTACCTCTGAAAGCTTTTATTCTCAGAAACTCAAACTAATTGTTCCTACTGACTCCTTTATATCCACAACTGTACAAGACGAAAGGAAGAAATGTCAGGTATCCACATCTCCATTTAAAAGGAAAGGAAAACCAGGGTAACAGGCTCACTTCAAACCAGATGGGAAGCCCCGCCCCCGCCCCCTGCAGAGTGGGGCAGTCAGTCAAAAACAGTAATTCCACGGACGACAGCAGCAAAGCCACCGACGCTCCCCGGAACCACAGAAACGGAGCCGGACAGAGGGCAGATGTCAATACAGGCAGGTTCCTCCGAATCATGGTCCCCCATTCTTGGTTTTCAGGCGTGACAGTGAATGTCTTCAAAGCCCACACCCACACATTTTAGCCAACGGGAAGACACAATCTGGGGCCTTTCACTTAGTTTTAAAAAGATAAGTTACGTGCTTTAAGCCAAAGGGGATGAAAACTAGGGTGCTCCTCTGCGGGAAGCGTCTGACTCAGGCGTGCAGGGACAGACTCAGACTATCAGGGACAGACCCCGATAGTCCCCCTTGCATATCTCAGCTCCTTCACCGGGACATCCTGTTCAACATCCGGAAGGGCTTGTGGGGCGCAGGATGGGGGCAACCAAGACAGCCCTTGTCACCGAAACCACAGCCTGACTCACACCTGGCGCTGCTTTCCGGCTCATGGGTGAGCTGTGCTGCCTTGGCTTGCAGGCCCGCCCCGGTCTACACAGCAATCCCAGGGTCAGGGCCACTCTCAGAGGTGGCCTCTCCCCACACACTGGCCTCGATGCGACTCTGGCCTGCCTGGCAGTAGACCCAGCTGGAATCCAGCCACCCCGGCCTTCTCCACTCAGGACCCAGGCGCAGAGAATGCACTTGTCGCTTTGAATTTGACCTCACGCATATGCTCGGAGAAGGTCAAAATGCCCGTGTCCATCGCCTGCCAGGAACTGTCCCAAATTCCAATTAAGATATTGTCCAAAAGTTACCTCAGACTAAGACATTATGGCACAGACTCTGCTCCCCAGAACATAGTTTTTCCCAGTTAACTGACCAAAAGTCTTTTTTTACAAGAAATGCATATCGAAACTACTCTTCTAAAGAACACCATCTGGAAAACCCTGCCTTGTGGTAAGTCTGTTTTCTCCACATCTATTTTTCGGTGTTCATAGAATATAGAAATTTTGATTTTCAAAATGAGGAACACAGACTCTTCTCATCACCTGGGTGGAACGTGGGGAGGAGGGTAAGACGGAGGAGTGTTTGCTTTTGTTCCCAACCCTGAAGTGCAGGAGAATCCACTCGACCAAAGATCAAAGTCATGTGAGAGGCCAGGTGCGCTGGCTCACGCCTGTAATCCCAGCACTTTGGGAGGCCGAGGAGGGTGGATCACCTGAGGTGGGGAGTTCGAGACCAGCCTAGCCAACATGGTGAAACCCCATCTCTACTAAAAATACAGAAAAATTAGCCGGGCTTGGTGGCACATGCTTGTAATCCCAGCTACTTGGGAGGATCAGGCAGGACAATCGCTTGAACCCAGGAGGCGGAGGTTGCAATGAGCCAAGATCACACCATTGCACTCCAGCCAGGGTGACAGACCAAGATTCCATCTCAAAAAGAACAAAAAAAAAAAAAAAAAAAAACAAACCAAAAGTCACACTAGAGTTGGGTCCCATCTCCCATCTCCTTCTTCACCAAGTCTATGCCCAAGCCAGCGATCAATAACCTGTGGCTAGACCTGGACTTAACCACCCTCCCTTCCATTACCAAGTCTCCTGAAAGCAATGGCAGAGCGGCCGGCTGTCATCCCCAAAGGGCGCTAAGAAGAAGAGGTGAGGAACACTCATGGAAAATCCTCCCCTGGATAATTAAGGGCTGGCTCTGTGATGACTATCTGCATGGTTCTGCCCTTTAAATCTGCCCTGAACACCATCCAACATTGACTCATATGCCCATGGGGAAAGAGGAGGAAGAGGAGAAAAAGAGATAAAACTCTCCTTTATTTGGGGAGAAATCCTTCCTGCATCAAAATCCACTATAAAGGGTATTTAGCTGTTGTCTACCCCAGAGTGCCTCATAAGCAGCTCGGACCAGGCCAAGCTCTCCAAGTCATCGGCTGGCGTTCACCATCGTGACCATGCTCTCCATCATTCAGGCACTTGCAGACTCTTCAAATAGGACCCAGGAAAAAAACCTAGACTACATTCCACCGCTGGGTGACTTCTAACTTCCCCTCCCCGTGTCTGTCCTCCCCTGCTTCGAAGCTCTGTAATAGGGACCATCAGCTGGGCACACAGCCACGACAAGAGACCACATTTCCCAGACTCTAAGCAGCAGCCTGTGGTCACACAACTAAGACCTTGCCAGCGGGACAGACAGGAGCAAACGTGCCCCGTGCCCCTGCTTGGTCTTGGCCCTGAAGCACTGGCAGCGAGAGAGGACAATGGCTGAAGACCAAGGGAAGCCTGGGGCTCCAGATGGTGGAGCCACCCACCAGCACAGACCGTGACAGTGTGGGTCAGAGCCACTGGCCCCACGTGCAGGGGAGAAATGAATTTCTACCTTTTGTGAGACAATGTGTTAGAGCTAGTAGGATGGCAGCTTGGCCTAAACATTAATGAATATGCCATCTCATTTCTTAAAACCCATGTTGTGGACTCATTTTTTAAGTCTGTCAAACACCTCTGCCTAAGTGACTGGTTTATGCAGCACAGTCCCTTTGTAATTAGATTCCAAGGTTGTCCCTCGGATTCTCTGGCAACGCTAGCTGATCTTTTAACCAGCGAAAACCTCCTGGTCTCAGGCCCTCTGTGGCTCATCCTCACTCCAGCTCCCCCATTCACCTCCCCCGCCTGCACTGTTTTCCTTGTAGGAAGGAACCTTCTAACAAACGGTGTAACTGACCAACCTCACCAACAGAACAAGACTTTTTACACTGCTGTGTCCACCGCAATAACCCCCAACGGCCAGAGCAGCTGCTGAGACACAGGAGGCACACAAGTCTATGCTGAATGAAAAATGATTTCCCTCACTAGGCTACAAAGATGGACTGCACTGTAAGTTAGGGTGTCTTGGACTGTGTGATACTACTTACTCTCTAAGTCGGGGCACCCTACAGGCAAGGCGGCTGGAACTAGAGAGATGACTGACATAAGTAGTTTTCAAGTTATATTCCAAGAGCCCGGTGGCCTTAGGATCATATAAACACTAATTTCCATTTACCATTTTATTTTAAATTTTTTTAAATCAACAGACTGAGCACACTCAAATATGTGCATTCAAAATAAAATGTGTACCTATTTTATATTCATGGCTCTTAATAATACTGTCTCTATTCTCCACATGAGATCCCAAATTTGCATTTTTTAAAAGCTAAAAAGCACCCGGAGAACAGAAAAGGTAGCTGCTAAAGGACGCATCCCCTGCCAGCTGAGGGACGCCCATGCCCGACAGCAGACGTCCACGGGTGACGTCTCAGCAAGCCACCCAAGCAGACCTGGACTCATCCCAGCCTTCAAGTCATAAAGCCTCTCTGCTTCGTCCTTCGCTCCAAAATGTGGAGCCTGAGATTTACGTATATGCCATGTTGTCTGCCGCCCAATCTTTAACTCGGGGCAAAGTCACTTCCCCTCTCCAGGGTGCCCCATGCATCTGTAAAATTCCGGATGGACTTTCAGTTCCCCTCAGCTCCAGCAGACCCCTGCACCTCGAGAGGGCCCGGTGGTGTGGATGTGGGAAAGCAGCAAAGACTGCAACAGCTCCCAGCCTACCTCCAAAACACCCCTTCCCAAGAAAGTGTGGCCTCTTTGAGGGGCTGAGAGCAGGCCAACAGAAAAGGGTAAAAATGGAGAAAGACGACAACATCAGAGGTGGGTAGAGGACACTGTGGGGTCAAGGGAGGCCACAGGCTCTGAGCTGGCAGAGCAAGGGTCAAGGCCCAGCGCTATCTGCTAGCTGGGACCCCTCAACCCTGAGGGTCTCCATTCCAGCACCAATTAAATGAGACGATTAAGGACATTCAAAAAGGAATGTCTGGCCGGGCGCGGTGGCTCAAGCCTGTAATCCCAGCACTTTGGGAGGCCGAGGCGGGTGGATCACGAGGTCAGGAGATCGAGACCATCCTGGCTAACACGGTGAAACCCCGTCTCTACTAAAAATACAAAAAACTAGCCGGGCGTGGTGGCAGGCGCCTGTAGTCCCAGCTACTCGGAGGCTGAGGCAGGAGAATGGCGTGAACCCGGGAGGCGGAGCTTGCAGTGAGCCGAGATCGCGCCACGGCACTCCAGCCTGGGTGACACAGCGAGACTCTGTCTCAAAAAAAAAAAAAAAAGGGAATGTCTGTCCCTTGTCACCAGCACTCCTGAAGCAGAAGCGAATATGGTTTCCTGGAAGTCTCATACCATCTGGGATTTTTAAGTGGAGAGTTTTACCCCCTCCTTCCAACTGTAATGTCTAAAACTTCACCGACTGCAATTCAAAGAAATTCGAAGGTTATCATCAAATAAAATTATTATACCATTAAAAATGAACACGCTAAAGCATTACTGGAATTGCTCTTCTGAAGGCCTTAATGTTGGAAAAAGAGTCCCTGTAAACAACTTCGTATATGCTACAAATGAAATTCACTTAAGATAATAGTAAATCTAATTACATAAAACGAGGTAATTTTCCACATTTCTGTAGTATTTCCACAGAGTGAAAAAATGAAAAGCTCTTTATGTAATGTGAATATTTATGCAAAGGAACCAAAATAAGTTGTAAAAGTAATCCCGCTACATTGCTGTTTTTCCCCTTTTAATATAATTTTTATACCATATTAATTTTTCTTGAAATCTCCCTTTTTAATACCATTTTTATCAATTATTTTTATGGTTTATAACAGTATTTGATTATGTAAATTGGGTACATTAGCATTCTGGAGATACACAGTTTCAGAAGTTTATCGTCCCCAAAAAAACTATCAATTGCTACTATTACTGTGAGAAAGAAGTTTCATCTTCTTTATTTTAGAATTAAATTTTTTGTAGAGATGGGATTTTGCCATATGTCCCAGGCCAGTCCTGAACTTCTGGGCTCAAGTGATCCTCCCACCTCAGCCTCCCAGAAGTGAAGAGACTGTAAGCGTGAGCCGCTGCACCAGGCCTAAGAAGCTTCCTCTCAAAGGGGTGTTCTTTCCTTAATGAATCACATCTGTGTAGACTACACTAAAAAAAACGCAGCTTCCTTCCGCTCTCCCTGCAACTGCAGTGGAAACCACAGCCCTGTCCTCCTGATGGCTGTCTATCATCCAGGACCCAACCTCTAACACTGCAATGACAGATCTGGCCTATCTTGAAAATCACCACTCACCTAATTGCCCTGCACTTACAGGAGAGGTGGGGCAAGAGTGATCACAGTGTCTTCGCTGCATAACCACAGCAGGGATGAGACAGCAAGTGCTAAACAGCTGTGCGAATTCGTTTGCATTTACTGTGCGTCAAGGATGACTTCAGCTGTGCTCATGACATATGCCGGTTATCTGTGAGTACTACATCGAAACCCAATAGGAAGCCATGTTTTACACAAGCAAATCACAGACCAGGACGGTACAGCCACCCTCCGCCTGGCTTCCACTACCTTACCTGTGGACTGGAGGCCACAGAAGACACTTGGGAGAGTTCAGAGGAGACATCACTAGTGTGGGCCAGCCCCACCTGCACGCCCTGGGAGCGGGGAAGTGTGTGTTCCCCTTGGCACGGCCACTGCTCCCACATCCAACATCCGACCTCCATAATCACACCGTTCCTTACTTCCAAAATGAAAATACTATATGCTTATTTTGGAAACTAAGTTGTCATGCGAAATATGAAACAATGGTGAGATAACAGCCCTACAAAAGTAAATAGAACCTGTTTTGGAAAATAAGCTACCAAACTGTTCTTAGGTGAGATAATTCCAGGCATGATCCTTCCTTGCTTCCTTCTATGAATGGATTGATTTCCCATGAAACAAAACAGCTGGTTTCAAAAGTAGACGGATAGGCTGGGTGTAGTGGTTCACTTTGGGAGGCCAAGACAAGGGGATCACTTGAGGTCAGGAGTTCAAGACCAGCCTGGCCACCGTGGCAAAACCCTATTTCTACCAAAAAATAAAATAAAATAAAACAAAATAAAATAAAATAAAATAAAATAAAATAAAATAAAATAAATAAATTAAAAAAGTAAAATAAAATAAAATAACCACCCAACAACAAAACCACAAAATTGGCCAGGTGTAGTGGCATGCACCTGTAGACCCAGTTACTTGGGAGGCTGAGGCACAAGAATCACTTGCACCCAGGAGGTGGCGGTAGCAGCGAGCTGAGATTGTGTCACTGCAATCCAGCCTGGGTAACAGGGCAAGGCTCTATCTCAAAAAAATAAAAAATAAAAAATAAAGTAGACCGATAATTTTTAGTGATATTTAAAAAGCAAAAACACTGAAGGAATAGTTTGGTTCCTTTTTTAATGCAACTTGAAAGAAAAAGAAATGGATACATGCAACGGATTCTTTAAAACCCAGGTTTCCTGAGAAAAAGGCTCAATATGTATCTTCTGTATCCAGCATAATACTTACTAGATCTAGTGCAGAGCCTCCACCAAGATATTCCATTATTATCCATAATTTTGTATCCTATAAAACAAAAAAAGAAGAGAATCATTTTCAAAATGAATCCAGGAATTTTTTATTTTTTTAATAATCAAAGGGTATTTTTCAGTATTATACTGGAGCTAGAAAGTTTTACAAACATGTACCAGCAAGGGAAGTGTGTCAAAGTGAGAACTGTGCAGGGGCGCCCAGAGCACAGGGAAACCCCCACCATGATCTGGGAGGGAGCCATGGGGTGTGCTCGGGGGCCCGCACCTGACTCCAGGGCTCCCGGGAGTGCGTTCCACCCACCACCCCAGGATCTCGGAAGGAGGACCAGGTGTTTCCATTTTTAGGCCACTTCACTGGGGGGATCCTCAGGCACAGCGAGACCTGAGAACCTGCAGCCACTTGAGGCAGCAGTGTCACACACATCGGGAGAGCAGTGCCAAGGCGAGACCCTCTCCTCCTCCCTCCTGCGGCACTGAGCCTCCCCTGCACCCCTGTCCCCCACTGTGTGTCTCCAGGTCCCTGTGGGCGGAGGGACCGCCTTGCGTGGCTTCCGACTCGCTTGCCTGTTTGGTAGAAGGGCAGCCAATTCTAGCACCTCCCGATGCTGCCACTCTCCCCGCTCAGGGAGCTTTCCAGAAAAGCAGGCCTGTCCTAACATGCGTGTCTGTGTCTTCTCAAGGCCCTGGCTCTCACGGTCCCCAGCTCTGCGCCTACCTTCCCTGTGGTCTCTCTTGAAGCTGCTCAGCCCTCCTCACTTGCAGAATTCTCTTTAAAAACACAAATCCCAAAGTGCTACTCCCTGGAAAACAAGCCTGCAAACCTGCCCACCCTCCTGGGGGAGGCAGGCAGTGCAGGGCACGGGGCAGCCTGGGCAGGGTCTGGATCCCGACTCCCACTTCACAACCTAGGTGGGGCCTGGGCAGCTGTCTCCTGAGCTTCCACATGAGGCCTTGGCCAAGAGCCTGGCCACGGCGAGCAGCCAAGAACCCACGGCTGGCACGGGACGCCACCGCCAGAGTGCGGGTTCACAGTGGGGTCACGGGGTTCAGACATCAGCCTGCTTCGCTGCTGACTCAAAAGCTCGATGGTGGGCTTTGCCGGCATGGAGAAAAAGAAAAGAAACTTTTCTGAAGTTCTCTGGTCCCTTTGGGACAGCACTGCGTCTGGCTCTTAGAACACCCAAGGAAGACCCCTCAAGGAAGACCCCTCAGCTTGCCCCACTGCAGGTCTCACTGTGCTGACTCCAAATGAACTCACCCTTGGAGAACACATCCCAACTTCCCCGGCATTTTTACTTTTGGAGGTTCCGCAAATCAGGAAAAGGCTTCACTTGTCTTCCCCTCCCCACGCCCCAGGCAAACTTTACTTTTATTATCTACTGCTCTGATTTTCATTTCAGGTTTATTTCTCTGCATTTTCCACTTAACAGCAAACTCAAGTGCCCAGGGACAGTGCTGGTGTGCTGGAGTCCAGCAAATGTTAACTGTGGACCCTGTGACCAAGGAAGGGTAACTCATGTTGACTCTGGGAGGCGCTAATGGCAAGATGCACTGCGTTTATAAAATGCATTCCTCTCAACATTCAAACTAAATCCTGCCATCTGGAGTTGATTCGATGAGAGTCCAAATAAACAGCCCAGGGTTTAATGTATGTTGAATGCTTTTCAAGCTTTTAAAAGCCCTTGACTACTAAGATAATAAAGACAACTTCAGTCTTGACTGGACAAGCGCGGAAGCCTCAAATGATGTGTCTGACACCCAACTCAGAGGGACAGGCGTGTTTCTCATTCAATAACCACCCAGTCATGGGCACCTGCCTTGAGGAGGCTTGGTGATCCCAGGCTCTGATTTCAGGGAAGCTTCCATCATCAAGAGTGTCCTTCAGCACACCTTCACCTCACACACACACTCACCTGCAGGCTACTACAATCCTTGCTCCCGGGGAATGGGCATGCCACAGTAAGCTCTTCCAGGAAAACACCAGTATCTTTCTAGATGGCATGGGAAATCTAAATGGCTTTTCTCTAAGAGACCTGGGAACTTTGACATTTCTACTCCCACTCCCTTTTTAACAGCTGCTGTTAAACTGGTTTCACTGGCTCCCATCCCTTCTATTTTCTGGGCATTAAGTCTGCTCCCAGCAAGGAGGTAATCTCCCCGCCTCTTCTCCCAATGCAGCCAGCTGTGCAATATGACACCCTGGGAAACAATCTTTTGCTGACTTAGGGAACTGAGGGTCACCAGGCAGCTTCCTGGAGCAGCGAGGCACAAGTGACCACCTCCTTGTCCAGCTGCACTCCAAACCTCTGCCCTCCTCAGGTCGCTGCTGCTCTCAGTCTGACCACCAATGTCACTACCTGCCAAGCAAACACAATAACCTTCACCTGGCTACCTTCTCCTTTCAAGGAGATCTAGCAGGACACCTCAACCAAGTTTTCTGTGTCGCCCTGATCCTTCCCAGGACGTGCAAGCAACAACAGAACATCCAGAAGCTCTCCACCCAGAGCAAACCCCGCCTCAGGACCAAGGCCACCTCCTTCCTGGAGAGGAAGATGGAGAAAAAAACACAGCCTTCCCGTTTCCCTCCAGCTCATTCCTGGTAGCAGACGCGCTGGGTGGCAAGGCTAGCCAGACAAATGGCTTACCAGAGGGCACTCAGGAAACCAGCTCAAGTCTTATTGAGGTCACTGCGTCTCAAACACTGGGCTGGGCCTGTGACTCACACACCAGCACCAACAACCAGGAGTCAGGAAAAGCTCCACTCTGGGTGGAACCTGCTTTTCAACCTCATTGGGTGCGTCACCACCCAATGGGTTCACCTTGCCCGCTGCCTAGACAGAGGCGATTCATCAAGACAGGGGAACTGCAATTGAGAAAGAGTAATTCACGCAGAGCTGGCTGTGCGGGAGACTGGAGTTTTATTATTACAGAAATCAGTCTCCCCCAGCATTCGAGGAGCAGAGTTTTTAAGGATAATTTGGGGGGTGAGGCGAAGCCAGTGAGCAAGAAGTGCTGACTGATCAGAGACGGAATCACAGGGAGCCAGAGCCGTCTTCTTGCGCTCAGTCAGTTCCTGGGCGGGGTGGGGGTGGCGGGGCCACAAGATCAGATGAACCAGTTTATTGATCTGAGTGGGACCAGCTGATCCATCAAGTGCAGGGCCTGCAAAATATCTCAGGAACTGATCTTTGGAGCAGTTTAGAGTGGGTCAGAATCTTGTAGCCCCCAGCTGCATGACTCCTAAACCATAATTTCCAATCTTGTGGCTAATGTTAGTCCTACAAAAGCAGTCTGGTACCGAGGCAAGAAGGCAGTCTGCTTTGGCAAAGGGCTGCTACCGTCTTTGTTTAAACTATAAACTAAGTTTCTCCCAAAGTTAGGTCAGCCTATCCCCAGGAAGGAACAAGGACAGCTTGCAGGTTAGAAGCAAGATGGAGTCAATTAAGTTCGATCTCTTTCACTGTCTCAGTCATCATTTTGCAAAGGCAGTTCCAGGTGTGCAACCATTCCAGCCACTGAAGGTTGGCCCAGGGGACTGCATGGAGCCCGCTAGACACAGGCAGCAGCTGCACCCCTGCCTGGCATCCCTGGGGCTCTCTTCCTGTGCGCGGCATGCACCAGCCACTAACAGAGGAGGACCCCAACACGCAACGCCAACCACGAAGGATGGCAGCTTTCCCCTCCTTCCCATGGAAATGGGAGGAAGTGGAGGAGGGGCGGGGACAGGAACACATGGACACAGGGAGGGGAACATCACACACTGGGGCCTGTCAGGGGGTGGGGAGCTAGGGGAGGGATAGCATTAGGAGAAATACCTAATGTAGATGACAGGCTGATGGGTGCAGCAAACCACCACGGCACATGTATACCTACGTAACAAACCTGCACGTTCTGCATATGTATTCTAGAATTTAAAAAAAAAAGTAAAGAAAGAAAAAGGGGACAGAGTAAAGGCTGGGTCTCAGTCTTCTGGTGCCCATAATGTGGGCCGCACTCACACCACGCCCCTGCAGCACTGCACTGGCAAGGCAGGACAACAGACAGTCAACACGGGCGCCAGGAGAGGGCCCTGAAATGTGCCTCCGTCGAGATCTCAAAGAATCGTTTCTACCACCAACAATCCGAAGGAAGAAACGTTCAAAGGCGAACACACGGATAAGCTTGAGAAAGCAAGAGACAGGCTTTGGGGGCTGCAGGCAAGGCTCTCGTTTTCAGCCACACCAGGGGTCCTCCACCCCAGCAATGATTTTTGGGGCTGCTCAGGTCTGTTGCAGGCCTCCCCATGCACTGCAGGGTGTTTAGCAGCACCTCTAGCTCTGCCCACTAGATGCCGGTGACACACCCCAGGTTCTGATAACTGAAAATGTCTCCAAACATCGTCAGTGTCCCCCAAGGGCAAAATCACCCAACTGAAAACCCCTGCACTACACCCACAATGGACGCTGACAAGTATGACATGGTTCCTGGGCCAGAAGCACTGTTCAGCCATTCTTCCTCAGCTTGGCTTATACACTGAAACTCCGGCAGCAGGAAGATCAGCATTCACCAGGAGACATCAGGCAAGTCATTTAAACCCTCTAAATTCTTCATCCACAACAAGATGGGAATCAGATCTGTGCTTCCAACCTCACAGTTCCCAGTGACAATTAAATGAGATCATGAGTAGGAAAGCACTTGGCAAAGTTCATGGTGCTCAACAGATGCAAAGTGCCATCAGCTTTATCAACATCATCACCCAGAAATGCCTCTGAAGAACCTGATAAAACCAAAAGGGCCCAATGAATAATTCTAAGTAGTTTCTGAGCAAAATGAAGCCTGGTACAATGATTCACATATTCTGCACCAGAGGCCTCCAGGCAGGAGCTTCTGAGTGGCAGCCTGTTCTCCGGGAAGGACCAAGCTCTGTCCTGCAGATGTGGAACCACTGTCCTCAAAAAACCTTCCAAACCATGACTTCTGAAGCACGCATTCCCCAAGAAAAATAAACCAGCAGGATTCTCAACACAACCATGACTTTAATCGAAATAATGTCATGTTTTTTAAATGACCTCAAATAACCTATGTTATGAATGACCTCATGATACAATTTTCTCATCAGGGAAATAAAAATATTCATTTAATTAATAAATTCAGGAGTCAAAATAAGTATATAGAGTGAGAAGTCTCCCTCCCACCCTGGGCTCCCATTACCCAGCAAACCAACCCTCCCCTGCCCCAGCAAGTCATCACAGCATCTAATGTAACCTCAGAGAAAAAGTTATGCACATATAAGCAAATACCTACAAAATCTTACCCCCCTTTTACCCAAACAGCAGCATTCTACACACACTGTTGTCTATCTTGCTTTTTATCTAAAGTTTCTTAAAGAGCAGTCCATATCAGTAAAGGACTTCATTTTTTAACCATAATTAGTCCATGCCTTATTGAGCTCACACTGTTTCCATTTTTTGCTCTGATGGCCAGGTGTCAAGGATGAGCTGCATACTTGTCAATTTTGGTAGGTCCTAGAAGTAGACCTGCTGGGTGAAGGGATTCCATCTGAATTTTTAACAGATACTGACACGTGACCCTCCAAAGAGGCTGTCCCACATATGGCCTCAGCAGTGTCTGAGAGTGCTAATTTCCCCCTTTACCATGCCACGGTGTCATCAAGTTTTTTTTTTTTTTTTGTCGTTGTTATGGGCTGAATTGTGCTTCCCTCTCCCACACACCCATGATTCACATGTTGGAGTCCCAATTCCCAATACTGCAGAATGTGACTCTTTTAAAGAGGTGACTGAGTTGCAATGAGCTCATTAAGGTGGGCCCTGATCCAATATGGCTGGTGTCATAAAAAGAGACGAAGAAACACACACACACACACACACACACACACACACACACACACACACAGGGGAAGACCACGTGAGCATACAGGGAGAAGACGGTCATCCACAAGCCAAGGGGAGAAGCCTCACAAGAAACCCACCCTGCCAACACCTTTCCAGGTTTGTTAGCAAATGAATTCCTGTCGAAGCCTCCCAGTCTGCGGTACTTTGTTCTGGCAGCCCCAGCAAACTAAAGCCAGTTATTCATTCATACACAAATGATGCTTCGGGGGAGTTTTATTTATCTTTCTCCTATTGTAAGGCTGGCCATCTTTATATATTGAAGAGTCATGCATATTTTCTTTCCTGTGAGCTGGGTATATCCTTTGTCCATTTTTCTATTGGGTTACCGACCTTTTTTTAAAAAGCAGGAGTTTTTAACATATTGGGAAAATTCGCCTTCTGTAATAGGAGCTGCAAACACTAGCTTTTGCTTCTGGTAGGTTTTGCTTGCAGAAATTAATTTAATACAGACATAGTATCAATAACCATAGCACTTCCAGGCCAACTTGCCCCAAAGTATTTGGAAGCACTTCCTAAGAACCCGGAGTCGTTGACCGGAACCAGGGCCCCCACATTAACAACTCTCGCAGGAGCTTGGCAGAGGTCACACGAACCCACCAAGGTTAAAAAAAAAAAAAAAGACAAACAACAAAGGGCAGATGCCACACAGCTAACAATGAAGATTTTAAAACAGGAATTCAAAGCTGCAGCTCTGCTCTGCACTTGCAATGCCCTCGGCAGCCTCCACACTTCACCAGCTGTAACCAAAGGCTGAGACCAAGAGGTATAAACAGTGCAGCGGGCTTTATTAAAATCACGCGGGGTCCAGACTTCCTTAAGAGTGTGAGTTTTTGTAAAAGGTACCTTTCTGCGCAGATGACACATGTGGCTTCAAAACCTCAAGGCCTGGTTTGCATCCTGCCTCCGCCCAGGCCAGCTCTGACGGCAACTACAACAAGGCCTTGCCTACGAGCCTCCACTTCCCACCTGCCCACGGGACTCATGTGCATGCTCCTCAGAGGTGCTTCAGTGGCGATAAAGTGAGGCTGTGTACACAGCAAGACTCATCAACTTTAACCACTGTTACTGTGTTAACTCTACAGCGTCCTCTGTCTGAACTGCAGGCTTGCGAACCCGGGAGAAATCCAAGCCTGCTGCCCAATTTACCTTCAGAGCAGCCCCTGACCATCTTCAAAGTGCACGAACCATTCCTGGGCTCGAAAAGCTTATCTGGTTGTTCCTCAGGCTCACAGATGCTAGGACTTCTCGACTGATTCATCCAACACATAACGTACCTACTAGGTACCCAAGGTGGCTGAGGGGGGAACGCAGAGTGAGTAACACCCTGGCTCTGGCTTCCAGGAACTTCTAATAACAGAAAAGTGGGCAAATAATTAGCATCAGGCCGCCAGCGGCAGATGCCACAAAAGAGACAGGGAAGGCCTGGTTGCTCAGGAAGGTCCGTCTGACCTCCGGGAGGGTGGCAGCACCTAAGCTGTTCCCTGAAGGGCTATGACCTGCCAGCCTGGGGCAGGGGGTGTGTTTCTCACAGGCTCAGGTGGAGAAGACCAGCAGAAGGTGAGGAAAAATCCTGCTCGCTGAGGGCAGCTGGGAATGAGAGGGACACCCTTGAAGCCAGCTGACGGGGTTCAAAGTTCATTTAATAAGCAATGGGAAGTCACCGAAACTTCTGCTAATAGAACAAATGACCAGCCACTGCCTACAACAACAAATACCCAAGACAGCCAGCTCTGCCAGGACAAACAGCAACAGCTGGTAGGCAGGGGAGGGAGTGGAGATGGGTGCCTACATTTCTGTGACATTGAGGAAACATTCTGGTGGGATATTCACCAAGCCAGCTGCTTCCTTTGTTGGCTCCCGTGTGCATAGATATAAACCTTTTTCTACCATTAATATGTCTTTTATCAGTTTAATCTGCAGGCCCCAAATGCCGAACCTAAGAGAAAGAGTTTTTCCTTCCTGACAAGTGAACTATTGCCAAATTTTTAACTCAAAGGGCACACTGGTCATATGCAAGCCACTCTAGGTAAATAAAGTCCAGCCCTATCACTTATTATCTTTATTTAATAAGAGGACCCTATAGTCACAGGAGAACATTACGTCCTGTGGGTCACTCTTCCCATGCACTACCCTAGTTCCAAACTGCATTTTGAACTCTTACATTATCTCAGCAACACAATTAAAGGGGTGGGGCACGACATACAACGCTGAGTTGGACTAACGTCCAGGGTCAAAGCTTCCACGCAATCAATGCGGGGTAAAGGCTCTGGCCTTCCGTTCTCCCAAGTGATCATTATTAGAAAAGAACCAGCCAGCAGTGACGGCTTCCGGTGTTGGAGAAAACCAGGATTAGAGAATGTGGAAGGAAGGCCTCATCCTCCCTGGTGTTCGCAAACAAACATGTCCAACTTAGGCATACAACAGCTTAACGTCTCCAACCCACTCCCATAGGGAAGGCAGCCTACATTAACATGGAGTTTCTGTAGCAAGTCATGTCACTACTACCTGAGGAGGCTTCCCGCAGTGAAGAGGCTGGATGGAGAATGAGAAGTGTTCTCTGGAGAAAACGAGGGAGAGCTGCAAAGATGTACGGGGACCAGCCCAGCACGGAAAGCCGGGGAGCTGCCCGGCTAGGGTGGAGAGGGAAGCACTCGTTGTTCTTCCCTTTCAGACACCAGGCATTGTGCTGGGTGCCTGGTGTACATCATGCCACCAGTCCTCACCACGTTCCCATGAGCTGGGGTAGAGCTGGCCCCTTTAAAGAATGCAGCAGGAGCATGCCGGACCTGCACCCCTTCTCATCTCCCTGTGAGCACCGCCTTCTCTGCTGACCCTAAACTAATGTCCAAGTTCCCAACAGGTGGCTTAGTCACTATTTTTAGGGATGAGCATGGGGTAGGGGAGATCACTGCTGATTAGGAGAGGGAAGGGAGACCCCAGGCTTCCCTCTTCCAGCGGGCCCCAAAGGCAGCAAAAGCAAGGAACGTTTATCTTGTGCTGGCAACAAACAGTAACTAGGAGAAAGGCCACTGTAACATCGACATCAACTTAAACAGAGGGGTGCAAAATAAAACCTGAAATAACACAGAGGAACAAAACGAAGCAACTGAAAATTACTGGATCACATCCTCACATCAAAGAGAAAAGTCAAAACCATCACTACAAGTTAGCTACAAATAATACTGGAAACACTGCCACGCCAAAAGATGTACAATCCAGCCAAAGATTTATTTCGAGAAAACCCACAGCATTACATACATTCATCACTAAGCCAAAAAAAAAAAAAAATACTGAGTGTTCAATCCAAAAGTCTAAGGAGGAAAGCAAAGAAGAGAATAAAGATACATGCATAATCAAAAATACTGGGATGAGAAATGAATCCAATCATTTTTAAAATAGATAACCTCCAATTACTATCACCAAGGAAAAAAATAGGTAACACATCCATTTGCAATAGAGCAATAAAAGGAGAAAATCTTTAGACAGGAAAAAAATTTTAATGCAATACATGGCAAAATTTTACAGTAGTAAATTTATACAGAATAAGACAATTTCAATCATCTATTAATAAAATTTACTCAAGAAAGAATAACAACTATAGGCAGAAAAGGGTGGGTGAAGAAACAGATCAGCTCACCTCCTTTAAAGTGTGTGTGTGTGTCGTGTGTGTGTCGTGTGTGTGCGTGTGTGTGTAAACAAATCAACAGATCGCAAGAGGCTCAAATGGTTTTGTCCTTGAGTAATTCCAAAACGTGAAGGAACTGGTAATTTTAGCAACTCCTTCAGGGCACAGTATTTTTTAAGGGCATCACAACATAATACCAAAATCAAAGAGAGAGGAGGAGGAAGAGGTTCGTATTAAGGAAGGATGAGAACTCCTAGGAAGAGGGAGGGTGCAGTTCTATGTGTGAAGAGCGAAGCCCTTTCTGCAACAGGGAGCTGTAGTCTAGTGAGAGGGGCTGGCCCAAAGAGGGCCATTTCTAGGGGAGGAAAAAAAGGTGCTTTTGGAAATGAGTATGTGACGTATGAGAGTCTCCGGGGATTTAAGTCTTTTTCAGCTTTTTTTTCTCAAATACCACTGGCCCACCTCTAGCAATCCTCAGGATTCGTTCAGCACAGCCCATCCCCCAGGTGGGCAGGATGCAGGGTTTTCAAGAGGCTTGAGCTGGGAAAGCAGGAGAGCCACATTCTCCTTCACGAGGGGTGGCCACAGGCTTCCTTAGGAAGAAAACAGCCCCAGAATTTCCGTCTGCTTCTCCCTGGTCAAGAAGGGAGGATCCATACCACCATCTTATATTAGTACCATATGGCAGCAACCCATACTGTACTAAGTATCCTCATGAAGAGAACTCCACTGGATTCTCCCAATCATCCTGTCCCCTTAGGTAATCAGCCTTCTCCCATTTTACAGATTAAGATGCCTGGTCACACGGCAAGGAAGGAGAGAAATTGGGACTCAAATCCAGATTTCCTGACATTGCATCAGAAGCCTAAATAAGAATCACAAGAAAAAAAAAATTAACAGACTATTAATTTATAAAGGATTCCAGTAAGAAAAATATTTTGACTGTTCTTAACATGTAATTTTTAACTGATTTCCTTTTAGAAGCTAATGAACTCTAATCTGACTGTCCAAAAAGTACATCAAGTTATGAAAACAATTGCCTGTAATTTGAAAGATTTGCATGCCTCATTCCATCATGCCAGATTTAAGAACTCCTGTTCTGATCCCCTTTAATAAACTGGAAAGAACACTGGGCATTCCCTAAAACATTCTTCTTGGGATTTATGTCACAGACCATCTCTTTTGGAAAGGGCTGCGTGCGTGCGTCCGCACACAATACGTACAGAGATGTTCCTCTTCCATAAACACAAATGTGACACAATAAATGTGCTAATGGAAAGTTTCTGTGCTTAAATTCTAGCAGATACTAACAGGAATAAAAACATTCTGCTTAAACTTAAGGATGCTTACAAAGCAATCAGGGAAATACAACTACAAATAACCTAAATCTGAGGGAAAAGAAAAGAAGCAACAAAGAGAAGCAGGAAAAAGTACCCTGGGAGGCAAGAGAGAGATTTTTCTTTTCTCCCCATCCATCTTCATTAAAGAGCAAACATCACAGCCAATGATTACCAACTGCTAAGTCAGGTAAGTTCCATGCCATAATCTTGCTATGAAGCTAGTAATGTGTCCTTTCTGCAAAAATGAAATATTTCTAATAATTACAATATTGTTCTTCTGCCAGGTGGCAATCTTAATGGTCAATACGTAACACGTTACAAATATCAATAAAAAACAAAAAAGTGATTTTTTTATGACTTAGCATTAATTATTTCAAGACCCAGCCCTAAGAGACCAAACAAGACCAAGTCAGAAAGTGAGTATGTCTGAGAAAGAATAAAGACTTAATGGTATTCTGCAAAATTAAGAAGTGCCTCTAACAGTATTATAAGGACAAATTATGGAATGAGTAGGTTCACAAACACCAAATGCTGTATTTCAAATGCATGGGTGACAAATTCATATATTTCCATATATTTGGAAGCTAAACAGCTTCCAAAAGAAGGGACTGTTCACTGTGGCTGTCCAATGCTTGATTGTCCTGAGGGATTTTTTTCTAGTGTTGGAATCCTCTGGCTCTCTTCCCTCCTACCTTTTGCTACTTCATTTTTATTTCCTCCACAATTCTATTCCAGAAGGAACTGTCGGTTATGTAAATCAATGTGTTCTTGATTTATAATAAGTGTGTTAGCCGAGAGCTACTGAAACAGTCACACTGCACTAGGGTCAGACAGGCAAATCCAAGGGCACCCGCACTGAGGCACCCTGGGGCACAAACACCTGGCTAAACGCCCAGGAGAAGGGTCTGCGACCCACGGAGGGGTGCAGAGACAGCTGCTCCTCACTGCATCCAGCACGGAAGGAACCACCACCAATGCCTCGGTGAGGACGCCCCTGTGGCAGCACATAAAACCCGGTGGCAGGACAACGGGCTCCAAGAAACAGCCTCCCAGCTCCGTCTAGCACCCAGCAAACCAGGCCCCATGTCAGCAACAACCACGACAACTTGTTACTACCAGACAGGATTCAAGAAAGGGGCCAGGTTCCCGCAGCCCACTTTCCTTATTTTGAAGCAGGTGTCTTTATTTACTCACATGCCTGGAAATCATGCTGCGCTACAAGAACTGCGGAACGAGAACTGATTTGCCTCCCTGGAAATAAGTCTTCTCTTTAATTACTTACCTGCAGTCCTTTATTCCACAATCTAATTAACATTTGTGATCTCTGGTATCATACCACATTGCAGAAATTTACTCAGGAATATGGAAGTTTTAGAAAAGAAAGGATATGGCATAATTATCTTATTGGAATATATCAGATGTGTTTGGATACTCCAGACAGAGGTTTAAATTTGCAGAATGTGCATATTGAGACAAAAAGAACTAAAAATGCCATTAATACTTATTTTAAATTATAGGTAACATTAGCCAGAAACAGGGCTGAATTTCTTTTTGGAGAAGTAAAATATTTAGCCTAATTGGAATTTTAATTCCATTCAACTTTCTGGGCAGGAAAAAAACATAAAATGAAGCTGCCAAATATCTTCGGGGGCTTTTTTCAGTTACACTAGGACAGTGTGCTCAGCAGAGAGAAAGGGATCATAGTCCCTGTCCTCGGAAACATTTCAAAGCAGATCTTTTATATTATCTTCGGCACTGAGCCTACAATTTTTTCCCCATAATTGATTGCGAAATGAAATGTACTCCCTTGTGATTTCACAGCAAGATTTCCTTGCTGATTTGTTTCGTCCTTGCTGATGTGTTTAGTTCACCCAAAAGCAAATAGCTTTGCCTTTACCCATGGTCGCATTACAGTCTGATACCACGGGCTCCATGAACCATTTCAACATTCCACAAAAGCTCAAGGACAGATACTTGCATACTAAAGATTTTTCTCAGAGAAAACAGATGTGCTTCTCCCTCTCCCAGAAGTTGCAGCTGTGCCAGACTGATCAGAGAGGCAGCCAATGACTTCCAAATGGCAAAGGAAGCCTTGATGCATGGCTACCCTGCACTCATGCGGGAGGGGACGAAGGTCTCCAGGTTCCCTGCTGGGAGCCCATAGGTGGGATGATTTAAGCAGACGAGCAGACACCGATGTAGGGAAGTGAGGACTGTGTCTGTCAAGAGGCGGCAAGCATGCTTGTAAGAACCAGAGAATCCTCGTGTTTGGAATAAACAATCTGATTTCCAACCCTTGGCGAGGGCAGCAAAAGTGGAAGGGAGAATTGCCACAATCCTAACTCAAGTCACAAGGATAAAGATTTTGTTTATTGCTCAGAGGAAGGGAATTCTCATGGAAAAAATAAGTCAACTACGACTGCCCTACCACATCAAAGGAGGGCAAGGAGAGAGAAGTCCCCAGCGTCGCTGGGCCTTGGTGGGCTGTGGCTGCGCAACCAGAAACCAATGACCAGAGTAACTCAACGGCCACCAGATAAAAACCCTCCATGTCCTCAGGAAGGGCTCCTCTGGGTGTGTCCCCACACGAGATCAACGATTTGGCTGTTCTCAGAGAACACTGTGCCCCTCTTCAATGCAATAAAAATCCAACTTACAAACCTCTGGGGAAACTGCCACTAAAAGGAGCCACGCACGTGACCCTGTTTATAAAACTTTGCAGACTCTGCTTATTATATTTGCGCCACTTAAAGAGAATCACAAACCCAGAACCCATTCCTTTAGAGGGCAGAGTTGATTAATCGGAGCCAACAAATGGTGAAAACAGACAGAAGCGGCACAGAAACAGGACAGTCATTTGGAAGTAACCTTAAATCAATTTTGTTTAAAATCACCAGCCAAAAACCTAAGAAAACAACACAGAGAAGTCACAAAACAGTGACATGCACAAACCACGTCATCTGCGGGTACACATTCTACTCTCCCCCTCCGAGTTTTAACATGCTGAGATTGGAGTAGGGCAGTGTTGGGACCAGTATTTCTAGGAGCAAGAAACCCATTTCCGATTCTGGCAGAGGCCAGGTGCCAAGCAGTCCCAGGTACAGGCAACCCCTTGGCTGTCAGGCCCACTCCTCAGCACGCCTCTGCTCTGGCCACCTCCCCGCCCACAGCACAGTCATGCTTCCGCACTGCCTTCCTCTAGCGTCTGCCTCAAAGCCACCCTCCCTGTGAGCTGCTCCCTGACCCCTCCACTGAGGGCTCCAGAAGCCCCACCCAAGCCTCCTTGTGCCCCGGTTTTCTCCACAGCACTTACGAAGGTGGGATTAACCATGTATTTTAGGACTGGTTTACAGTCTCTCACCACAAACTCCAGGCAGACTATGAACAAAAGTCATAATGCACATTTCTTTTTCCCTGCCTGCCAGATCAAGAAGAGTAAGACACCCATGTTTCTGTTCCCTTATTCTACCTTCCATGTCACAGACGCAGTGGTGATGCCCCAGTGAAAACCAGGACACCATGAAAGAGAGGTCAGAACCTCTTGTCCCAATCTCACACTGCTTACCTCAAATGACCTGTCATGGTCTTTGAGGAATTCAAGAGCTCCCAAAACAGAGGTGGCTCAGGAGACCTGGGCCCTGCTGGCAAAGCTCAGGAGGGCAGCTCCAGCCACTAACACAAATTCCGTGAACCACCCACATCCTGACTGTAAGACTTGCCCGTTGGCTTGTCTCTCATTTAGATAGAAGAAGAGAAGGCGGCATCTTCCTCCCATCCCTGGTGCAAGCTGGGTGGATACCAGGATGTGTACAGAAAACTGGCACAGCAATGGAAAAACAACAGGGCACAGCATCCTGGGGACAGAAGCTGTGAACTGTGACACTGACTCTCTAAAGGAATCTATCCTTCAGTTCATCAAGAATGACCAAGTGGGGCCGGCTGCACTCAGCAACTGAGCCACCAACTCACTTCAGGGAGTCCCAAGCCCCCACCCCCACTATACATATTTTGGTACCAAGAGTGGTTCTAGAGGAACAAAGTCTTATGGACACTTTTTCTGAATTGGTTTTGGAGTTTCTGGAATTGACTCCCTCATCTGATTAGATCTTAAGATGCTAATGATATTGTGTGCAGTTAGGTGAGCACTGATGGTCTACGGTTTGAACTGTTGATAGAGATATGATAGACGTTTGCACCGGATACTCTAAAGACTTATAAGAAGGGTCTAAGTTAACTCTGTGTATGATCCCTTCCAACATCTTTGAAAAACTGAGAATATGATGTTGGTTGGTTGCTCCTAATGTCACTGGACAAAGTGGTGAAAGACTAGGATGAACTAAGGAATTCAAACGCTCAGCTCAAGCACTGCATCAAATCATCTAAGAGCAGCTAGGTGTGGCCTGAAGGAAAATCTCTCCTCCTGCAGTCAATGGGCTGAGATTGCTGAAAAGCAAACCCAGGACCTCATCCTGTGATTGGTTGAATGACAAGTTACAAGTTGACCTCCCAGCCTCATCGGGTGTCTGCTGGTAAAATGAGGGCATTGGTTGGGAAAGAATGGGATCCTGTAACTTGGGATGAGCCCCTAAATTCTGTTGAGTCTTCTCTGTAAGTGGAAGAGTGGTGTGTAAGGACCTCTGGGGCTGGACGTGGCTACCCAAGGCCTGGAAGTGAATACCTGGCTGTCAGGTTAGATGGACATGCGAGAATGGGTTCTTTGTCCCTCCTCCCATGCCATCTCCCCACTGTACACCCTGTACAAGAATCCAGGAGGCATTACCTGCCCATGTCCTCCTGTCTGCAGACCCATGGGAGACACAGCAGGAGCCAGTGGGACAGAAAGGGAAGGGAAAGCAGGACCGAGCCAGGCTGAGGGATCCCAGACGGTCACTAGGGAAAATCTGGTAACTCTGTCTCCAGATTTTCTGTCTCCAAGAAATCATTCATGATTCCATGAGGACCTTCAACACAGTTCCTTTGAAAACAGCTTCAGGCAGGCACAGTGGCTTATGCCTGTAATCCCAGCACTTTGGGAGGCCGAAGCAGGTGGATCACTTGAGGTCAGGCGCTCGAGACCAGCCTGGCCAACATGGCGAATCCCTGTCTTTACTAAAAATACAAAAATTAGCCAGCATAGTAGTGCAATCCCAGCTACTCACGAGGCTGAGGCAGGAGAATCACTTGAATCCAGGAGGCAGAGGTTGCAGGGAGCCAAGATTGCACCACTGCACTCCAGCCTGCATGACAGAGACAGACTCTATCCCAAAACAAAAACAAAAACAGCTTCAAATAAGAGCCTAATGTTCTCCACACATTCACCCTCGCAAGGCATGAACATGTTTCTCAGACGCACAGCAGAGGGAATCCTGCACCTTGGGAATTTAAATCGGGTCAGTCGGGTGGGGATGCGGCATCTGCATTTTCACACCCTCCTGGTGTGTTCCCGCTTGGAGTATTGTCTATGGAAGGAAGCACCCTCTCATCAATCCCTTGGAAAAGGTAACTTCTGATTCACTGAGTCCTGGCTCATCAGCTAAAAGAACTCACTGCTGGGGCAGGTGGAAAGTGATGTTTCCATGGGGCATTTCAGGGGTGGCGTGGGGTGGGTCATCGCTTCCCTGTGTGGATCTGAGATGGAGAGGGGGCAGGCCAGGTACAGAGACTGGAAACCCAGGCTTGGACTAGAAGAGTATGCCAAGAGTAAGTAGGCAGCACTGCTCAGTAACCAAGGTAAGGAAGGGCCAGCGGAAGCACTGGAAGCCCTGATCAGGAAAGACAAGGTCTTGCTGCCCAAAGCTGAGGGCAGAGGTCACGTAGCCTGCCCACAGCTGCATTCCACACTCCCAACAGTGACTGACTTCTTAACTGAAAGGACTAAATGCAGGAGCGTGAGCCACACCCACCTGAGGCAGAGAACATGAAAAATTGAGACAAAAAGATTTCAGGCTAACACAGTGTTAATCAGAACCCTTTAATCCCCTCAATCTCTCGCTGAAGATTTTAACCTACTGCAGGGTTCAGCTCCTGTGATGTGTGTGCTAATGTTACTTTGTGTTTCCTAAGGAACAGGACATTCACAAATACCTTACAGCTTCTTTTCTCTCAAATCCCACTGCATCACTCAGAAAGCTATTTACTGGAAAACAAAACTGTTTAAAACATTAATATGCTATTTCAGGAACTGCCTTTTATTTAATGCTTCATGGTCCTTTGTCACTTCATCTAGTTTTAAAAAGAAACATTTTAAGAAATGCATTTCAACCACAGGAAATGAGCAGGAGGCCCACAGAAAGCTATTACTGACTACACTTAGCATCTCTGGACTTAGGTTCTTAACCATGTTTCCTAAGGCCTCATCTTCCCAAGTGTGTTGGCTGGAGAAGCTATTTAAAAGAAAGCTCTGCCACGGTCTTGACATGGAATTGAAATTTATCATTCAGAAAGGGGAAGGGTGTCCCACAATTAAATACTGTCAGGAAATGCTGCATATTAAACCTCCCTCAGAGAGTCCCAAAAGCTCTGAGAATACTGTAACAGAAACCTGCTAAACCTGATACATCCAAACTCATGAGACCAGGTGGCACCTACTAACATCTCAAAGAATGGGACTCCTACGGAAACATATCCTTAGTTCAAACCTTCCCACCCCCGCCCCCCACCACTCCCGTGACCATCGGCTCACCAGTCAGTCTGAGACCCTTCTGTTGTGCCTCCTCCCACACCTCGCCCATTCCTTCCCCCATCCTCCCCCAACCCATCCACAAGCCCAACTATGACAATAATTAGATTTAGCACACAGACAAGCGTTGGGTAGGCCCAACTTAATAAAACACAGTGTAAGTGATGTTCGTGGCAAATTTCATGATTCCAGAGACCCGGGAGAACACTGGGATGCTCACATTTTTTAATGACACACCTAGACTTTCTCCATTTTCTTAAGTAGCCACATCTTTTCTTACTACATCCGATGAGTAAAACATGCATGTCCATGTCACACTTACCAACACACATTCAAGTTACTGTTTACAACTCTGAAATGAGAATATAAGGGGGGAAAAAAGGGAAACCACAACAGAGGGTTCCAACAATATTTATATCACATTATTCACACCTCTTATGTGTGGTTTCAAACTCTTTAGTCTCTAATTAAGCAAAGTGACTAAAAACAGCTCAGTTTTCAGGAACTGAAGTCGGGTTCACTTGCACAGACTACTCACTGTGGAGTCACAGGAGTGGCCTGTGGAGTGGCGCAACCCCAGGAGGGGAGCCTCCCTGAACCTGCACGCTCCCTCCTCACAGAGCTGTGGTGTGCTCCGGGCAGGCACTGTGCACGGCCCAATCCTCCTCTTCCTTGGCCAGCCAGGGGTGGGGCGGGGGCCAGGAGGGCTGGGGCAGTTGAGAGAGACTCCAGTAGAGAACCCCAGGAACTGAGGAGGCTGCAACCTACCTCTGTCAAACTTTTAGAACATGAATTTTTCAGTGAAAATTCTGATGTCCCCCCCAGTTTAGGAGCAGAAAACCGCCTTATCTGAATAATAAACTACAAAAATTAGGTACATGATAGAATCAATTGGCAGAATACAATTCAAAATAAGTTATCTGTATCAAAACAGCTCATGCACCCCATAAATATATATACCTACTATGTACCCACAAAAATTAAAAATAAAAACGTTTAAGTAAAAAAATTAATTAAGAAATTTTAAAAAACAAAGTCAGTTATCTGACATTGGCCAATCCTCATGTATCATCTCTATGGTGAGATAAGCGCAGTAAGCAGCTCCCCTAAACCTGTCTGCTCTCCAACATGGCCCAAGGTCCCCATTTGGCTTTCCCCTGTTGCTCTATCAGTTTGGTGCCTTTATCAAGAAATTTTCCTAGTATCTCCTTAAATTTCCCCCAACTCCTCGCCCTCTGTCCCAGGGTGCTGCTGCGGGTGTTCTTGCAGAGTCCCCTATGCCAATGGAGGGTCCTCTCTTTAAGCTGCTGCCCCAGCTCTCCAACCCTAAGCCAGCAGAAAACTCTAAAAACTGATCCAAGAAGCTATTGCCCCGTCTTACTCTGCCCCAACCCTGGCCTCCTGGGGCCTCTTGTCCTGAATGGTTCCCTCTCCTCTGTTCCCAAAGCACAACTCTGCCCTGATCATCCAAGCACTTACTCAGTGTGGCAACTGCCTGGTTATCTGTCTCTCTCCCTCACCACACCAAAGAAGTTCTGGGTGCAGGGCCACATCTGCTATGTTCCTATCAGCGTTCCTGGCCCGAAGCAGAGCAGCTGGGTCCAGTAAACATAGGAATCAATGAGTTGATAAAAGATGGGGCAGGAGGAAAAGACTGACACCTTACTCTAGGTCTTAAAGCCCTAGAAACAGGGTCTTAGGATCAAGTAGGAACAAAGACCTTTGGACACAAAATTACTTCCACGGTCATAATGCTATGGTTTGAATGTGTCCCCCAAAACTCATGGGTTAGAAACTTAATCTCCAATGCCACAGTGTTAGGAGGTGGGGCCTTATAAGAGGTACTTGAGTCATAAGGATGGAGCCCTGATGAATGTATTAACGTGGTGACTTCAGGAACAGGTTTGTTATCGTGAGAGTGGGTCGTTATACAGCAAGTCCTGTCCCTGGTGCCTTTCTCTTTCGCACGAGCTTGCTTGCTCTTCCCGCCACATCATCACACAGCAAGAAGGACCTCGCCAGATACCAGCACCATGCTCTTGGACTTTCCAGCCTCCAGAACTGTGAAAAATACATTTCTCTATAAATCTCCCAGTCTATGGTAAGTACCCAGTCTTTCTGTTATAACAACAGAAAGCTAAGATACAAAATATGCTACTGGAAGGAGAAGATGGCACTGGGAATCCTAATTTCTTTGGATATGTGAAATTATATTTACAATTTTAAAAAGGAAACACCTGAGAGGACTACTACCTGTGAGGAAAGGACTACTACCTGTGAGGAAAGGACTACTACCTGTGAGGAAAGGACTACTACCTGTGAGGAAAGGACTACTACCTGTGAGGAAAGGACTACTACCTGTGAGGAAAGACACTTCAGATTTTCAGGTAATTAAGGGCTCATACATCCTATACGGAATATATTAGAAATACTTTCCATGTGTGTTTTTTTTTTTCCAGTATATTAAAACTGACCACCAACCAGTTAAATGTGCTCTAGGGGTTTCAGGCATAAATCCAACTGCCAAACAAATACAGTTTTAAATAGGAGATCCCAATTTACCAAGAGAGTGTTTTTTAAAAAAACAAGTTAAAGATGAAGAACTCCGCACACCTGTGGCACATTCAGTGGGGTTAAGTGTTACCCAACACTTACACGCACTCAAAGACGGCAGCAGAAACTCAGAGACTAAGACTGTGCCTGCTGCTTTGTCACCAGCCATGCCAACAGACCAGTTTTAATTTCCCAAATAGAAAATGAGGGCAGAAACCTGATTAAACCCAAAAAAAAAAAAAGTAATACCAAATTTGGTACATTACTAAACCAAGAGCTGAAGCTAGAATTCATTTGGTAACCTTGAGTTTATGACCTCCTGGCAGCAAGTGAAAGTTCATTGCTTATACGGCTGCCTCACATTAAAGTGGCTGCTGCTCGTTCACACAGTCCCTGAAATAAAGGGCAAGAGCGAGGACTCCGGACAGCTTCACGTTCCCCTTGGAAAGTCAGCACGCCAATGGGAGATGTGGAAAGAAGAAGCACACGTAAGAACCAGGAATGACCTTCCTAATACAGCCACACTAGGCAGAGCCTTACAAGGGCACTGCTTCCAAGTGTGACTGTGAGCTTAAAATATCCTTAGAAGTCACAAAGATAATCTTAAAGGGTACGAATGAGAGACAGAAAAAAAGGTTAACATTGAAGATGTTTCCTTTTTTAAAACTGCACTGTCATAAAGGAAATGTTCACAGAGATGTGACTGCCCCCAAAAACATGCCGCGACTCCTGCTGACCACAGCAACCAGCCACAAACACTGCAGCTGCCCCGCACAGTCCTGCATCTGCCTACAGAAGCCACCCACGCCAAATGTGCCTCCACCTCCTACACCTGCGATGGCCGAACACACTCACTCTCCTCATTACTGTCCCAAAGGGAGATGTGAAGTCTATCGAGAACGAAAGATCACATTTGGGTTAAAATCGACTTATCCCAGCAGCCATTCCTTAGCTTCCAAAGATATGTTTACTTTTAAACAGTAAAAGTGAAAGTTCATTCCTAGCAGATTTTCCCAAGCACACAAATGAAAATTTCTCTTCTCTCAACCCTGCAGCCTAACTTAACTGAAGACAGAAAATCTTTAAAACAACACACACACTTGCTCTGATACATCCATCCCTTTAATAACAAGATAACAGAGCAGGAGGAAGCAGAGTTTCTGTCACCAACAGTCAAGCCTGTCCAAGGTTGCAATCCATTTTCCAGTCTGTAGCTTTTTTCTGGGAAAGTGCAGATTTCCTTCCCTGGGTCGGGATCTGGCATAATACCTTCTAGAAAAGTCTGAGCTTCGCCTCTGAAACACTAGCACCAGACTCAGGTCGGGGTGACCGCCACAGTGGTTAACAGCAACCCCGCTGACAGTTTCTCCTTTAATGCAAGAAGGGAAATAGACTCTTTCAACTTGTCCCCAAATGACGACAGTGGTTCATGGTGAGAACGAAGCCTATTGTGTGGTGAGGGGCAGAAACAAAGCTGTGGAGTCGCCCGTGACTATCTAAACAGCACTATCTCAGGGGAACTCCGTCCTCAACCAGGAGGAAGCCGCTAGAGCTTGCTTTCTCTCCACTCATTTCTCAGCCCAGCAGAGGAAAGGCTATTTTTCACCTGAGGTCGATGATCCCCTAGCCTTGGCTGGAAGCAAGAGAAACAGCCTCCAGTACTCCATCCACATGTGCACAGGTGTGGATGGAGGCAGGTTCGGGCTGATGAGGAAAGTGCATGTCTGTCTGGGCAACGCTGACAGAGCAGCTTACCTCCGTGGGAGTCTGTCGATGTCAGGGTCATGTGCCCACTGTCCATCGGGCTGCCATCCCTTTGAGGAGAGGGAGACACTGATGGGAACCAAAGGATCTTCTAAAGGCAAGTTCTTACCGCAAGCTGGCCCCAAGGTCCCTGCAATCAAGGAAATCATTGTGGTTTTGCATTTGGCATATTTATGCCCCCTTTCTTCTAGGGACGAGGCTGTCAGCCTCTGAACAGGATCTCAACTTTCAAAAGGAAAAGTGTCCGGAAACACAGATCCAGCAAGGTATAAAAGAGACAGGAGAAAGGCTTCATGCCACGCCTCAGTGTAGACAGCAAACATAACAGCAATTCCTTCTCAAAAAAGAGCTGTAGATCCACTGTTACTTTTAATGAACCAATGTTTTCCACTAAACATTTCAACTTAAGCCAGCTCCACCTCATCACACTTGTTGGAAATATATGATCAATAACGACTCCACAATTCTTGTGCCATACTACACCAGCCTTGGCTGGAAGCAACAGCAGAAGCGTGTATGTAAATGAAGACTGCAGATTATTAGCTTCTGTAAGCACTGGTTTCTAATCAACCTTGTCATTGACCTGTCTCCACTGATTCCATTTATAATGACAGGGAAAAGTCATTAGATCCAAATTGAAGCATATAATCAGAAAGCCAATCTCATACTAAGGCAACCAAAAATAATCAAAATTCTGTAAACTAACTTGAGTACCTAATCCAGTGCAACAATGCTTGGACTCTTAACAGGTTATGTAAATTCCTTTCCACAATTCCATCTGCAGTAACCAACGGCCACGCAATGTCAAAACATCAATACTTCCTAACTAACTGCACAGCTAGCAAAAGTATTTATGTATGTTCTATTATATATCATCTCATCATTTCCTTGAAAAAATCTGCTTTTCCTGGGACAAAGAAATGCCTGCAGATACTTGATCCTTATCACTACAGAAATGTGAATAATGGAAATTGAATACTGTTAACAGTTATCTGTGTATCAGACACACAAAGGAAGACAAAAAAATCTTTCCATGAAGAGTTTTCTGAGAGTTATCTGTGTTTTAAAAGTTTGATTCAAATATATGTTTTAGATAGCCAGTCAAAAAAGAAGGAGAAAAAGATCACCTAAAATTAATTTACTTCTCTAAAGATGAACTGCCACAGACAAAAGGACTCGCCGAAACACCAGTAAGTTTCAGGTCTAGTAGGTTTTCAAAAGGCAAAAATCTAAACCCGTCACCACTCCAGAAACGACCAGGAACTAACTCCAACACATCAGTCAATTTTCTAGAGCCCAGTGGGCCTGAACTGTCAGACGAAAAGAGCAGTGTTCCCACGGACCTGCGCTAGGATGCAAAGGTGACAAGCAAATAAAATACAGGTCGTTAGGAAGGATACAGCTTTTCGGACAGCTGGATTCCTAATAACCAGAACGGCTACAACGAGAATGTATGTAATCACTGCCCGGTTTCATAGGCGACCGTGACCATCCACAGGTGAGTAACACAGCCGTGTTAACGAGGGAAGGTGCAGGACCACAAAACCAAAACGAGGCTCCTGGCAGCAGCTGACGTGAGCACAGAAGGGGAGGACAAGGACTGCCCTGCTGAGGTCACAGGGCGATGTCTCCAGCAGTTGAAGCAGCTCCTCCGTTATCATCCACACAGAGCAATTTCCCGCCTATACACAAAGGACAGACTTGTGGACCCTGGCTAAGCTTCTGGATCTGTGTCAAAGTGGGGCATAGCTACTGGCACCAATTCAAATTCAATCATTTAATACATATGAGTACAGAGGTGAGCATCGGTGAAGCACTGAAAATGGACTAAAACCATGGACACGTGTAAGGCAAGAATTTCTCCCGTTGAACTACCCAATAAATAAGGTGTCAGTGAGTAAGAATTCAACACCAGGACAAATACAGTCTTTTGAAGATGTTATCTATTACTCTCAGATTCCAGGCAAGTGTGAAACGGTGACCCTGGGCCAGGAGCCCGCAGGCCCCCATCTTGCTAATTTGCTCAGGCTTTCAGGGGGACCTCACTGGCCACATGCAAAGGGCGTGCTGACCTGTGAGCAGAGGCCTGAGTGCAAATGACAGCGCTGGTCAACAGTAGGCCTCCGTAAACACGCAACGAGGATGCCTTCGGCAAGGCAGTACCACTGTGTCCGCTCCACCGATACCCCCTTCTCCCTTGACTTTGTAAAATGGCTGAACTACTGAATAAATATCTGAAATACCCTCTGTAGAAGGAGAACACACCACCGGAGAGAGGGAATCCAGTAAGAAAATGAGAGAGAAGAACATAAGAGGACAGCCGTCAGGTGCAGGGAAGCTAACGGTAGACCAGGAATGAGGAACCTCTGGCCCTAAATCCCAGCTCAACAGCCAAAGGGCTGAAAGCTTTGAAAGCCTGAGCAAATTAGCAAGACAGTGGCCTGCAGGCTCCCGGCCAAGGGCCACCGTTTCACACTTGCCTGGAATCTGAGAGTATTTGTCCTAGTGTTGATAGCAGGAGAAAACGAAATCACTCAACTTCTCTGGGCCACGGTTTTCTAGCCTAGAGAATAAAGATAAGGGCTAGGCACCTCCAAAGGCCCTTCCAGCTGTAATCATCTTTGGCTCTGATTTCTCTGACTTTACACAAGGAATACTGTATCTTAGGGCCAGCTGAGCCAAATCAATTACAGACTGCAAATAACTTAAAAGACAAGTATGCCCAGTCTCTGCAGATGAGGAAACAGATCCCAAAATTAGACTACCACACTCCCTGGATTCATTCCCAGCCAGGACAGGATATCCTGAGGCAGGTCTCCAGGTCTCCGGACCTCCAGAGCACAGAATCAGGGCAGGAGAAGAACAGAAACATGATGGTAAAGGCAGCCTCCCCTCTAACTAGGTCTTGTCTCTAGCTTCTTTTATGATACTTCCCAAAAGCCCATTGCAGATCTCTTCCTCCAACCCTAAAACCTCTATTCCAAGTCAAGCTCAAGCAGTGTTATTGCATAAATCCACAAGGCCCAAAATGCAACAGAGAAAGTACCAAAGGAGAATTCAAACACCAATGCATAACAAGTGTCTGACATTACAATAAACTCAAAAATATAAAGAACCGCGTAGCCTGCAACGACAGTCCAAGCTACCCAGAATTCTTCCCCCTCCCCACTGTGTCTTGCTACTTTAAATACTAAAATGTGAAAGGCTAAATTAGAAAGCTAATAGAAGAAAAATAAATATATTTATAACCTATGTGAAGCTGATGTAATTCTTACACAGGATCCCAAAAGAAGAAATCATAAGGTGAAAAACTGATGGATTTACTACAATAAAATCAAGGATATTTTTTCCCAACAGAGGACGCTTCAAAGTTAAAAGTAGTGTGATAAAGTCAGAGAACACACCTGTGGTACCAAAAACCAACATTAAGAGACAAGAAACATAACAGGAAATTTCACAGAAGACTGTGAGTATTTAAAAAAACAGCAAGAGTATTTGCCTACAAGTAAACCACTAGCCTTTCATGGTCAGCAGAAAACAATGCCAATTTAAATGCAACTTACCACCAGCCCCGCCTGAGAGTGGAAATGCTACTTAGAATTTCTGTTGGGACACAAGATAGAGATCTTCTTGGTAAACTTATTGCTACTGTCGGGGAAAGTGAGGGTGGGAGGAACAAGGGGTATTTTAAAGGGGCCAGGGGCATGTCTGTGTACAGTTTCTGGTTGCATGCCATACAAGCTATGGCAGAGAGAAAAAAGCACGTTCCCCTAACTCTCAGACAAAGTGGTCTTAAGTCAGAATGAGTTAACTTTCTAACAAACTCACAAACTAACCTTCAGGACCACACCTCATATCTCATTCCCATGAAGCTCCCACTTAAAACAATTCACACCTTCTCTGCTTTGAAGTCCATTCTTTAGCTTTGCCAATTTCAAAGCTGTTTCATCGGATCTCAAAGAGAGGATCCAGCTTGAGGAATTTGACTAGCACTGGTGAGACTCACAAGAGCTCCTGTTCACAGACTAGAAATAATTTGTAATGAATTAATTTGTAATGTGGTTACCAGGCCGAAACATATAGTTTTGGGCATGCTTTTTTAGTTTCAAGATATTTCATGAGCCTAATTATCAGAAAATTATTTCCTGACTAGAAAATTGAAAGAAAGGGAATTTGATAATCACATGTAATAAACACATTAAACTATAGAAAACTTCATAGGAGATATGAATTCAACAGAATAATCATAATGGTTAAGAACATATATAAATAGAAGCTCAAAGTTATGATTAATAGAAATTGAAATAAACATAAAATACTGTGTTATAGCTAAGAGATTGGTGAAAGAAAGTTTTATAGTATCAATGGCAGGAATGTAGACAAACCATGATACTGCTCAACACAATTAGCCATGATTAGCCATGAGGGAAATGCATATGAAAACCATGATACTGCCTAATACAATGTAAAAAAAACAAACAAGGGGAAATTGAAACCTTCATTCAGTACCATGAGAACATAAGCCACTACTGAAAAGCGTCTCAACAGTTCCTCAAAAACAAACAAAAAAACCCAGTTCCTCAAAAGGTTAAACATAAACTTTGCATATTACAGTAAATTCTTCAAATTTTTTGTTGTCTTGGCACCCATTTTGAATGATTTCTCAAACCAGAAGTAGGGCTTAGTCACCCTCGACATGGTCTCCAGTTCTAGACCACACCTAAAAGGCCCAGCTCTCTGGCCAAGATAAGAATTTAGAGGCATCTCCTACACCCAGCAGACTGAGCTCCCAGTGTTCCATCTGCTTCCTTTAAACAGACCGCTCAGGCCTGCCCGAGAACTTACAGAGCCCCACGCCCTGTTCCCTCTTATATTATGTATCCTGCCAGTTGTGTGCTCGCGCTCTCTCTCGCTCTCTCTCTTTCTCTCACTCTCTCTCTGCCTGACTCTTCATTCCTGCCTGGTGTAACCCAGGACAGAGGACTGTCCTCCTGGCCCAGAATATGTAAGTAGTAAGTCTTTGAACTTGGGATTTGACCACGACATATTATATGTAATATCAAAATATCACATGTACCTCAGATATCTGTACAATCATTATGTAGCCATTTTTCAAAAGCATCTTCTAAAAAATATCTTTGAACTTGCTTCCTGTTGTGATGGTATATAGACTCTGCACCCTCCATCTGAAGAACCAACCACATTACCCCAGGACACGTGGGAGCAAACAAGTTGGACTCCCAGCACCAGAACGATGGCCAGGTGGTCAGACAAGACCCACAGGGGTGTCTGTCAGTATAAACAAGTTTCCTGGATCTGGACTCAGACTATTATGCATGAGCCCATCCACCAGGTAAAAGAAGCATCCTGTGAAAGGCACATGGTCATCACCCACATCCAACTGCCTTTCAGTTCCCCTTAGGGAAGAGTCACTAGCTACTTTGATACTGAAACCCCAATTCAGATGGGGGCTCCCAAAACACATTTGACCCAATAACCCCACTCCCAAGTAATACATCCAAAACAAAGGAAAACATATCCACACAAAAACTTGTACACAAATGTTCATGGGAACAGAATTCGTAACAGCCAAAACATAAAAACCCAAATATCCATCATCTGATAAACAGGTAATAAAATGTGGTCTATCCATACAATGGAATATTATTCAGCAATAAAAAGAAGCGACGGACACATGCTACAACAGAACCCTTGAAAACATGCTGAGTGAAAAACCCAGACACAACAGGACACATATTCTATGACCACACTTACATGAGGTGTCCAGAATATGCAAAACTATAGAGACAGAAAACAGACCTGTGGTTGCCAGGGCAGGGGAATTTCGGAAGAAATGGGAAGTGCATGACGATGGGCAGAGTATCTTTCGGGAGTGATGAAAATGTTCTAAAATTGTGGTGATGGCTGCACCGCACTGTGATATACCAGAAACTCTTGAATTGTATATTTTAAATGGGTGAATTGTATGCAAATTGTAGATCAGTAAAAGTTTTTATTTTTTTACTTAAAGACAGAAACAAACACCTGCTGCTAGCAGGAGTTTAGCTGGCAAGGCTATTCTGAACAACCACATCGCAGTATTTTTTTCCTTACTAATAAAAGAGATAGACAGGGTCTCACTCTGTTACCCAGGCTGGGGTACAATGGCACAATCATAGCTCACTGCAGCCTTGAACACCTGGGCTCAAGTGATCCTCCCACCTCAGCTTTCCAAAGTGTTGGAATTACAGGGTGAGCACCATGCCTGGCCCCATATTCCCACATGGTAACATTTACCTAAAATGAATCTCCTAGTCCAAAGTCTAGAGTACTGCATGGAAATAGCGTCACACAAAAAGATACTCAAAAATCATAAGTCATTAGGGAAATGCAAATTAAAACTGCAATGAAATACCATTCCACACCTACTAAAATGGCAAACATGAAAATTACTGACAGTATCCCAAATGCTGGTGGGGATGCAAAATCATACAGGCACTCTGGAAAATTAAACAGACATTAAATAGAAATCAAATACCTATCCTACTCATAAGTATTTACTGTAGAGAAGTGAAAAACATGTTCGTACCAAAAAAGTGATTCAATATTCATAGCAACATGGTTCATAATCACCAAATTCTGGAAACACCCACACGTCCTTTGCTAGGTCAACCTGGTTACACATGCCACACTGCCCTACCCAACAGTGAAAAGGAACAAACAAGTGACACACACATGAACACGGATGGATCCCTCAGGCATGACAGTAACTGAAAAAAGCCACTAACAATAGAAGTGTGATTCCATCCATGGTGCTCCGGAAAAGCCAAAACGCTAAGGACAGATCGGTGACTGCCGGGGCGGGGGATGCTTCAGGAATCCTTTGGAACGTTAGCATTGTTCTGGTTCCTATGTGTGGTGGTGCTTATAAGAATCTATGCATATGTTAAAACACATAGGACTATACATCCAAGAGTGAATTTTACTGTAATTTTCTTTTTTTTTTTTTTTGAGACAGTCTCGCTGTGTTACCCAGGCTGGAGTGCAGTGGTGCGATCTCAGCCTCCCAGGTTCAAGCGATTCTCGTGCTTCAGTCTCCCAATGAGCTGGGACTACAGGTGCATGCCACCACACCTGGCTAATTACTTTTGTATTTTTAGTAGAGACAAGGTTTTCCCATGTTGGCCAGGCTGGTCTCAAACTCCTGACCTAAGTGATCCACCCGCCTCAGCCTCACGAAGTGCTGGGATTACAGGCGTGAGCCACCGTGCCCAGCCTACAGTACATAAATTTTTTTAAATGTTATGGGGAAAAATACACCCATACACCATACACAAAACCATGTTTTATCTACTGAAGACACACAGATTAAAACAGAAAAGGATCTTACATAGGACGACGATGACGGTGCCATGAACTGCAAAATATGAAAAACTCAACTCTAATCTGAGGTCCATAAATAGAACAGGGAGAAAGAAATGCAACCAGAAAATGAGCAACAATTGACTTAGCAGAGTGAAATAGGTCATTGTATTGGCTAGGAAGGAGTCCAAAGCTCAAAGAAGCTACTGGGAAGATCTCTGCTTTAGCACTAAAAATACATGTCTACCAAGAAACAAAAACAAAACAAAAACCCTAAATGCACCCAAAATTAGTTGTTTTTTTTGTTTTTTTTTTTTTTGAAGGAAAAAAAAAGGGGGGGGGGGGGGGAAGCAAGGTGCCGGTCCCTAACTTGCTTTCTCCTTCATTAACACTACTCTAATCAACAAGGTCAAAATATAAAGCCAGATAATTCTGACATTGGTCATTGTCAGTTTGCTACAAAACATGCAAAACACACGGGCAGGTGAGGACCTCCAGTCACACAGCCCCATTCCAGACGTAAATAATATCTCAGGGAATATTAACTTTGTGGAAAGAGTACAAGCGTCCAAGGGAGAGTCACAAACGTCCCATTAAGACTCAGCGAAGGAGGGGCTCCCTCTCATGTGGGGGGTCTTCTGCTCAACTGCGGAAAGCGGGGTTTGTTTGTTTGTTTGTTTGTTTGTTTGTTTTTTGAGACGGAGTCTCGCTCTGTCGCCCAGGCTGGAGTGCAGTGGCCGGATCTCAGCTCACTGCAAGCTCCGCCTCCTGGATTTACGCCATTCTCCTGCCTCAGCCTCCAAGTAGCTGGGACTACAGGCGCCCGCCACCTCGCCCGGCTAGTTTTTTGTGTTTTTTTTTAGTACAGACGGGGTTTCACCATGTTAGCCAGGATGGTCTCTATCTCCTGACCTCGTGATCCGCCCATCTCGGCCTCCCAAAGTGCAGGGATTACAGGCTTGAGCCACTGCGCCTGGCCGGAAAGCGGGGTTTATAACAAACACCAGACTCGCCGGGGTCACCACCAACACTTATGTAATCAGTCCCTGCCTCGAACCAGCTTCTGCAGCCCATCGGGGTCCACCTGCTGCCCTCTCTTACCTCAGAACAAAAGTAACCCAGAAAAGCACCTGAGATACCACCCTTTCCAGGTGCTCTGTGAGCGTTCACAGCCTCGCGAGCAGAGGCTGGCCAGCCCACGCAGGGTGGACACACTGCCCCGAGCATGGACACGCCCTTCTCATGATGCTGGCAAATCCTGCACTGGGTCCTGCCACTGACATCATGGTGGGCACAGCCGTGGCCCCCGAGACCCTCCATCCAAACTGCCCTTTGGGATATTCCAAGAGTCCCAAACGTCAGCCCTAGAGATACCATTACTTATACCTATTTTCTGGGACAAAAGGTTCATTCCACACAGCGGTTTTTCAACAGCGGCACTGTGGACATTTGGGCTGGGTAATTCCCTGTGTGGGGCCGTCCTGTGCATGTGACAAGCATCCCTGGCCTCCACCCACACCCCCAAGTAGTGGCAGCCGAAACATCTGCAGACACTGTCACCTGTGCCTTCAGTGAGCAAAGTCCACACGGGGCAGTGGCAGGAGGGACAGAGAGGTACACAGTGCTAGATCTAGGTGGCTCAGTTCTCTTCTCTATTAAGACCACAGAAGCCCTTCAGACTGCACAAGATCTTCTCCATATGGCGGAGTCTCAACTTTCTTCTGGGCCCTTTCGATTTCATTTATCTAATTCAAATAAACTGCAAATCATCTCTCTAAATGCACTAAAATAGTTATCTCATTTTCACCATCTCAATGAAAGTGCTGCTAGGACTGTCTTTGAAGGAGGAAAGACATGAATGAGAAAGACACTGTGTGCTTTGATGAGAATTTCTGAGGCACAGGAGAGGTTCACCCACACCAAGCACATATCTGAACTAAAATACTTTTAGAAACTAACATAATAACCCATCTGAATTCCTAAGTATGCCTGAAGCCAGGGGCCAATACAAGAGCCTGGTTTGCTATGAACTAGCTGGAAGAAAGGTGTGAGTGAAGATAAAATTCACAGGTGTCCTAACAGGATACATTCATCATCATGTAGCTAGACTAATTTCTTCTCTGAAATGTGAAGTTATCATACAATATGGGCAAGGCAGAGAATCACGGTGTTTTTCTGCAGATAGGCACAGTAAGTAGGCTGATTTTATTGTCCAAACTAGGGTGCATCTGAAAGTCAGTGGGCTAGTTACTAGTTATGCAGGGAGGAGACGCATCCAAAACCCAGATGCACAGTCTGCACAGCAGCCTCGTTCATGGAGATGCTGGCCACTTCTATCAGTATTTCTTACCCTTTTCCTCAAGGATAAAATGATTGGTTTTTCTATTTCATCAGAAACTACGATTTCCCCTTTGGGGAAGGCAGAAAAAACAACAGAAGTCCCAAGAATATAACTTGGAAAGATGACTGCGAAGTGAGATTACGAACCTGTAACGTACCCACAATCAACCCTTTCCCAGAATCATCTGTACTTTCAGAGAGTACTTGGTTTTCTAAAACTCACCAAGGGACTTACCCATATTAGTCTTCTGGTGAATCTGATGGGTCAAACTACCCAGAAAGTTTTTAGGAAATGATAAAAACTTATAAATAATGTTGGGGATCTGAATCCACAATGAGACAACAGGGCATGTTTCTTTAATAATGACCCTACAACAAAAACTACTATGGCAAGGAAGAAATTTGAAAAGCACAGCTTTTTTTTGTTTGTTTTAAGACCTTGTACCTGATTTGCTTTGGTAAAACCAGCTTGATGTTTGAGAGGAATAAATAATTTATCATAAAAGAAAATGATAAACCTTATTTTTAGCATGCTAACAATCTATTTTAAGACTTGTGAATTTTGAGTGTGGCACAGAAACTTAAAAATTTTTTAATAAGGGAAAATCATCATTTTCTAAAAATCTATTTGCCAGCACTTTACATATATGATCTAATCTTTATAGTAATCATGGAAGTATATCTGCATTTCCTCCAGAAAATCAGCAGCCCAAACGGCGACCAGTTGAGTACCTGTACTAGAATTTGAGACTACAATCTTGGCTATAACTAAAAGTGAATCTCAATATGGACACTCTGATAGGCTGGCAAGCTCCCCAAAACAACAAAACAAAACAGATGAGATTTGTAAGTGCTGAAGGGAATGCACATTTGCAAATGGTGCACCGAGAGAAAACAGGTCAGAATCCTGTACCACACCATCCTGTTCTCTGTTACAATTGCATGTCTTCACTGCCTAGTTAAAATACAAAACCAAAAAATTCTCTCTCCCCTCCTGCACACTACCCCATAATCTACCCAACCCCACACATAGGCAGTTTCATTTGGACTTTGTGGATGGTACTTCAGTGGCAGAAAACTCCAGGGGTATAATGGCTGGGACATGGAGGATTCTGGTTAAGTATCCCAGCTGGTTTAATTTCCCAAAAAGTAAACACAAACTACAACGGGTGGAGTTTTTTCCATGGTCTGTGATCATTTTCAAGACCTTTCCAGGCCTCAGACCCATAAATATTTAAAAAAAAAAAAAAAAAAATCACTGTTGTATGGTTCCTTCTCCTCCCTAAATTCTAGTCCTTGTTTTTAATCTTTAGGGGAAACAAACATGCTACAAAGCAATTCTGTGACTTGATCGCTGCTACTGTCAAAATTAACACCACTCACCAGATTCTTAGTAACGTTCAGAATATTTCGACCACTTATCTATTGTTTTAAATCTCTTTTTCTAGACTAGAGGAATGAACCAAAACATAATTATGAGACCTGTGAATGGTAGCTACCCCAGCAATGAAGAAACCGTTTCTGGTTATCTCTTCTTTGTCCTGGCCTGCTATATAAAAGTCCCTTAACACAGGGTGAAATCCTAAGGCCCTCTCTCCAACCACCCTTAAAGAACTAAGAACATTAGCTCTGAACGCTACAGGGAGTGTTTTAAAATGACAATGAAAACTATACAGAGCACTATTTCCAGCTCTGTGGCAAAGACCCATTTGTCTTACAAATCCATTTAATCTGTATCCTACTTGACATTAGGACCACACTTTCTAAACCTACCAAGATGATGGAAGAATGGCCTCTGACTCAGGAGGGTCCTCTCCTGGGCCAAAGAATTTCATGACACTCCATTCCACAAGAATGGGCAGACAGAATTACAGGTCTGGATTCTTCTCCTGCTCAATTATAATAGTTAATTATTGTTTAGAAGAGCAGTTCATGATGTGTGTAGCCAAATAAGACAATTGTCCTACACATGGCTTTAAAATCCGGGCCAACTTTCCACAATGGCCACGTTCTTCCAGGCATTCTTGTGGCAGATATTCCCTACAGTCTGCTTAGTAAAATACAGAGGCGCACTGGATGAAGTATCAACACTTTTCCACCTGCCCGGAGGCCATCAGCACCTGAAGGCCACTCCCCGAGCTAGTCCACTTCCTACAGAGATGAAGCAACTTTGAAAAGGCCAGCCTACCGTGCATACAGCCTGTGTCCGCTTCCCACGAAGCACACGATTCAGTGACATTTCTTAGCCTCCCCTGGGTCAGGTGTGGTCATGTGGCTGAGTTTTGGCCAGGAGAACATGAACAGAAATAATGTGCCCTACGTCCAGGCCTGGGCACATAAAAACTTCCCACACGTGAGCCTCCATTTCTCCCCCAACGCTGACTTACAGCAGATGAGCACAGTCACTTGTCAAGATGAAAGAACAATAAGATAAAAGGAACTTGGGTTCCTGAATCAGTGTCTGAAGGAAAACAGCCCACGGATCAGGGCAACTAGTGAGGAAGAGATACATTTCTATCATGTACGAGTCATTACACATTTAACGAGCTTACTACCACAGTTGGTGTTACGATAACTAAACAAGATACAGGGGCAAACTTAGATCAAGGTTAGGCGTTAGGCTGATCTGGAACCTAGTGTTCTAGAATTAGCAACTCAGGCAAGAACAGGACCTGTTGGATAGAATCTCTAGATACGTGCAGGTATGTACTGTGGCCACTTTATTTGGCCACAATAAAGCAATCCATTCCAGCATGCAGTAAAAATTGTGCTAAGGAGCTGAGGTTGAAGAGGATGTTTTGAATCAGTGATCCTTAATTTCCACAGTAAAATATTAGCTGGTATAAATCACCAAGTATTTGTCAGGATCCTCCACACTTCCTTTGCCAAAACCATAATAATAATTCATATTAAAATACAACATCAGCAAACCACACGAAATCCAACTCTGAATTTACTAGAACACTACTGCTAAAGTCATTTCACAGGGAATAGTAGGCAGCACAGTGGACAGAGTCCAAACTGAGTTTCTTTAGCTGTTTGTTTTCAATCGAAATTTAACATCGAGGCCAGATGCAGTGGCTCATGCCTGTAATCCCAGCACTTTGGGAGGCTGAGGTGGGTGGATCACCTGAGGTCAGAAGTTCAAGACCAGCCTGGCCAACATGGTGAAACCCCGTCTCTACTAAAAATACAAAAATTAGCCAGGCATGGTGGTGAGCGCCTGTAATCCCAGCTACTCAGGAGGCTGAGGCAGGAGAATCGCTGGAACCCAGGAGGCGGAGGGGGCAGTGAGGTGAGATCACGCCACTGCACTCCAGTCTGGGTTACAGTGCAACTCCATCTCATTAAAAAAAAAAAAAAAAAAAGATATTTAACATCAAGAAGATGCTGGCATTCCTCCACGGAAGTCACACGTATAGTGCTTTCCTTTTTGCTGTGTCAAGCCCCAAACTGGGTGCCCTATCACAGCAACATTTGCTCTTTTTGTTGGCATTCTTCCTCCATTCTTTGGTTCTGGTTTTCTTGGTTTGACCTCAATGGATACCTTCACTGCAAACTACCTTCATTCCAGGGTAATTTAAGAGATGAGGTATGAATAAATGCTACCAAGGAAGGAAAATACTCATTAAGCACCTACTACGTGTCAGGTACTTTCACATACTTAATTCCGTTTTATCTTTGTAACATACGATATCTATCATAATTTTCCATTTTGCAAATAAGAAAGTGGAGAAGTTATAAAAAATAATGAAAACTCACTCAAGGCCACACGCCAAAGTAAATGACAACAAGATTCAAGTCCCGTGACGCCTGACTCCAAAACTCACTCTTTCCATTTCAAAACGCTACATTTGACCTATAACATACTGCCGTCCTTTACACAAGGAATAAAAAAGGGATCACTGCTCAATTTTGATTTCCTTTAAATATCCATTTTAGTAAATCAGTGTTGTCCATCCTCTGACTTATACTTATTATATTTCTACAAAAGCAAAACCTACACATCCCTTCTGACACCAGAGCAGCTTACAAGTTGTAACTCAAGAGACTTTAGAGGGTAAGGCCAAGAGAGGAAGAGGCCTAGCCCAAATTATCCAGGTTTATCGCTGCCCCCCCTGGAAAATCATCATTTCTTTCTTCATAGTTCTGTATTCCACAATAATTATTTCAGAGCATATTTTTTCACTAATTCTTATGATTTCTAAAACCCCATTTTAAAGGTTACAACATTTTTAAGTTCGGTGAAACAGGTATATGTCGAGGAACTTGAAACACAAGGAACAGTCATAAGCCTTCTTAGTGTTGTAACAGGACTGTTCTAAAATGGTAAAATGGTTCCATGCAGGATCAGAAAAACATTTTTAATACTATTTTTAATCCTATTTAATACTATTCTTTCCCACAACGGAGTGGCAGTCCAGGACAATTTTTGTATCATATTATAACTACCATTTTATTTAAGTAATTACTAATTTACCTAGCATTCTTAAAAGTCAAGTGTGGGTAAGCTAGCTAACCAACCAACATCATCAATTCTCATCAGCAGTTTTTAACAGCATTAAATTAAACCACAGCTGGTAGCTGAGAATATCAAAAGATTAACATTCTTGAGTTGGTATGAGTTTTTAATACTAATCATAAGCCATCCTAAAATTACGTGAATAACTGTTATAATAACTTAATAAGAAGCAGTTTTTATGACAAAGTCCCACTCAGAAAGACTCTTTCTTGTTCAAAAGAGAATTATAACATCAAACACTTTCGCCACAAATATTTCTATAGGTGACATTTGAGATGACAGAACCATTGAAGCCAGGTTCTTTTGATCACGAAGGTCAAAACGTTTCTCCTTGCTCTGAAACCTGCTGTGCTGTATCTTATCAGAGTCCTTCCCATCCCCTGCTTGCACCTCAGCCAAGTGCTGCAGAACGAAAAGCACGTTATTTTAAGCCTTACCTTCAGATAGGATCCATAATATTTGGTTACATATGGACTGTCACACTGACTCAGCACTGTGATTTCTTGTTGAATGTCCTCTATCTCATCTTCAGCTTCTTCCAGATCAATGATCTTTATGGCAACCACTTTCTGAGTCCGATTGTCAATGCCTTTGAACACCTCGCCAAAGGAGCCCTTCCCAATTTTCTCTAGTTTTGTAAAAAGCTCTTCTGGATCTGCCTTTAGGTTCTGTAGAGAGAAGGAAGAGAAAAGGGAAACTTCAGTCCCTCAAAGCACCACAACTCCTTTGTCATTTTATATGTAATGTTATAGACCACACAGTCTTCCAGGGACTCATCTATTTTCTCTGTCCAGCCATCAGGCTGGTAGTGACCACAGCTCTGCAGGGTCAGGGCGTAAGATTCCTAGGTCTCACCTACACATGCGCATCAGACTATGAAAGAGAGCAAGCATCCAGTAAGAACAATTACCCAGCTAGATTAGAAAACATGGAAAAGATGCCAACTATTGTATAATGAGAGTAAATTAAAATCTAAGTGCTTATTTGAACATGTTAGGATACATAGATTTAATGAAAAATCACTCTTGTCTAAGCAAAAATTCACTTTTCTCCCCACCCAATCCCCACAAGTTCCGGAATTCAAATGGATTTTTACTAAAATGTTAACCAGCTATATCACAGAATAGAAAAAAAAATGTATACCGTAAGTATGCCTCTTCATGAGTAGTACTGCCTTTACCAAAACGGTAACAATCTAACCAGATTCCAGAAAATAATAAGCAGCCTGTTTCCTTTTCTCACATAAACGCTGTACCCCGGAAATAGCCTCTAAAAGCTCTTAACCACCTGATTAGTTACACACACATATGTAGTATACAGTTCCAAGAAGGCTAGCTGTCAGAGTTCAAGCTCTCATCCTAACAGCTACACAGTACAGAGTCGTGTGAACAGCCGAGTTCTCAAGGGGGGCAGTAACCGGTCCTCCACAGGGCCTGTCTGTCAGGAAACTGAGAAGCGATCCTGACGTTTAGCAAGGCAAGACAGGGACGCTGCACATCTCCCCACAAATAACTGCACAGCCCAAAATGCCAATGGCACCCTGGTGACAAGCAATAGCCTGGAACCCCACAGAGCAAGGAAGGACTCTAAGAACTGCCACCGCTGCAGACACATCTTCCCTCAGAAATGGTCCATAGGGAAGAGAATGCCAGGCCAACCCTCCAAATCTGTCAGTCCTTTGAAGAAGCTGAACTACTAGGGAAAGCAACAAGCACACAGGGAGGACAGGGAGGCCTGAGAAGGAGGTAAAGAAAGAGAACGAGAAGAAAGATGACACAGAAGAGGGTATCCACAGAGCAGTGCATGTGAGGTGGGTCACACACACAGCACTATGGCAACTGCAGTGCATCATGAGTGAGGCCAGCCTCCGGGGCCATCAGGGGCTACCCAGCCACAGCTCTCCAAGGTGAGACACACTGAGTTCCGAGCAGCTACTCTCCAAGAGAACTGCTGAAAGCCAGTCAGCCCATTTCTGGTTTGCAGGCCTTACTGTGCTACAGCGTGTCCACCATGGCAACAACGCACATATCATGACAACGACACATGAGCAGATAGCCACAGTGACCTCCTGCACACAGGGGAGCAGTGCCCCTGCCCCATGTTGGTTTGAGGCTGCACATCAAACAACACAAAAGCTCACAAAACCCACCAACCATCTTAGTACAAAATGAACCAAGTAAGGCTTGTGTGCTGGACATGTACCCAATGGGAAACGCATCCTGGGGTTACCAAGAAAGCAGGACAGGCCAGAGGCCAGGCACTGAGCGCTCAGCCCACACCGGAAGGTCATGGCCAGCGTAATCCGAGGTCTAACGAGCTGCCAGGGATTATAAGGACTACAGTTTTAGCCATGATCCCCCTTGGCTCCTAAAAAGCTACACAAACGTCCGTTGTGTTAAAAATGAAACTATCTATCCAACTTCATTTCCACTTAAAGTACTTCACTAAACATATCAATTGGGTGATTAATCAAGAGGCATTTAATTTTTTTTCCTGAACAGTTGCTAAACTGTTTTCAGTCATGGCACTACATTTCAAACATCTTAAGACAGTCATACTTAGGAGGAAGCCTGGCTGTGTACTTACAGGTTTTAAAAACATAGTCCAAGACCCCTGGGTTTACCAAGATAGTCAATGACCCACAGTCAGAGCCCAGGATAATTTCCTCAAGTGAAGACTGTTTTCGGAGCTAGTGAGCAGCCCTACAATATCCTCCTCTTCCTATGTTCAAGCTTGTCAATACCAGTTGAGTATCACCAGTCACTTTTGGGAATGCCACAGAATGCCCGGGTGGGTACCTCCCATCTGACTCACCCTGCACGCGGCCTTGAGCCTGCACCTCCACCTCCTCTAACACAAGCTGCTAGGATGAGAAGCTTTTGGGGATGCGGGGGAAGCAGCGCTCATCTCCTTTTTTAGCTATAATGAAACATACCCCGTTTTCGGCAGCTACTATCTTCGTTGCTTTCATGCCCTCTCCCTTACCGTGCTCCCTCCAGGGTGAGGTAGGGCGGCCCTCCTTTTATTCAAGGCCAGTCCCCAAAGCTGGGCTCTGGAGTCCATCCTTCTCTCCTCCAGGATACGGCTTCGTCAGTAAACCCCTTCTCGGCTCCTTCTTCCATTCACCCCTCTGCTGGCTCTCTGCCCTTGGCAACATGCTCCAGTTTCTCCCATTTAAAACAAACGACAGCACCCTCCCTAACCCATAAGCCCTCCTCCTCCACCCTCTCCTTCCTCTGGAGTCCCTTCAAAGTCATCTGGACCTGCCTGGTCCTCCCCACCACTGCAGCCTGGCTCCGCTCTGGCTCCGGTCACCAGTGCTGCAGTGTCGTGTCTGAGCCTCGTCAACCACGCCCTCCCCCTCCTCTGGGTAACTTTCCAGTCCTTCAGCATCCACAGCCCTGCTCCCGCTGGCTTCTTCCAGTCCCCCTAGTTCCAGAAAGATCTTCACAGAGATTCCAACTTGACTCCACCTTGTCTGGCCCTTACTCCAGGTCCCAGCCTGGGCCTCTACTCCTTCTCCCCACAGATGCCCAGTGTTTCAGGGTCTGGGGCCCTCGTTTCCCAAACCTGGGACATCTGACATTCTTGCAGAAATATATGGGAGTTCAGAAGAGAACAAGGTGAATAACCCATGTTTTTAAAACACCCCAATGGATTCTGGTCAATCACCACCTTGAAGGAAAGGCTGTGATCAAGACTCATGTACATGACAGCTTTCAAAGCGCTAGCTCAGGCCTGCCTTCTGAACAGGAACCCCCGGACCAGCTGCTTCCCAGACATTCTCTCTTTCTACCCAGACATTTCAAGCTCAACATGTGTGCACGGAATTCGCCGCTTCCCCTGCTGGACTGTCGTCCCACAGTCGCCCTCTGCTCTGCGCTGTGTCCTTTGTTCAGCTGCAAGCTGAGGAGTCAGGGGCTGTGTCTCATGCACCTCTACACTCCTGTGCCCGGGTATAACAAATGGCATGGGACTGTGGTCAGGAAATGTCCCCTGAGCAATAAGAAAACCCCAGACTCACCCTGGCTTGAACAGGACACAGATGAGACACCTCAAAGGCTATCCTACACACAGACAGGGGGCCCTGGAGGGAAGGGGCAGCCCTGCTGACAAGGGTGAGAAGGGTGGTAAGAGCCTGCCTTCCTGAGGTCAGGAGAGCCGGTTAGCACTGTCATTCCTGGGAGCGGTGATTCTCAGACCTGGGTGAGCCTCACATTCCCCTGGAAGGCCACAGAGCCCCACCCCACCAAGAGTTTCTGATTCAGTCAACTGGGGGTGGGCCCAAGAATTGGAATCCCGGGGTGGGAGGGAGATGCTGCTGGTCCAGGGACCACACCTGGAGAACCACCGCTCGGCACAGGCTGGGACAGGAGGCCAGGCAGCCCCCACAAGGGACATGCCACTAAAACACCATCATGCTAGGTCAGCTGATCACCCCCCTCCAGTAACCGTCCTGCTCCCATACTAAGAAAACAGTGGCCTTTGCTTTCTGAGACTTAATTTTAAAAGTAGGCAACAAGAATGTATCCAAACCCTTACCATGTTGCTGACCCTGTGGGAGACAGTTACAAAAAGAACCACCCACAAATCCCACCTCTCTGGGTCCACAACCCTATGAGTGTGACTTGGACACTCCCCCCAGCAAGAGACAGTGGCTGCCTCCGTGGCTAGTCTTGCTTTGTGTTCTGATGAATATAATCTAAGCAAGGCCCCAAGAGGACTCGCAGAGCTCCCTCCGCAGAGGGACGTGACCACGAGGCAGGGGAAAGCAGGCAATCGAAAATGGTGTGGTCAGAAAGACAATGACATCTGCCCACTTCCTGGACCCCAGCTGAGGTCCCAGGATGTGCCTCAAGTCATCCTGGGCCACCTGGCCTCAACCATGCCATTAGCTGACTACAGAGAGCCCAGAAAAGGCCAGCAAAACTGCTCAATCCACAGAATCACGAGAAATCGTGAGCCTGCTGTTTTGGCCACTCGGTTTTGGTTGGCTTGCTACTCAACAATAGGCAACTAATACAAAAACTGATGCTAGAAGCTGGGCACTGCCCCAGCAGAGGCCCTGACAGCCCATGCTTGGCTCTAGGTCAGAACTGCTGCGGCCCATCTGTTGTGAGATGCCTCCATCCCTGCCCTCTTTGAAGAGGAGTCTCTGCGGCTGGCCCACTCTTCCTGTCCCACAACTCTTGTTGAGCTGAGGCTCTCTGAATCAAGAGCTGGCAGCCCATCCACACCCAGCCCAAAGCAGGCAGGGCATGCAGACCTTGAGTCGGACGCCGTGCCAGGAGGGAAGTGGGGAGATGCTGGAGGGAAGAGTCTCTCTCGCATGTGTAAGGGACATGAACCCTGGGGACCGGAAGGCAACCTTGTGGATTGTTACAATAATGGCACTAATAACCCATCCCTTGTGTCTACACCCCCCCACAAGACTTTGCCCGCTGCTCCCATAAGAGCAGCCCACACCTTGAATCACCTGGTCTGTGGTTCCTGAGCTGGTGTACCATCTCCAAGGTCAAGCCTCAAGGGGCCCCGCAGCGTTTGCTCTGCCTCTTGGAAGGCCTCCATCAGCAGCACGTGAAGAGGCCTGTTCTGGCCACTAGAGAGGCCACATGGAGGAGCCAAGGCACTGGCTAAACACGCAGCCAACTGCTAGACCTGGGGTGAGACGTCCAGCCTTCCTCGCTGCCCCTGCTAAACCCAGGCCCCAGACACTCTCCAGCTGGCCACAGCCACACGAACGTGCCTCAGCCAGGCTGGCGGAAAAACCACCCGTTCACCCCAAGGAATGGTGAGAAATGCTAAACTGTTATTGTTTTAGGTCGCCAAGTGCTACAGTGGTTTCTTGGTTTCTTATACAACAACAGATAATAGAATTCACAGAAACCACTGCAGGAGAAAAGCGTCTATGGGGAGCATGGCGGGAGGCAGATATTCCAGATTCTGGAATGTTTTAGTAACCTGCCCGTTTTCCTTTTGCCTGCACCAAGACTGCTTAGAAAACAGCTATTTTCACTTTTTTACAATCATCCCAAAAGACCTTTAGAGGCGTATGGCACCCATACAATAAGGGGTCACTGCATTGTCTCAATCTGCTCAAGTGCAGCATCTTTCAGAACCCCTGGCCTCTGTGTCAGCAGCTGCACACCAGGCTAAAAATTACCCCTGGCAAGCAGGGAGCCATCTGCTGAGGCCAGGGCACCAGGGCACTCAATAAGGCAGGGTTCCCCGAGCGGGCAGCCCTGCCCTCTGGCACTTCTTGCATAGGTTCATTACCATACCGTGTCCCCCATGGCCAGAAGAAAAACCAATGCCAAAGAGGGCCTATTTCAAATAAGAACCTCGAGATTCTGCTGCCAGAATTTATTCACCGAGGAACATAGATTTCCTTGGCAGAAAAGGCACAATTCTGCCAGCCATCTTGATAATTTACTTTTCAGAAGGGTTTGGGCTGAACTGAGCGCCGGCTATGGCCTCAGATTAGAAAGGCCTGTAGCCCCTCACCCCCTCTGCCCCCGCCTAAAAGGAAGCAAAGCCTAAGCCAGGGCCAGGCAGGAGAATCAGGACACCCAGGAGCTCGGCCTTTTCCGAAGCAGGGGGAGGTCAGGACACACAGACACCCCCACAATATTCCCCTCCAAAGTCACCTCCCCTAGGGCAACAAGACTGGGGGATAGAGGAGGGGCTGGGGGCAGCCTGCACACAGCAACCCCTCCTCAGGCCCTGGACTCAGCACTCGAAAATATCGATTAGATGTCTTGTTCCTACAGTGGAGCCGGGATCACCACTCTAGGACAGGCAGGAGGATCGGCTTCTCTAATGACCAAGGGAAGCGCAAGGGGGTAACTTCCCTTTCCCGAGCTCCCAGAGCCTCGAGCCCCACAAGCTGCCTCACACTCATGAGCCCTGGCTTTCTCCTCTGAGGGAAGGGTTCAGGGATAAAAAGATGATAAATAATAGCATCCACCTCTGCATTAAGTGCAAGTGAGAGTGAGGATCCAACACCTTCTCGTGGAGGTGTCCGACACATCCCAGGCAGGGTCTGAATAGAAGGCACTTGAATACTGAGTTCTCTACTCACCAACTTTCCAATTCCCTAAAATCTCCCCAAGAATTGTAAGAAAAAGCCCAGCTTTCCATTTTGGGGGGCCTCAGGGTTAGGAGCCAGCACGCCCCGCCTGAGGGACAGGCTTTGGTTGGATAGGTCAGGGGTGGTCAGCTGGAAAGCTGAGCGGGGTGACGGATGGTGGCTGGAGTGCGGTGGAGGGAGGGGCACTGGCAGTATGCTGGGGTGAAAGGGGCTTTCAAAATAGGTCTTTGCTTTTTCCAGTTTTTAGGCAATTTTGGTCCTGTTTTCTCTCAGTCATTTCTGTGAACAGATGCTTTGTCAAGCTGTATGTATTTTTTTTCGTGGATGCAAAATTGTTGTCTTAGTGTAATATGACTCAGGCGTTTTCTCCCTGCAGTGCACACAGCGTGTGGCCAGCCTCGTAGGAGTGGGTTTATTGAGGGTACACTTGTTCCACGCGCTGGGTCAGGAGCTTTACATGAACTGTCTCAGCACATTCTCATGACAGAGCTAAGAGGAAAGTACTTCTGTCCACCATTTTACAGATGAGAAAACTGAGCACAAGAGATGTTGAGTATCTTGCCCTTGGTCCCATCGCTGGCAGAGGGCGGAGGAGGGGTTTGAACCTAGCCAGCAAGCTCCTGCCTCCTCACTGTACTAGGCTTGAGACCATGTCATTAGAAACCAAAAAAGCAAATCTTCCATTATATGGCTGCATTAGAGTTTATTTAACCTGTCTTCTGCTGCTTAATCAGGTTGCCTTTACTTCTTTTTAAATTTTGTGTTTTAAGAAACCCGGGTTGTGCATTTCTGCTGTGGCGGGGAGTGAGCGTGTGCCTGTCAGCTCCTGGTCAAAACTTGGGAAACGTGTGATTGGAAAGGACCACAGATGGCTTCCTGGAATTTGCTCGTCAGCTTCAGGGCCCATCCCAGTGGTGCGGGTGTGGAATATGTTATTCAGATACGCAAGACCGCTGTCCACAGGCGCATTTGCATGAGACGCTTGACAGGTGGAAATGGGCCTGCTGATACTGACCCCATGAGAGGACAACATGCCCACACGGTCACTCTGTGTTTGCGTCAGATTCCCTGAGAAAAGGTAGTGACGTAAATCTGTATACACTCGGAAGTAGAGATTTGTTTTGTAATTTTCATCAGCATCCTTTTGGAGTTTATTTCCATTTTGTGTAGATGTGGGCCTATCACTCTTCACAGGGAATGGCCAGCCACTGAGAATAACTGAAAAATCAGAGGATCCATGTATGTGTGCACACAGCAGAGTCGGGCATGGTGGCTTACACCTGTAATCCCAGCACTTTGGGAGGCCCGCGGATCACTTGAGATAAGGAGTGTGGGACCAGCCTAGGCAACAAAGCGAGACCTCAACTATACCCAAAAAAAAAAAAAAAAAAGGTCTGCCCTTCTCCCTCCACTTCATCTAAGAAGCCCAGAGATGGAGAGGACATCTGATCCCAGTGGCCAAGACCCCACTCCCATTAGAGCAGTGTGAACATGTGGCCTGCACAGGGGCAGGGTGCCAGGAAACACGCTCCGCAGGCCGCCAGTGAGGACGAAAGTTAAGACCTGAAAGACCAGGTCAGAATCAAGAGCATCCAGGGGAGCCCTGTCACAGAGGCTGTGCCCACACCTGGGCAACTCTCCCACAGGCCACCGGCAACCCCTTCCCCGCTCTTCTCTGGGCCCACCTCCATATGCCCCTGTGCCTTGAAAGACTGGGGAGGGCACACAGGCTGTGCAGGCAAACCTGAGCAGGGAGGCTTTTCTGAGGAACGGCCAAACACAGTTCGAGAGGCAGAGCCGCCTGGATGCAGAGGATACGGGACTGGGACAGTGTGAGCCACAAAGGAGGTAGGGGGTGCCCAGCACTGCCTGGCCAGCACCACCCAGCCACAGATGCGGAGCCAGCGGCCACGGGAGACCAGAGGGGTTCAGAGGCACACAGTTGAAAATCCCAAAACAAGGGGAGGGACAGAGTCATCAACCGCTTTATTGGAACAAATGTCCCCTACTGTGACTGCAGCCAAGTTCACGCTGTCCTCTAGCGGCCCCCACCCCCACACCCCAGCTCCTGTACCTCTCTGGGCCTGACTCAATGGCAGAAAGCAAAATGAGAGCTCTGCAGGGGGATGGTCTCCTCAGCCACAGCTCCCTAGACTAAAAATCAGGCCTCCACAAAGCTGGAGAGCCGTCTCCACCAGGCCCACCCCTGGGTTCCCACTGGGCCACCAGACTCTCATTCATGAGGATGTGCAGGTCAGCCCAAGGTGGTCCTCTGCTCCGGGAGGCCCTGGACAGGCCAGGGGCCATCAGTCTCGGGCTCCCTTCACAGACTACGCATGACCTGGGGGTTTGCCCTGCCAATGTCATGACCACACCTACCTTGCAAGGTGAAAACCTCAATGAATGAGAAAGACAAATGGAGGTGTCTCCTGATTCACAGACTGATTCTGCGCCCAATGAGAACACCAGAAGGTGGGTGTTTTCCTGCTCCCTCTCATCTCACAAAACATGGTCCCCTCAGCCCAGTGTACGAGGGGGGCAAAACCAGCAACTCCAGCCTGGCCTCCAGGGTTCTGGCTCCTTCGAGGAGAAAACCCAAGTGCGAAGTTACTGTTACCCACTCGAGATTTACCAAGAGAATTTCGAAGCTCCGCCCTTCTGCAGCTCAGAAGCAGGGTCATTCCACAATACAATACAACGCTTTATTATACTCCGTGATCCCTTGAAAGAATTCGTTAAAATTGTTCTATGATGACTTAAGTATTTTATATTTTTAAACCTGAATAGCTGTCATCATCTTCTTTTGATCATTTCTGGCAATGAAAAATGCATGTGGCATTACTAATCAACTTTCAGAGTTACTCAGCTCCAAATGTACCACTTGCACAGTCAAACCACACTCAACTATCCTGGTTGAAACCGAGCTTCTCTATGCTTTTCCACGAAAACAAAAAGAAACTGAGGGTGATGTGCTGTAATACCCAGTACTTCTCACACCACTATCCCTACAGGAACGGGCAAGAGGACGCTGGAGGGAAGCTGAGACTGGAGCAGGGAAGCTGACACTGGAGCAGGGAAGGGGAGTTGGCTGCAGTCACGGACTCTCCTCCACTCTGGCCCTGGCAAGCATCTCTAACGAATCACAAACTCTCTCCTAGAGCTGAACTGAGCCTCAGAACCTACTCACCCCAGCCAGTCACCACCGATTTGGCCAACTGGGCAGGCAGGTGAAAACCTACATGCTGGCCTGTCTGGTTCTACCACCCACAGACACGTGCTGGCGGCTACCATTCCAGCTCACCCTTCCATACCCTCGCCCAGGCCCCCCACCCCACGTTTCATCATTAACAGTGTGGCTACCTACCATTTCCAAAGCTGGAAACCTCCGCACCCCCATTCCTCTCTCACCCCAACAAGCAAACCGTGCCATGGTTCTTCCGAAGTGTCTCTCCATCCAGCCCCCTCCAGGTCACTGCCTTGCCCTCCCTCCCCCACAGCAGCAGCCTCCAACTGATCCACTTCAAGACCTGCCTGTGCCCTGCTGACAGAGCTGATCTTTCTAAAAGCTCACGGTTTCCTTCACTGCTTAAAACTGGGGACGACCCACTGCCCTTCGCACTGAGGTCACACTCAGCTTGTGAATCTAAACCCCAAAGCTCCTTTCTAATCCCCCCACTTACCCTCTTGTCATCCAGCTTCTTAATATTGTCTACAAGCGCCAAAGGTCACACACAGATGAGTCCCTTCACAGAAAATTCTCAAGGTGACACCATTTTTTGACTGGTGGAAACAGATCCTTGGTCGCTGAGGCTGAGGTGAGGAAAAGACTAACAAACCACCAAACGGGGGGTGCCAGCGGCCCCTGTAGGCCCGGGGATGGGTGTGGTTGGGGTCCTAACACAAGGCTTCCAGAAGACGCATTCGGCCATTCATGCAATGACCCTCCCCAAGGCTCCCAGGTCTAAGAAATGAAGCTGGGAACCACAGAGGCAAGATCATGGCGACCAGAATTTGCAGAAATCCATGGACCTTTAAATTGCCTTGTAAAGGTAACCACTAAATCTCTTAAAATAGAAAGGGTCTACCTGCAGGGCCACGGAAAGAAGGCTCTACTCCACAGGCACTGCCAGGAGAAGGAAGCCGACGTCAGACAAGAGACCCATTGCAGGAAAAATGATGGCAAAGAAAGAAGGCAAAAGGTACTGGCCCTGTATGTGGGTGCTCACACGCGCGCGCACACACACACACACACACACACACACACACACAACCTGTCAAGAGGACCAGACACGACAGTGTCTGTCTGTGGCTCCCAGACAGAAACACACACATACTTCCAGAAAGTCTGTGCAAGAGAAATCCTAACAATTTGAGCAGAAACTTAACTGAATCTAAGAGAAGGTCTTGCAAAACACCTGGAATACTTAAGGCAGCTCCGTATACACACCCATAAAGAACTAGATTCCCAGAGCTCCTGGCCTTCTCAGTGTCACAGATTAGGTGACAGCTGCAGTCAGAGACAATGACTCTTCTCTTGGATATGGTCTTGGATGTGGCCTGGGCAGAATGACGCCGTAAGCAAAGCTACTGTCATGCCCGGGTGCCCTCTACGGAGGAGGCATGGGCTCCATTTTCTGACTTTTAGGTGACTCGTCTTCAGGCACAGGGCCTGAACAGGAACCCACGGCCATCTGACTCCGAACACTGAGCACACCCTTCACTGTCTCCTGAGCTCTGACAGCAACATACAACACGAGGGCACAAAAGAAGAATCCCAGGCTCTGGAATGAAAAGCTGTGGTGCGCTGCTGCACGACCTCCAACAAGTTCTTAGCTTCTCAGTCAAATGGACAATGACCTCACATGTCTGTTCGGCGATCAAACCACGTTGTCTGCCAGCAACGTGGTGAACTGCCACCACCTTCACCAGAGTTGGCATAGACTCTTCAGCAAGCACACTGAAGACCATGGGAGGTCATCTTTAAAACAGCACTCAATTTTGGAGACGTTTTTGGAAATCATTAACTTGCTGGCCAAAACTCTTAACTGAGAACACACCAGGTACAACACAACACAACAGGGTCCCCAAAGAGTAAAAACGAGAGTAATTTTTTAGTATGGCTGAACTTTAGGTCAATCTCCTATTCTTTAATACAGATTATTCTTCCCCTAAGTAAGAAATCCTAAAGCTAATTGCAAACAAACAAAATACCCTGGAAACCCATCTCATCAAATTAACCTGGTCATTAAATGTGAAGCGGCTTTCTGTGCTGAAAGGAATAGCGAACAATTTGCCTAAAGCAAGCCTATTCATCCATAAAGGTCTTCTTTCATTCTAACCAGTTTAAAGCTCACTCTTTATCAGGGTCTTTCCAATACACCCTCCCAAAATCGGGAAATCGAGCAGCCCTTTTTATAAAATATCTATACATGCAGGGATATGTACAGAAAAGGCCAATGGAAAGTTTATAAACCAAACGAGAGAGACTAAATAAAAGCCAAGTGCTCTTTTCTGGAAAGTTTTCCAGCCAGCAGTTGTCATCAAAAACCTGTCATGGTCAAAACCCAATCTAGGATGGCGCATCCCTGGCCTCCTCCGTTGCTCTGGGAAGCGCCCAGGGCTTTCCACTATCAGGACAGCATCACACCTTAGGGACTCCCCCCAGTCGGATCCTGGGGCTCCACACACCAGCCAACCCTAGACACCTTTTGATATAAACAGAACAGGAGAAACATCAAGCTCCTGATTTTGACTTGATAAGAAGTTTAAGGTCAGGACTGGCTTTCACACCAGTGCTGACTCAGGACATCAGGGCTCCTCTTGAAGCCAAGGAACAAATTTGAATGCCTGTTCTCCTCCTCACTCCACCTTCACCCTTTGAAGGTGCAGATGTTATTAATGGGTTTTTGGCTAGACACCACTAACTGCCCAATGGTGCCTATCGTCCCCACAGCGGCCTCTGCTCTGTTAGAGGTGAGCTGGAACTGCAGACGCAGGACACTGCGCCAGGAGAAAGACACTTTGGGAACTACCTGCTCTGTGATCGTGAGGCCAGCGCCCTCCCAGGGCCCACCCTCCCTGCTGCGTGGGGCTGGGATTCTCCACCTGGGCTGCGTGTGGGCAGCCTCCTCAGCAGCTCCATGTCCCAGCCTCAGTCTGGATCGATTCAAACAGAATCTTTGGGAAGGGACACATCCCTCATTAGCTTAGTTAAGCTAACCAGAGACTCCCACATGTGGCCAAGGTTGAGGACCACCAGTCTAGTCTAGGAGATTTGCCCCAGGCTCTGCAGAAGTCACAATGCCAGTAGTGATGCCTGGAAAACTCCTTTTATCCTGGGTCACGTCCACCTTTCTACACCTGAGGGAAAAAGATCACATCAGTGCAGAGGAGGGGGCACCTCCAGCACCTCACCTTCTTCATCTTTTACCTCTCCCACCTCTCTTCTCCACGACAGGAGGGCAACCCCTCTCCACCACCTTGCGAGATAACTTCAGCAACTAGTAACTGATGGTGCACGCCCATCCCACACCCACCTACACCCATCCCATCCCACACAGACCCATCCCATACCCACCACACACATCCCACACCCACCACACACCCACCACACAGATCCCATACCCACCACACACCCATCCCACACACACATCCCATACCCACCACACACCCACCACACAGATCCCATACCCACCACACACCCATCCCACACACACATCCCATACCCACCACACACCCATCCCACACACACCACACACCCATCCCACACACATGCCATACCCACCACACACCCATCCCACACACACCACACACCCATCCCACACACATGCCATACCCACCACACACCCATCCCCCACACACATCCCATACCCACCACACACCCATCCCACACGCACCACACACCCATCCCACACACATGCCATACCCACCACACACCCATCCCACACACACCACACACCCATCCCACACACATGCCATACCCACCACACACCCATCCCACACGCACCACACACCCATCCCACACACATGCCATACCCACCACACACCCATCCCACACACACATCCCATACCCACCACACATCCATCCCACACACACCACACACCCATCCCACACACATGCCATACCCACCACACACCCATCCCACACACACATCCCATACCCACCACACACCCATCCCACACACACCACACACCCATCCCACACACACCCCATACCCACCACACACCCATCCCACACCCCATACCCACCACATACCCATCCCACACACATCCCACACCCCCGACACATCCATCCCACACACATCCCACACACACATCCCATACCCCCCACACCCATCTCACACACATCCCACACCCACCACACACCCATCCCACACACATCCCACACCCACCACACCCAGCCCACACACATCTCATACCCACCACACACCCAGCCCACAAACATCCCACACCCACCACACCCAGCCCACACACATCCCATACCTACCACACACCCAGCCCACACACATCCCATACCCATTCTAACCTCTCTGCAGGTGAGCCCCAAAAGGGTGCTTCATGTATGGTGAACTAGCTGGTTAATCTAAGGTCTCCAAAATAAAAATCAGTATTTATCAAATACCTATCCTTAGCAAATGGCTCCAAGAAGCTCAAAGAACTGACAGATTTTTCTAGTCCTCAAATATTTTTTCGAAGAAAGTCTTATTTCTAGCTAACTGACGACAAATCATTTTTATACAATAACATGCTTTTCTACAGAACATTGCAATAAATCTACTAATTACTACAATGTAAATTCCTCCTAGTCTGTGTCCATGAACAGAGAATTTACTTTTCTAAGTGGCACTACTCAGTTTATCTACCTGAGCTGTATTAATGCATAACACATGCGCCCACAGTCTGGTTTAGTAAACTCATTTCTCCCATAGTATACACTTTACTTTATCCCTACAATAATCACATCATCTAGAAGACAAGCTCAATAAATACCCTACAGTATTTGACAAAAAAGAAAACTGGCACAAAGAGAAGTTAAATTCTATGAATTTCAAAGTCTGGGTCTACATAATCAAACAATTAGTTTTCAGGCTGGGCACGGTGGCTCAGGCCTATAATCCCAGCACTTCAGGAGGCTGAGGCGGGTGGGTCACTTGAGGCTAGGAGTTCAAGACCAATCTGGCCAACATGGTGAAACTTCATCTCTACAAAAAATACAAAAATTAGCCAGGTTCCCAGCTACTCAGGAGGCTGAAGCATGAGAATCACTTGAACCTGGGAGGTGGAGGTTGAAGCGAGCTGAAATTGCACTACTGCACTCTAGCCTGGGTGACAGAGTGAGACTGTCTCACAGTCTTCCTAAATTCCTTAATATTTCCTAAATATTAAGGAATAGTTAATATTTAGAAGAACCCCAGTGCTAGCATCTACTGTTTGTAAAAGAATACTTAAGATATAAAATGCTCTAGCTAAGTTAAAAATATTGCAGGGCACGGGGGCTCAACCCTGTAATCCCAGCTACTCGCAAGGCTGAGGTGGGAGAATCGCTTGAGCCCAGGAGTTTGAGGCTGCAGTGAGCTATGATTAAGCCACTGCACTTCAGCCTGGGTGACAAAATGAGAACCCCCATCTCTAAAAATAAAAAATGTAAATTCGATTTTTGGAAAGTGTTAAAAATGAGAAAAAAACTACTGTACCACCTAGATCAATTGATTGCTTGTGGCCTCAGTACCCAACACACACACACACACACTCATGCACGCACATACACCGCACCACCACCTGCTCTGTTACCTTCGAAAACCACTGTCTGAAGCTCCATGAGGTCACAGTGCAGGGGAAGGTGACCCTAGAGAGAATAATGCTCAGACACCATGGGGTCCAGTCTGGACACCGCACTGGTGTGTGCGGCTCTCCGCCCAACTCTCCTGGAGTCACGCTCCTTCTCAGCACAAGTTAAACAGAGGCTCTCCTAGTCTGCTGACGCCTACCCACCACCGGGAGCTAGCGGGCACCCCGCCTGGTCTTCTCATCCACATCCTCCTCCAACCACAAGAGGCAGCCGAGGAGGCAAGGCCCATGGTCACAAAGCTCCAGCGCCCCTGGAGTCCCCACCAGGGAACCTCGGTCCTGCCCCAGGATCTCCCAGTGTTTGTGTGGGGTACTTTTCTTCAACAGAAGGCTCCCTGGCTCAAAGATGAGGCCTGCGGTTTCTTTGAGGTGACAATGAAACCGCCTCTGCAAAAATTCTAACAGTGAGAAAATGATGACAGTGAAAGAGATCTGACCTGACCGACTCCATCTTGCTTCTAACCTAACTTTGGGAGGAACTTCTAAACTAACTTTGGGAGGAACTTGGTTTATAGTTTAACTTTGAAATAAAAATGGTAATAGCCCTTTCCCAAAACAAACCCCCTTCTTGCCTGGGGACTATACTACCTCTGTAAGACAAACAAATTAACTACAAGATTAGAAATTATGGTTTAGGAGTCACGCAGGCCAGAGGCTACAAGATTCTGAACCTCCCAAAACTGCTCCTGGGGATAAGATCACTGCTGTAAAAACTAAGATCAGTGCTTGGGATATTTTGCAGACCCAGCATTCCGATGCACCAGCTAGTGCCACCCAGACCAGTAATCTGGCTCAACCAGTTCTGGGATCCCACCCAGGAACCGAAAACAGCAAAAACCCACTTCGATCTCCTATGATTCCATCTCCGACCCAACCAACCAGCATTCCCCACTTCCTGAACCCCTACCCACCAAATTATCCTTAAAAATCCCAATCTCCAAATTTGCAGAGAGGCTGATTTGAGTAACAATAAAACTCTGGTCTCCTGTAGAGCCAGCACTGTGTGAGTTAAACTCTTTGTCTATTGCAATTCCCTTGTCTTGATAAATCAGCTCTGTTTGGGCAGCAGGCAAGGAGAACCCACTGAGCGGTCCCAACAAACAGGCCCTGACAGCATAACCAGGACAGTTTCATTGGGCAAGAACTTGAAAAAAAATATGCAATGGGCTGGTCGCAGTGGCTCACGCCTGTAATCCCAACATTTTGGGAGGCTGAGGCAGGCGGATCACCCGAGGTCAGGAGTTCGAGACCAGCCTGTATTTACTAAAAATACAAAATTAGCTGGGCTTGGTGGCGCATGTCTGTAATCCCAGCTATTTGGGAGGCTGAGGCAGGAATCACTCGAACCCGGGAGGCGGAGGCTGCGGTGAGCCGAGATCACGCCATTGCACTCCAGCCTAGGCAACAAGAGCAAAACTGTCTCAAACAATATATATACATATATATACGTAATGCATTCCAAATAAAGTATACAGTTCCTCGGAAAGTGAATCTGGCACCTTCTTTATTAAAATCCAAATGCAAACAAAATTCATGGAAAACATACCCAGTGTACAAAAAATACGCAGTAACAAACAGTAGCAGCTCCCACTGCTGAAGCTCCTCCCATGGGAAGGCCTCGTGCTGGGCAGCATTCATAAATACTGTTTCTAGACCTCACAACCGCCCCATGAGAAAGGGAACACCGTCCTCATGACACAGCTGAGACAATTCAGGCACAGACCTTACACAAGATCCCCCACAGCTCGGAAGCGGGGTTTAAGGGTCACAGGTCATTCTCTGGACTGCAAAGTGCTCATGAGCTGCAAGCTTCACAGGGTACCTGACTCCAGAGGTGCCTAACTGGCAAGGTTCACCCTGTGAGCACACCAGAATGCCAGGATCAACACAGAGAGTAAAATGTGATGCCACTTGCCATTCCCCACAGGTGAGCTCACCTTCCTGTACTTTACCAGAGCTGATGGAAGCAATGATGAGTATCAGGAAACTGACTATTCTAGAAGCCAGACCAAATTATTTTGGTGTATGCAGATTTCAATCAATATCGCACTTCCTTTACCTGAAAATCTTTCAGCTTTTAGAGGCCTCGAAGGGGAAATTCCTGGAATGGAGGTACTAAGGTCACAGACAAGGTTGAGTTGTCACAAACAGGAACACACGCATCCTGCCCACCAGGGGAAAAAAAGGGTCACTGAGTGTTCTTTTCTCCCTAGGTGGGGCAGCAAGGGCAAAAGGGAACGTGAGCAATCAAGATGCAATCTGTGTGAGCCAAATCCTACATCTCACAGAAACTCTGCAAGCTCCAGGCCAAGCAGTGGGACAACGGGCCACCAAGTCAGCTGTTTTGTGCAGCCCTGGGGGGATTCCAGAGTTCCATGGGTGGGTGACAGGCTGGATCAGGATCAAACACACTTCAGTAGGGATCAGAGAACAAATGCCTTAGGCCTTGAGAGCTAAATTGTCTCTGTTGCGTATTATTCTTCTACCTTTTTTTTTTTTTTTCTCTTCCAAGAGAAGGGATCTCTCCCTGTGGCCCAGACTGGAATGCAGTGGCACAATCATGGCTCACTGCAGCCTCCAACTCCTGGGTTCAAGTGATCCTCTCACCTCAGCCTCCCAAGTAGCTGAGACTACAGGTGTGTGCCACCATGCCCGGCTGATTGTTATTTTACTTTTTGTAGAGATAGGGTCTCTCTATGTTGCCCAGGCTGGTCTCTAACTCCAGGGCTCAAGTGATCCTCTCACCTTGGCCTCCCAAAGTGCTGGGTTTACAGGGAATAGCCACCACACCTGTCCTCTCCATTTTTAAAAGTTCATGAGCTGACAAAAGCTGGCCTCCGAGTCCCCTGCAGGAGCCCACTGCCCTGGGGCCCTGGGAGCTGCCCTGACCTCTTGGAATGATCTTCCAAGCATCACTCAACACAACCAGAAACACACACCTGCCAGCAGCCACACTGCTCCTCCTGCCCTCCAGCCGCCCGGTTGCCACACTCCTCCACCTGCCCTCCAGCCACCTGGTCACACTCCTCCGCCTGCCCTCCAATTACCTGGCCACACTCCTCCGCCTGCCCTCCAGCCACCCAGTCGCCACACTCCTCCGCCTGCCCTCCAGCCACCCAGTCGCCACACTCCTCCGCCTGCCCTCCAGCCGCCTGGTCGCCACACTCCTCCGCCTGCCCGCCACACTCCTCCGCCTGCCCTCCAGCCACCCGGTCGCCACACTCCTCCACCTGCCCTCCAGCCTCCCGGTCAACACACTCCTCCGCCTGCCCTCCAGCCGCCTGGTCACACTCCTTCGCCTAGTCACACTCCTCCGCCTGCCCTCCAGCTGCCCGGTCACCATACTCCTCCGCCTGCCCGCCAGCCGCCTGGCCACACTCTTCAGCCTGCCCTCCAGCCGCCCGGTCGCCACACTCCTCCGCCTGCCCTTCAGCCACCCAGTGAAAGGGAGAGAGAAGCAGGACCCTGTGTGCCCCTGACACTGGCCGGAGCCCGCCCCTCCCAGCTCATCTCCTTACCTACCACCCAGTCCCCTGAAGCAGCTACCTCCAAAGATGAGAAGGGGAGGCTTGGCAAGTAAGTCACTCACGCAGGGACACAGCCAGGGTGGCGGCCTTCAGCTCCTTGAGCCCTCAAGACAGTGTTATTCAGCCTATACCGTGACTCCCTCAAGACCCACCTCCGAAGGAGCAGGCTACCTGTGCAGAGTATTTTTATGGGCAGTGCCACCTCTCTGGACGGTGGCCCTGGGAGGGCTCCCGCCAAGCAGTCCTCCTGGGTGAGGCTGCTGGGATGGCTAAGGACACCTGTCTTTGTGGGGTCTCTCACAAACACACACACCCCACCTGGAGTGGGGACTTCCCCCGGGATGGCATTACCCTGCCGCCGCTGCAATGTCGGCTTTGAACACCAGTGGGCTCATTCACAACAGCACAGCACCCGGCACACGGGAGACCTCAACCCCTTCCGCTAAATAAACAAGCGAGGCGAGTGCAGCTGAGGAGCCGAGGCTCCAGCCGCCAGCTGTGGCACGAGGAGCAGACAGACCTTCCAGACTAAGGACCAGGCCACACACTGGCCAGGGTGCCGGCCTCACTGCCCATGGCAGGACAGGGGCCCCACCTCCACCCAGGTCCACACCAACAGCCCAGGAAGTGGCAAGTGGGCGGAGACATGCACTCCTAGGTAGAGAATGTGAGACAGAAGAGGTGGTGATCTTTCTAGTCGTCACCTAGGTTCATTTCTGCTGCCCCTCAGTGTAGTGCAGGGGCTGAGGGCACAGCTCCTGGAGCCAGTCTGCCTGAATCGAATCCCCAGCTCTGATGAGGGGGACCCTGACAAAGTCACTTAAATGCCCTGTGCCTCGGCTGCCTCTTCTGTAGGTGGGGATAACAAGAGTGCCCGCAATGCAGGGCTGTGGGATGAGCCTGCTGAGGGGCTCGGGGCCCGGCTGCATGGCCCAGCCACTTCCATGATGCCTCAGCTGCTGGCTCGGGGTGCAGCTGGGGGTCAGAGTGGGCAGGGCCTACCCTGCAGACGTCACCTGTAGCTTCCATCCTGGTTTTCTGTCACCACAACAGACACCTGCTTTCTGGTGCCCATCAATGTCACTAATCCACAGGGATGTCAGCAAATCCTCATCACTTCCAGAACTTCCTTCCCAAGAACGATGCTGAGCTTCAGGTTTTAGTGAAGGAAAGGGTATTCTCCATTGGCTAGGTCAATCACTTCGCTTTGGAGGTTTTTTTTTTTTTTTTTTAGATGGAGTCTCGCTCTGTCAACCAGGCAAGAGTACGGTGGAGTGATCTCGGATCACTGAAACCTTCCCCTCCCAGGTTCAAGCAATTCTCCTGCCTCAGCTTCCCTCGTAGCTGGAGTTACAGGTGCCTGCCACCACACGCGGCTAATTCTCTATTTTTAGTAGAGATGGGGTTTTACCATGTTGGTCAGGCTGGTCTCCAACTCCTGACCTCAGGTGATCCTCCCGCCTCGACCTCCCAAAGTGCTGGGATTACAGGTGTGAGCCACCACGACTTGGTACCTATTTTTAATCCCTTCCTCAAGCAGTAGCTTACTGCACCTTCAACTGATCTTCCGCTCCAAGGGCAGTTTGTGAGCTCACCTTATTCATTCTTTGCCCAGTCTCTTGCCCCTTCTTTCTCCTTCCTCTATTCTGACACACACACACACACACACACACACACACACACACACACACGCACGCACAAACCTGCCTACGAAAGCATACCTTGTGCTAAACCCCCCCTCCTGGAGGTAGCTCCCAGAGCAGCCCACCTGCCGCCTGACCTCCTACGTTCATCGCTGTCACTGCCTCCTTCCCACACACAGGCCCTAGTGTCCCTTCTTTCTTGCTCCTCGGTGAGGCCCAAACAGGTGAAAATTTCATCATTACTGAGAAAACCACAGAAAAGATAATACTTTGTTCTGCCTTCCCCACCTGTCACAATTTCTGGAAGACATTCTAAGGAGACGCAGGAGTCAGAGCTGGTGGGGAGGGGGACACAGAAAGGAAAGGGCGACAGCAAAGACTCACACACAGTCACTCCACAGACCTGACATCCACCTGCACACAGCAGAGCACCCGCTGTTTCCATCAAAGGCTCAGCCTGCTGCACACTTTGCACACAATTTTCCATTTGGCTCACTCCAGCTGTGCCACCCTGAAGCACACACCTCTTCCATGGGTGGGTTCAGCCTGCCACGATACTAACATCCTCCGAGAGAGTAAATACTATAATACAACTCTTTTTGTAATTCAACTGCTTTTCTCCGTTTTGCTATATTGGTAACAATTTTAATGTTGCAATGGAAGTAGGAGTAAATCTATTGACGCCATAATCTGTTGTCCCCTTCCTATATTAAAATGATTCTTGATGATGAACCATCACTGGATGCATGGAAGAATCAAATACTTTGTCTTCAGTGCTCTCACAGCATTTGAAAATAATGCTAGAATGTTAAAAGATCAGAAGTCAGGAAAGCAAAGTGCTTAAGAGAGTAGGTTTTGGAGTCAGGCTGGCCCAGGGTTCCTATCTCAGGCTGAGCCTGAATGAGGTGAAAATAATCTCTGCAAAGCTCCATTTGTAAAAGGGACACTTACATTACCAGGTGTAAGTCATAGAGCACAGCAGTGAGGACTGCATCATTATTTCTCTTATGTTATCTCAGAACTTACTAGAAACGGGAACATCATAAATGGCTGGAGGGAGCAAAATGACGCGGCCACTTCAGAAAGCCATTTGGCAATTTCTCAAAAGGTTAAGCATAAAACTACTGTATGTGGAAACCAGAGAGTCTCCAAGGGGAAACAAAAAACCTACCCTATAACCCAGCACTTCCATTCCCAAGAGAACAGGACACACAAGTCCCCGCAGAGACACACACACATATGTTCACTGCGACATGATACACAGCAACCGCCAGTGCAAACGGCCTAAACGTCCACCAGCTCAAAGTAAACAGGCAACACACATGTGGCCCACCCAAACAGATACGATTCTGCTGCAAAAAGAATGAATGACAGACACAGGCTGCGTCAAGAGCCCCAAGAACGTCACGCTAAGCAAAAGCAGCCAGTCACAAAGGAACACATACTGTGTGATTGATTTATATGAAATGTCCAGTAAAGGCAAATTTATAGAGCTACAAAGTAGATGCAGAACTGTCCAAGGCTAGGGTAGGAACAGAGATCACCTGTGAGTGACGATGAGGAATCTTACTGGGGATGAAATGTTCTGCTCTGATTGATGCTAGCTGCGCCATTCAGTAAAATTACTACAATCATTGCATTTTACACCTGAAATGAATTTTATGATATGTAAAATATATATCAATAAAGTTGTTTAAAAGAAAAATTACACATTACATATATTTAGACATCTGTCTTTCGCAAATGACTGTGAGATCCTTAAGGGCAAAGACTTCCTTCATCTTGCCCCAGCATCTAGTAAAATGCCTGGCACAAGTGAGAGCTGAAATGCTCAGAGGATGAAGGACTTTTGAAAACAAAACCAAAAAAAGCTAAGTCTTGTTCCACAGCTTCAGGATTTACCTAAACTTCACATTCCTGTCTACTCCTCCACCTAACCGATCTCCAAAACCAATCACCGGTGCAGGTCACAAAGCTGACAACGTGTCCATGAAGCTTTGTGGCAGGCCAGGTCTCGCTCACACAGGTCCCTGTAAAAGCTGTTTCAGTACTGAGTGGATAAGCTAAATATTAAAAGCCAAAAAAAAAAAAAAAGCCAGTGCCCTTATACAAGGGCTGGAATGTAACAAAAGCCCACCAAGAGTTTTGCCTAGGCCTTTCCTGGGCCTTAAAGCATGGTAAAATAACCAAAGAAATCTTTTTTTTTTTTTTTTGAGACGGAGTCTGGCTCTGTCGCCCAGGCTGGAGTACAGTGGCGCGATCTCGGCTCACTGCAAGCTCCGCCTCCCGGGTTCACGCCATTCTCCTGCCTCAACCTCCTGAGTAGCTGGGACCACAGGCGTCCGCCACCTCGCCCGGCTAGTTTTTTTTTTTTTTTTTTTTTTTTTTTGTATTTTTAGTAGAGACGGGGTTTCACCGTGTTAGCCAGGATGGTCTCGTTCTCCTGACCTCGTGATCCACCCGTCTCGGCCTCCCAAAGTGCTGGGATTACAGGCTCGAGCCACCGCGCCCGGCCAACCAAAGAATTCTTAACAGGACCCGTTTAGGATTAAACAAGTTTTACTGGGGGTCTGAAGAAACTCCCCCGGCCTCCACAAACAAGGTTATTGGGCATCTGAAGGAACACCCCAAACCTCTGTGATTTAGCAGGAGACAAAATCAGGGTCATCTACCCCAGCACCTGGCCCCATTTAGATGAAGTAAATCTACTGAGGCTCCGGAGGAAGGTCTTCAGGACTCAGACCTGTTACAGATTGAGAAGTTAATCACTAATGTCTTTAGATGCACACTTACACACAGGCATATACAGCTTAGAAGGTATAGAAGCTCTGGAAAACCTCGTCACTTTGAGTTGGTCTGGGGGTAATTTCCAGGCCTTCTCCCTGTAACCGGCTGCAGAAAACAGAAAGTCTCTTCCTCCCCAGTTCATCTGCATCTCATTACTGGGCCACGAGAAACAGCCTGACCCTCAGTTGGGTCTGGGAACAGCTTCAGGCTGATCAAAATCAGGACCCAACACTTTCAGCTGCATCCCGACCAACTAAGAAGGGCAGCTTGTCTCTGTTCAGATGTTCAAAGGAAAAAGTGTTTCCCTTACATTTTCATAAGAGCAGTATTAGGAAAACTTCTGAGGCTGTGAGCAGAGAATAGAGACCATGATGTCAGCATCAGAGCCAGCAAGTGGGAGGGTTCAGGAAAATTATAACCTAATTTACAATGAACTTTTAAATTCTTTCAAGAAATATTTCTTATTTTTGACTTAGAAGCTGCCAATATACCAGACGCTGTCCCTACAGAATTAAATCATGTAATTCCATCTCTTCAAAGATAAAGAAACCACAACACAAACGTGAGATGAACTGTAGGAAAGGTTTGAACCAGTCTCAACAGCCTGTGCCCTCATCCATCACACTTTACCCTTTTACCATGAGGAAGTGTATTTTATCTGCACATCTAAACAGCAGGCACTGGCATTACTGAAGCCTGGGGGTAAGCAGGGCGTATCACATAAACTCCGGGAAGTGTGGAATAGAGTGAGCAATACTTTTCCACTCACTACTCCATTACTGCTGCTACAATATTTAGTTCAGAAAATAAAATCGTGCATTTCAAAGCAATCTCTTCCTTGGCACAGATCAAAGGACGCAGAACACAAGTGAGTCAAAGCTCGTTCCATCTCCACCCACTGTTTTCCAAGGATCCACTTTAACCACAGGCCGTTTATAACTCATTTCTTATCCCGACTTGAAGACAAAGGTCATTTACAAGACTGCCCTATTTTCTGGGCATAGTAATCAGCTCTCATGATTTAATATTTTCTTGACATCACACTCCACCAACTCCAACGCTGACTGGTATGTCAGCCATTTTAAAGCACTGTAAATGGGACTTAAGCAACCTTTTGGAAGGTGTGCAAACCTAAATAAATATTGCTGAGTAGGGACCGTTCCAGCCAACTCTCTCGTCTGCTAAGGTAAAAAGGACAGACAAAAACAATACATTCATCCTACGCACAAAAAAAAAGAAAAAAAAAATGGCCAGTCTCTACCAGCTGGTTGGTTCCAACTTCCTCCCAGCCCTGCCTTTTACTGATGGTAACCAGAACAGAGCCAGCCTCACAAACTCCAGGGTCAACTCAAGTGACACCACCATAACTCCTCATACTCACAGAGCACCCCTGTTTTTCAGGAAACCAGCATATAAATATAAATGGCTTCCTAGAACCCAAGAAACAGCCTACAAGGTAGTTCGTTCATGCAACTCAGATTAAGAAACACACATTTAAAAATCAGACAGCTGAGCCTAATAAATGCTCCGGTTTCCCGGTTCCTTGGTTCCTTTCCATATTAGTCCCTTGGTCCTGGGGTGAAAGTGACGGGAAGCAAAGCAGACCACAGCCCTAGAAAGGCTGATGGTGGAATTTACTTTCTATGCGTTTTTTACTCTACTTTTTCCATCTACACGTCCAAGTACCAACGCTTACCATGTACGTCCCCAAGAGGTCAGCTGAAATCTAGACCCCCTAGGCCGGGCGCGGTGGCTCACGCCTGTAATCCCAGCACTCTGGGAGGCCGAGGCGGGCGGATCACGAGGTCAGGAGATCGAGACCATTCCGGCTAACCCGGTGAAACCCTGGCTCTACTAAAAATGCAAAAAATTAGCCAGGCGCGGTGGCGGGCGTCTGTAGTCCCAGCTACTCGGGAGGCTGAGGCAGGAGAATGGCGTGAACCCGGGAGGCGGAGCTTGCAGTGAGCCGAGATCGCCCCACTGCACTCCAGCCTGGGCGACAGAGTGAGACTCCGTCCCAAAAAAAAAAAAAAAAAAGAAATCTAGACCCCCTCATTTCCAAACAACACCAGAACACGCGGCCTGGCAGGAACGGGTGTATCTGTGGAGACAATGGGACCGAGTACAAAGTCGCAGACCCACCACTCCCTGTAGCAGAGAACAGCCGCCAGCGTGGACCGGGAAGTCCCAATGACTGACGCCCCCGGGGGCCTAGAGGTGCCAGCAAAGGCCGGGGGAGGGGAGAGAGGCCGCGGCTCTGCTCCGGCTGCGGGGAGACCAGTCAGGCCATCCTCCAAGGTTTACAGCTTCGGGAAAATCCTCTCTACCCAAGTGCCCCACGGAGTTGTTTTCTTCCCCAAAAAAGAGAACTAAGCACTTGAAGGGCAAACCAAATGAATAATGCAACAAATGTACTCCCGCGGCAGGACCCGACAGGAAGTCTGCATACATTTACTTAACTGCGGCTCTCTCAACACAACTCAACTGTGATTCGGCGCTCGGATTTGAGAAACCTCGACCCTCCAGGCCTCCAAGCACAAACACAGCTGCCCCAAATTCCCGGTCCGCCCAAACTGCGCCTCTCAGCCGGGGGCCTCAGTCCTGCTCTCAGAACATTCTGGTGCGTAATAAAGGCACACGCTCAAGGTCAAACAGCTGGTCTCCATTAACAGCAGGTGAGGCGAGGGTGGGCGCGGACCCGAAGACGCGGGTCTGATCGCTGCAGAGAGAGCACACAGAGCGGAGGCAGCAACAGGAGACCACGCACTGTGGCCCGGAAGCCCTCTACTCCTAAGTGGCCCCCAAGGACGGTGCTGAACTACGGTAGGACGCAGGACACCCCCCGACCGCGAGAGAGGAGCGGTCAGCCGCCCGGAGGGTGAAGTCTGCCGAGGCGGTGCCGGTCATCAATGGCTTCTACTGAACGGATCGCCGCCAGAAGCTGCCATCCACGACTCGGTCACCCACACGCATAAACCACACGCTACACAAAAGAAACTTGATTTTACTTCTGGGTCTTTTTTGATCCTAGGCTTCAGAAGAACAGCGCACAATGTAAACTGGCAAGTTGTGAGTATTCTGGCTCTAATCTGGAGTCATGTTAATGGACCTCAGGTTTAAAAATAGCTATGAAGAGGCTTCCAGTAAAAGCCATTAAATGAAAGGCGCATTTACGTTAGGCTGCTGTGGCCCACGCTGCAGATAATAAAGGAAGGAGCATGAGAAGAAAAGTCCATATGCAATAAAACTAGGAACTACTCTCACCCGAACCCACAGATGACAGACTACCTGCCAGGCACACTGACCTCTGCCCCAGGCTGAGGGGACAACTGAGAACACAGCCGGACCCTAGGCCCGCACTGGGGCAGGCGGTTCTGAAACTAAGGTGACAGGTATGTTCCCGTGGCGACCCAACTGCAGACACAGAGGCACCCAGCAGGCCTGGCCCACGAGGGTATCTCCACTTCCCTAACCAGGAAGGCTTCCTGGAAGAGAGGCCAGCCTTGCACTGTGGGCCCCAGGCAACTGAGCCCTGACCCCTCACCTGAGAAGCAAGGGCCCCACTGGGAGTGGCGCAGCCCCGGGGAGTATCTCATCCCCCCAGGAAGAGCAGGCAGAGGCACAGCCCGCCGGCAGAAGGCAGGGCAGGCCGGAGAGGAGAGGACAGAGCCGCTGACCCCAGGAGGCAGTGCTCCCGCCGCTCCACACCGACCCCAGGCCAGGGCACATGGCAGGTCCCCTCCTAAGCCAAAGAATCCACACCAAGGCATGCAGAGATGCCTCTACAAGGAAAGACAGTGGTGAAAAAGAAAACAAGCAAAAGGAAAATATTTCCAAATTCCTAAGGGAGAGGGGAAACATTTCAGAAAAACACTTCTCCCAACTCTCAAAGAAATTATAATTCGGATCATCTTTTAAGTCTCCAAAAAGCATTAACACCGCTAGAGATGAAGGTAATAAAAATCATTATCAAAATAAACATCATATTAAAAGCAGCAAAAAATAGAAAACAATGACATAAAAGCATATCATCTAAAGAATGGAAGCGCTAAAAAGATGGAAAAGTGATCAGAAAAGATGTTCCATATCTGAAAATGAAAATAAATAAAAGACAAAAACCCACTTCCAGTTAGTTTATCCTAGGGAAAGACAAGTGAAAAGATTGATATGTCCAAAGTTTTCCAAAAATGTTTTTAAACTGCAAACTAGGTAGACATCAATGTAAAATTAATGACAGGAATTGGTCCCCTTTTGGTTGGGGGACAGGCGTACTCATATGCATATCCAAAGAAAACAATGTGGAATGATGTACACCAAGATGTTAACAGTATGTTTTCTGTTTTTCTGCACTGTCCCAGTTGTTAGCAATGAGCCTATTTCACACATGCATGCTTTGGGAAGAGCAGAGCAACATCTCAATTTTTAATGTACACACGTGCAGATCAAAAAATGCCAGACTTGGCTTCAGGAAGATTTTAAGTTTATTTCTGGCTGCTCAAAGTCAGTGATTAGACAATTCAAATCCATTACCCTAAATCAATATGGATAATAATAAGCTAAAAGCAGCAAATGTCTTTCTATATTAGATGAAACATCCTGAATTATATTACACCAAACACTGTAATTACTGTATGACTTTTAAACAATTCTTTCCATAAGGAAAACCAACAAAATGAAAATACAAAAAAAGAAATCATTCAAGAAAAAATGTTACCTTAAGACTTTTTTGAAGCTAAAAAAAAAAAAAAATGAAAGTTTAAAGAAATTGGGAGATCACAGGAATTGCTTAAGATCTGAATATAATTCAACACCAGTCTTAAAGTCCTTGTCATTCTGGGTTTCACTGATGAAGGCTAAGAGAACAGGAATAACTTCTGATACACGAAATTGTTCAGTTTAAAAGCGCACAGATGACCAATGCAGCAAAGGCTGGGCAGGGTGCTGGGGTCCACCTGATGCCTAGTGTCCACCCCACTGTCCCCCAACCCCTGTTCACGAGACAGCTGCGAAAGGGCCACTGGCACACAGCGTGGCACCTTCTCCCAAAGGCAGTGTTATCCCAGATGATCTGGTGAGCAGTTCAGGCAGATCTCAAATGGCCTGGCCCATCTGAGAAAGCCCATACTTTCGAAAGCCTTCAATCTACCAACTCAAAAACACACACTAGTGATTCACTTTAAAAGCATTTTTTATAATTTTGCTTTAAAAAAAAAAAAAAAGAAATCCCCAGACCTGTCAAAAGCTGAATCTATGCCAGGAGACCAGATTTTGCCAAGAATACGGTAAACAGGGACTTCCTTCAGTCCCCTGGCCACAAGTGGCCTCACTCACCACCAGATGGGCTGTGTGTCCTTCCACCTGGTCTCACAGTCAACCAACCCAGAGATAAGCTGAGCTAGCTTAACTTCCAAACATCGCCCACAACAGGCCTGAGCTCCAACTCTACAAACGCAGGTGGGGCAGCCCCTATCACGGAAAGTCAAATTCCCATTTTTAATTTCCAGTGAGGTGTCAAGAACCAAGCAACAGGCTCAGAAGAGCCAAGAAAATGGACTTTCTCAACTAAAAAAAGGCCAGAACACATGAACTCATGTTTGTCATGTGGACTCTAGTTACTCACACCTGGATCTCTGAGGCCCTGAATATCTGTGTTCCCCTTCCTTCCACATCTAATTGTTTTTAAGGGGTAACTTTTATATTAAAATTGTGGCCAGGCCCAGTGGCTCACACCTGTCATCCTAAGCACTTTGGGAGGCCAAGGTGGGAGAATCGTTTGAGGCCAGGAGTTAGAGACCAGTCTGGGCAACAGAATGAGACCCCATCTCCACACACAAAAAAATGAGCCGGGCACAGTGGCAATGCCTGTAGTCCCAGCTACTTGGGAGGCTGTAGCATGAGGACTGCTTGAGCCCAGGAGTTCGAGGCTATAGTTAGCCATTACCGCCCCGCTGCACTCCAGCCTAAGAGACAGAATGAGACCCTATTTCTTTAAAACAAAATTAATGATCAAATATGATAAAAAGTCAATAGGTTGTCTGCAGTGAGCCGGTTTTCCAGTATTGGTACTGAGACACCTCTTGTCCAGGATTCGTGTAATGACATGCCATGGGCTAGGGAGGCAAGATTAGGAGTAAAACCAATAGCTGTGAAATGGTTTTCTCTGCAAGGCTCCCAGTTGTATTCAGCCATCAATTTAGTAAACTTGGCCTTATTACCAACTCTTTGTAAACAAAGGGGCAAACTGAGAAAATACATAATATGATGTGCAAGCACCTTTCCTGTACTTCAATATCACAGCCTCATTCACCTCACCTCCCGTAAACTGATACCACACTGTAGTTCTTATCCACACGGAGCAAACTACTGCTAAACCCTCATGGTAGATGAGGCTATTTACGCAGCTGGGCCACCAAACCCTCCCCCCTCCCTTAAGAACTGAGACCCTAACTCCCCGCTCCAGCAGCAAATCTACTGGAGGAGTTGACACCTCAGGAAGAGAAGAACGTGGAGTCTACGGCCAGGTGCGTGTGGGTTCAAATCCACCTCCACCTCTTACGAGTTATTTGCCTCTCTAGGCCTTAGTTTACTCACCTGTAAAAAATACAGACAGAAAAATGCATACATATTATAGTTCCTGGGGCTAAAATAAGATAATTTTTTCTTATCCTCCTGGGGCAAAAATAAAGTTTTTTTTAAAACTGGACATACTAAGTGCTCCCCTGTTCCCATGACAGTGTGACCTGCAGCCTCAGCTGCGTTTTCCTTTCTAAGCCACAACTGCCAATGCTACATAAAGGAGCAGCTGAATCACAGGTGACAGGCACACCCAGTAAATTCTAACTAAAGGCTGAGATAGGAAATAAATCATCAAGTGACAAGGAACTGTCTCATCTCAAGGGTTTACCCTCAAATCACACAGCTGATGATGCGTACACTTCACTATTATTCTCCCTCGTGTCACATCTTTCTACATGAAGATAGAATAAATGGCTGGGCACGGTGGCTCATGCCTGTAATCCCATCACGGTGGGTGGATTACCTGAGGTCAGGTGTTCGAGACCACCCTGGCCAACATGGTGAAACCTTGTCTCTACTAAAAATACAAAATTAGCCAGGCATGGTGATGGGCACCTGTAATCCCAGCTACTTGGGAGGCTGAGGCAGGAGAGTCACTTGAACTTGACAGGTGGAGGTTGCAGTGACCCAAGGTCATGCCACTGCGCTCCAGGCCAGGCAACAAAGTAAGACTCTGTCTCAAAAAAAAAAAAAAAAAAAAAAAGAGTAAATGACTGGATATACCATATGTCCTTCAATATACATGTGGTTCTCCCAAGGTATGCCCTTTAGTAATAATTGAGAAGACTCCAATCATTACCTTGGGGTAGGACAATGGTCATGAGGCAGGGGCCTCCTGCAATTAGGCTGTTGCTAATACAAGCCCCAATGGAGACATTATCATGAGACCATGCAGATAACACGTGCTGGGAAACACACAAGAATTTCGGTTAAGAGAATTTTTTTTCTTCTGACCATTTGAAACATGCAGCTAACCAACCAACAATGCTTGTGCAACTTCCTCCATTAGCCTAAATACTTCTGTCTTAGTCAGCTTAGACTGTGCAACTTTTATAAACATCAATTCATTGCTTACATTTCTGGAGACTGGGAAGTCCAAGGTCAAGGCACTGGCCGATTCGGTGTGTACTGAGCGCCATTCCTCAGGGATGGCACCTCCTAGCTCTGTCCTCACATGGCAGAAGGGACAAAGCAGCTCCCTCGGACCTCTTTTGTAAGGGCACCGATATGGTTGGATGTCCCCTTCAAATTGCAGGATGAAATGCAACCCCAATGTTGGAGGTGGAGTCTGCCCGGAGGTGTTTGGATCACGGGGGTGGATCCCTCACTGTTTGGTGCTGTCCTCATAATAGTGAGTTCCAGCAAGATCTGGTTGTTTAAAAGTGTGTGGCACCTTCCCTCTCTCTCCCTTGCTCCCACTCTCGCCATGTGACCGCCTGCTCCCACTTCACCTTCGGCCCTGAGTCAAAGCTCCCTGAGGCCTCCGCAGAAAGCACGCAGAAGCCTGCACCATGCTTCCTGTACAGCCTGCAGAACCAGAAGCCAATTAAACCTCTTTCCTTTATCAATGACTGTATAGCAACAGAAGAACAGCCTAAGATGGGCACTAATTCCATTCATGAAGGCAGAACCCTCATCAGCTAATCACCTAATCACCTCCTAAAGGCCCCCCTCGTAACACAACTGCACTAAGATTTACAACATGACTGTGGAGAGACATAAGCATTCGGACCACAGTAGCTACCTATTTCCTTCCCTCCTGACTGTGCCTGGTGTAACCACACAGTTAGGTGGTCTCACATCTCTTCAATGATCTTGACTTTTCTACAAGAATCTCACTTCCACAGGCAGGTCATCTGTAGCATACTACTAGCTCATTAATACACTTCATTTACAGTGGCTAGGGCTGTAACACTGCAGGCTTCCCTTTGAAGACTCAATTCGATACTCCATATTTTCATCCCAGTTCATGAAACGTCATTAACGCTGTTAGTCACTTACAACTGAGGGAATTCTCCAGAAGCAGTAAAAGCTTTCTTGTTTCTTCCGTCTTTTTCATTTTACATAGGAACAGGCCAAGCACACTGGCTCATGCCCGTAATCGCAGCACTTTGCGAGGTCAAGGTGGGAAGATGACTTGAGCTCAGGAGTTTGAGACCAGCCTGAGCAACACAGAGGGACCCCGTCCCTGCAAAAAATAGCTGGGCATGGTGGTGCACACCTGTGGTCCCTGCCACTTCAAAGGTGAGGCAGGAGGATCGCCTGAGCCTGGAAGGTAGAGGCTATAGTGAGCCATGATCACACCACTGCACTCCAGCCTGGTGATGAAGCATGAGACCGTCTCTCCAAAAAAAAAAAAAAACCACACACCCTCTTTCCTGTAGTTTTGTCTTCTCTCTCTAAAGACAAACCCATCAGTAACCATCACTCAAGTCCAACTGTGCTTCCTAATACATATACTGGTGTCCCATGAAAGCTCAGGGACGCAGCATCCTTTTCCCAGGGGGACAGAAGCCTAAAACTCTGGGCTCAAAGGTTTAAAAAAAAAAAAAAAAACTCATTTGCATGTTATTTTGCATAAACTCTCGTTTAGTTGCAGATGCCCAATTCTAAGTATGCAAAATTAAATGAAACCATTTATACAGCTTACTGCTTCCAGTGTTTTCAATTCATGCTTTAACAAAAGCAAAAAGAAAACCCTCTGAATCAATTTCGAATTAAGTTCCTTAATCAACTTCTGAATTAAGTTGAAGACCAAGTTCAACTTAAAAAAAGAAATACATGCATATATATTGTGACCAGCCTATAAAAAATCAAGACTTACCTACGTTTCTCATTTCTCCTTGTTTTGTGTCCCTCAAGCAAAATCAAAAATAAGCTACAAGGCCACCAAGCCTTCTTCAAGGCTGTTCTGAGTTATCTAATCCATTAAGGAGACTTGGAAACCCCATCATACTTTCTCTTTTTTTCTTAGCACTTTTATTCTACTCCAAACTAAATCTTTCTATCACGGCGTCTTTCCCATTATTTCATATAGGAGGGAGGAAGGAAAAACCTAACGCTTCTCATCTGTGTCAAGCAACCCAAACTGTAGTCCACTCTATGAAGAGACCCACCTGCCTGGATTGCCCTCTACCCACTAGCACCTTCAGGAACTGCTCAAATGCTGACTCCTCCAGGAACGGTTCCTTTCTTTCACCCAGTTTGTGCCTCTCTCTGGTTACTATTAGCCTGGACTCCGAAGCCTGCCGCAATGTCTGCCCGAAGCTGGCCTGTGAGCTCATTAAGGACAGCAGGTATAAAGTAAGCATCTTCCCCAGGCTCCACTATGGTGCATTAAACATAGTAGACATTCAATAAATCTTTGCTGAGGAATGAGTATCACGTCTCATCAGAAGTATGAAAAGCACTTAAGTGTTGGCAGACAATGGATTGCTTGAGGGGTCTTGGTTAGAGGTTCGTGACATTGCTGATGGAACTGCTGCGATAAGGAAGGAAAAAAATAGTCAAATGGCCTTCGCAAGCTTTCTCTTCAGTTCTAAATGTACGATAGTGAACAATCCTTTGCAATTAAGGGAACCACAGAATCCTTCCTGTCCACATTAGTTACTCCTGGGGAATAAAATCATACTTCTGTATTGTCTAATTTTTAAACAATTAGTCATGTATTAATTCTATATTTTGAATAAACTTTACAATAGCTTTTTATTAAAAGGAATCTTTACATCAGTAGGGAGAGGCATTACGGGGTATTTTCCCCTCCCTACAACGACCACCCACAGGGACAGGGATGATGGAGGGACGTAGACCCTGGATGCTGTGTACCAAATTGATCAGAAACATGGAAGAAGCTGTGGTCAGCAAGGTGGGGACAGGCCAGCTGGGGACACAAGTGGCTACAGGAGAGCAGAGAGGCAAACCATCTGCAGCTGAGCGGGGCAGGGTCGTCTTCCACTCAATCCAGCTGGGAAAGGACTAAAAAGGGAAATCTGAGGCAGACAAAACAAAGCAGGAGGCCCTCCTTAGAGAAGGACACGCACTCAGCTTTCAAACCTGGCCTCGAAGTGAATGGGGGAGCAGAGGACCGAAAAGAGCTGTGAGAACTGCCCATTAGAATCTGCCCTTGGGGAGGTCCAGGGTGGCTACTGAGGACGCCTCAAGAACCCCAAGGCAGGCAGCTTTCTGAGTGGCAGACCACTCAGAAAGGGAGACCCAGGATCTGCCACTCCAGAGAAACTGCCTTTGGTCTAGTCAGAAACAGAAGACGCCAACCAGGCGGAAAGGGCACCTATAGAAAACCACTTGAGGGCTGGGCGCAGTGGCTCACGCCTGGAATCCCAGCACTTTGGGAGGCCGAGGCAGGCGGATCACGAGGTCAGGAGATCAAGACCATCCTGGCTAACACGGTGAAACCCCGTCTCTACTAAAAAAATACAAAAAAATTAGCCGGGCGTGGTGGCGGACGCCTGTAGTCCCAGCTACTCGGGAGGCTGAGGCAGGAGAATGGCGTAAACCCAGGAGGCGGAGCTTGCAGTGAGCCGAGATCGCGCCACTGCACTCCAGCGCCACTGCACTCCAGCCGACAGAGCGAGACTCCATTTCAAAAAGGAAAAAGAAAAACCACTTGAGTAGAGCCAAGAGGACATGTTTTCGGGATACCCTCACTCATTTCCAGGCAGTGGAACTATCCTGTAGGGCACTCCGGTGGTGGATGCATGTCACTATACATTTGTCAAAACCCGCTGCACGGACAACACCAAGAGCAACCTCCAGCGTCAAAGATGGATTCGGGCAATGATGACATGTCAACACAGGCTCATCAGCCGTGACAAACCCACCACTCTGGCACAGGATGCTGACACCAGGGGAGGCCCCGTGGGTGTTGGCACCAAGGGGATGGGAGATCTCTGCACCTTACACTCAATTTTGTTGCGCTCCAAAACTGCTCTAAAAAACAAAGTTTATTTAAAAACTAATGACAGTCACCACAGTAGGCTGAGCTCCAGAGTCCCTGTGGGACGGGTGAGAGCCGGACGGGCACTCGGCAACTCTGGGCCTTGCCGAGGAAAGGGTGAAGGAGGTCCTCAGAAGCCAAGGGGCCAATGTCATCACATGCGTACTTGTGCAAACCTGCCGGCGGGCAGCACGGACAGCAGCTTCGGAGCTCCTCCGAGTTTTCTCAGAGGTGCTGGGAGTGGTGGAAGGCCACATCCGCCAAAGAGAAAGGAAAGGTGAAGACGCAGCCAAGGCGGGCCAGGCCTGTCGGGAAGAGAAATGAAACCTACATCCCTCCTCCAAGGAACGAAAAAGCAGCTCAAGGATTCCAGGCACCCACTGGCCTTTTTCCAATCCTGTTCCAAGCAACACCCAAAATTCAAAGAAAACATCTCGGCCTATCCCTCGGTGATGCTGCACAGGGACTGGGAGGGATGGGACAGACAACACTGCCGCAGATGCCCAGCAGCCTAGGAAAAGGAGGAGGAGCACGAGAAGGATCCCGCTGCAGGCTGGACTGAATGCCTGATGCAGCACAAAGGAAGTTGCTGAGGCTGAAAGAAAGCAAGAAAAAGGAGGAACAGGAGGCTTGGCGTGGTGGCTCACGCCTATAATCCCAGCACTTTAGGAGGCCAAAAGTGGGAGGATCGCCTGAGGTCAGGAATTCGAGACCAGCCTGGCCAACATGGTAAAACCTCACCTCTACTAAAAATACAAAAATTAGCCAGGCGTGGTGGCAGGTGCCTGTAATCTCAGCTACTCCGGAAGCTGAGGCAGGAGAATTGCTTGAACCCACAAGGCAGAGGTTAAAGTCAGCCAAGATCGCGCCACTGCACTCCAGCCTGGGTGATGGGCAATGGAGCAACACTCCATCTCAAAAAAAAAAAGAAAAAGAAAAAAGAAGTAGGAAGAGAAGGGGGAGGAAGATGATGATGATGATCAATTGGTTCTGGTATGGTTTTTTTCTTGTCAATAAAGCATTTAAGCCCCCCCATATGCAACTTACTCCCTTTAAAGAAAAAAACTGAAATGTAACACTGTGTAAAAATAACAACATCCATCCTCATTATTCCAGGTAACCCCCCAAAAAGTTCATACTTCCCAAAGACATTTAATACCTACTGCTCCTTACAGAACAGAACTTACTTTAAAACAGGACATTTCATTTTAATCACTGAAATTACCTCTAACTAAAACAACAACACAGGTGCTCCAATGTAACCTGCCAGGTTGTACTCATGGTCATTCCAGACCTCTAGGTTATCTAAAACACTGCACCTCTCACAGATAAAAGCAACTAAAAGCAAATCACCTAGATAAAACTCCAAAATCCCTTTCCCGATTAAACCTGGCATTTTAGGCCAGCCGCCAGTGGCTCATCCTTGTAATCTGAGCACTCTGGGAGGCCAAGGCGAGAAGATTGCTCGAGGCCAAAAGGTGGAGACCAGCCTGAACAAGGTGAGACTCCATCTCTACAAAATAAAAAAACAAACTAGGCCGGGCGCGGTGGCTCAAGCCTGTAATCCCAGCACTTTGGGAGGCCGAGACGGGCGGATCACGAGGTCAGGAGATTGAGAACATCCTAACACGGTGAAACCCCGTCTCTACTAAAAAATACAAAAAACTAGCCGGACATGGTGACGGCTACTCGGGAGGCTGAGGCAGGAGAATGGCGTGAACCCGGGAGGCAGAGCTTGCAGTGAGCCGAGATTGCGCCACTGCACTCCAGCCTGGGCGACAGAGCCAGACTCCATCTCAAAAAAAAAAAAAAACAAAAAAAAAACTAAAAACCTGGCATTAAGTCATTCAAATAGTAAAGAAAATTGTTAGGCCGGGCGTGGCGGCTCATACCTGTAATCCCCAAACTTTGGGAGGCCAAGGCAGGTGGATCACCTGAGGTCAGGAGTTCGAGACCAGCTTGACCAACATGGTGAAACCCGGTCTGTACTAAAAATGCAAAAATTAGCCAGGCATGGTGGCACACACCTGTAATCTCAGCTACTCAGGAGGCTGAGGCACGAGAATCACTTGAACCCGGGAAATGGAGGTTGCAGTGAGCCGAGATCCGGCCACTGCATTCCAGCCTGGGCGGCAGAGCGAGACTCCGACTCAAAAAAAAAAAGAAAAAATTGTTTTAAGAACATGATCACCGAAAATATCCTAACACTGCTTTTATCTTTTCTTATTACACTTGATTGGTCTAGGGTGTATCTTATAACCTAGCCACCATCATAGCTGACTATAATCACAACCTGCTCTTTATGGAGTGAACGCTTAGCTCGTGCCATCCCTTTTCCCCTCATGTATAACTGGCACAATATGCCCTGCCTTCTGTGCAGCACACACAACCCTATTGTTGGATAACCACGTTTACAACTCACTCTCTGGCCGGGCGCGGTGGCTCACGCCTGTAATCCCAACACTTTGGGAGGCCGAGACGGGCGGACCACGAGGTCAGGAGATCAAGAACATCCTGGCTAACGTGGTGAAACCCCCATCTCTACTAAAAATACAAAAAAAAAAAAAAAAAGAAAAATAGCCGGACGCGGTGGCGGGCACCTGTAGGCCCAGCTACTCGGTAGGCTGAGGCAGGAGAATGGCGTGAACCCAGGAGGCGGAGTTTGCAGTGAGGCGAGATCGCGTCACTACACTCCAGCCTGGGCGACAGAGCCAGACTCGTCTCAAAAAAAAAAAAAAACTCACTCTCAGCCAGGCACAGTGGCTCACACCTGTAATCCCAAGCTCTTTGGGAGGCCGAGGTGGGCGGATCACGAGATCAGGAGATCGAGAACATCCTGGCTAATACGGTGAAACCTCATCTCTACTAAAAATACAAAAAATTAGCCGGGCACGGTGGCAGGTGCCTGTTGGTCCCAGCTACTCGGCAGGATGAGGCAGGAGAATGGGGTGAACCCAGGAGGCGGAGCTTGCAGTGAGCCGAGATCACGCCACTGCACTCCAGCCTGGGCGACCGAGCGAGACTCAGTCTCAAAAAAAAAAAAAAACTCACAACAGAAAACTCCTGAGTGGTTTTAGCCAATTAAAAACGTCCTACACGTATCAGCTTCCCTGTCTTATGTAAATGTCTACCTTTCTCTAGATAAGGTCTTTTCCAGCATATACCTGATGATGTGCCTGGCTAAGAAATTCTGTCCCACACTCAAGACCCACTTCAGGAAGAACTCTTTCCTGACTTCTCCTCCTTCCCTGGGGAATTGTCAGTCACATGGCCTAGATTCCCCAGCAGGGCTGCCAGGGGGCACTGACTGGCCAGAGCCCCACTCCTCTTGCCACAGGGATCAGTCCAGGGTTAGGGACTATGTTAGGACCCTCAGCACTTACCTAAGAACTTGTGCTAGAGCTACTGAAAAAGAGGTGCTCTTTGTTCCCCAGGATCACATCCATAAGGCTGGGTGCTGTGGGTAGCCGCCTTTATCATCAGCTGGGGGACACCTGCCTAAGAAGTAAGCCCTCACGTTCCACTGCACTGGAAGCCAAGCCCACTGTAGCCCTTTCAGTGCTGTGAGTAGATGAATCTCCCCTTTTTGTTTTTGCTTAAACTAGTTGGGGTTGTTGTTCTTTTGTCTACAATTGGGAAAAAAACAAACAAACAAAACACTGTAACACAATGAGTATGTGCCCCAATGATGAGTATCAACACCAGCCAGGGACATGCCAGCCACCCTGGGCCACACCAAACCAGAGAGGCAATGAGTATGTAGCCCAGTTATGACTATCAACACCAGCCAGGGTCATGCCAGCCACCCTGGGCCACACCAAACCAGGGGTGGTAAAAGCAGCACCACTGGCAGCCCAGAATCACCCACCTGGGTTAAAATGAAAGTCTGCTGGGTTTAACTCACCTAGAGGCTTCTACCTGATTTTCGCAGGTGCAACCAAGACCGAGACTGTTTGAACAGCCTTAAATTCTGCTATGCAACTCACTGGAAAACTACTTTAGGACCCACTTCGGAAGTAACCTCCACTAAACTGGACAAGAGATGCAGGGTCAAAATGATGTATATATTAGGTATGTGGAGCTCAGGCACATGATCTGTCTCATAAATTTGTTAAAAGAAACTCCTGTCATCTAAGAAATTACGGCCGGTCACGGTGGCTCAAGCCTGTAATCCCAGCACTTTGGGAGGCCAAGACGGGCAGATCATGAGGTCAGGAGATCGAGACCATCCTGGCTAACATGGTGAAACCCCGTCTCTACTAAAAAACACAAAAGAAACTAGCCGGGCGAGGTGGCGGGCGCCTGTAGTCCCAGCTACTCGGGAGGCTGAGGCAGAAGAATGGCATAAACCTGGGAGGCGGAGCTTGCAGTGAGCTGAGATCTGGCCACTGCACTCCAGCCTGGGCAACAGAGCGAGACTCCGTCTCAAAAAAAAAAAAAAGAAATTACAAGCTACTCTGGACTCACCACCAGCTGACACACTGTTCCCACTGGTGATCAGCCACCACAGCACCTCGCACCCCATCCATCCACCTAGGCCGATGCTGCCGATGCTTTGCCTAGCAGGTAAAGCTAGGTGGAGGAGCCAAGTGTGATGAGATCTGGGCTCTGAAACACGGGCTACTCCCTCTTCAATCACCCTCTGTATAGTGATCACTGCCATCCCATGTTGCTAGCACAAATGACCTAATTAATCAGTCACCAGCGTTAGTCCCTAGCCTGGACTCTTCCACCAACTCCAGACCCATATTTCTTTTTTTTTTTTTTTTTTTTTTTTTGAGACGGAGTCTCGCTCTGTCACCCAGGCTGGAGTGCAGTGGTGCTATCTCGGCTCACTGCAAGCTCCGCCTCCCGGGTTTACGCCATTCTCCTGCCTCAGCCTCCTGAGTAGCTGGGACTACACCTCGCCCGGCTAATTTTTTTTTGTATTTTTAGTAGAGACGGGGTTTCATTGTGTTAGCCAGGATGGTCTCGATCTCCTGACCTCGTGATCCGCCCGTCTCGGCCGCCCAAAGTGCTGGGATTACAGGCTTGAGCCACCGCGCCCGGCCCAGACCCATATTTCTAACTGCCTGTTCATTTCCTCCGCCCACAATCCACTCATCTGAAGCAGAATTCCTTATCTACATAGGATCTTCATCTTCCACGCTAGTCATCAGTCATCGGCCCCACCGACTTGGGTGTGTGGGTGTGTTCATTCGCCCCAGGGCACCTCCCTCCCTCCATTGCCATCATCACTGAAGCCTGCCCCCCTTACCCCCACAGCTCCCTCCCTCAAATCCCTCCCTCCTCCCCACCCACTGGTGGCACAGTTCGATCTGGCATCAGCTTTTACCTGGGCAACCGCAACGATCTCCTAGCTGGGGGACCACGCTCCTTCCTTTCCAGTCTAACCACCAAACTGTCAACGCCCAAAATGGGTCTCATTCTGCCAATTCAAATTTCCCAGAAATGTCACATCACCTAATAGGCTAAAGCCCAAACCACTCAGCATGGTCCCATGGGTGACAATGACAAGGTAGTCTGGGAGCAGGTATTTTAGGACCAGATATGATCTGGTCCTGGACTACCCTTCTTCAGCATATGTCTCTTGTTCTCCTTCCTTTCCCCTTAAGTCCAACAAAATTGGATTCCTTGTATTTTTCCAAACACTCTGTGCTATTTAAAGACACCGTGCTTTTGAACATTCTAATCTGTCTGGATGCCCTCTGCCTTTAAAAGAAATTCTTTTAGAACAGAGCTCAGCCATTGTTTCCTTTATTAATCTTCAGCCGGCTACGTCTAGATATTTAATTACTCCCTCTTCTGCACTACTTCAGAGTCTTATACTTCTATAAATGCATTTTTTCCCATTGAAATGTATGTGACACATGGTGCCTCTGCTACTGGGCCATAAGCTCCTTGAAGACGGAGCTGTTAGTCATCTAATCCCAATGCCAGCACTGTACCAGACATATGACAGATCCCTCTTCAACTCTAAACACCATCTCCTATGCCTTATATTGGCTGATATGCTACCTATTAGATATCTATTCAGATCAACACACATCTTTCTTCCCATAATTAAGAAGGCCTACTGGTTTTATGAACTATTAGAAATACTTTCCCAGCATCCAGCTGAACAATTTCAACAGGAGGAATCCTGTTTTCATGGGAACTACTGAACCCACTAGAGGGGGTGGAGCAAAGAGGAATGCAGTAAACACCAGAGCCGTACAGCACCAGGAGGGCACCAACAATGGGGAAGGGGGTACTGCAGAGCACAGCCAGGCCTGGCACAGCCCCAAAGACCAACCTGAACTAACCCAGAAACCTGCACCCAGAAACACAAAGAAAACTCCTTCTCCTACTCCTACTCCAACTCCCTTACGCCAACTAGCTTCCTACCTTCAACCAGGAACTTAACTCTTAAGATTATAGTTTACATAGACTTTGGAAACTTAGGCTTTTCTAGCCTAGCCTCACAACTTAACTGCTATTGCCAAACTCATTTCTATACGAAAATGTGCAGGCAACTAACCAACAAACTTACGAGTGAAATCGGGAATGTATTTGGGAACAGTTCATATATTTTAAACTTTATTTCTTACAATTGACAAACTGTGCTTTCTTTTGCATCAAACAATGGTGACCACAGAAGTAAATTACAATAAAAATATTAAAATATCCCCTAGGCCGGGCGCAGTGGCTCACGCCTGTAATCCCAGCACTGTAGGACGCTGAGGCAGGTGGATCACCTGAGGTTGCGGGTTCGAGACCAGCCTGACTAACGTGGACAAACTCCGTCTCTACTAAAAAAAAAGAAATACAAAATTATTTCCTGAGGACAGAAGAATCTCTTGAACTCAGGAGTGGGAGGTTGCACCACTGCACTCCAGCCTGGGCAACAAGAGCAAAACTCTATCTCAAAAAAAAAAAGAAAAAAAAATTAATATATCCCTGATATGGTTTGGCTGTGTCCCCACCCAAATCTCATCCTGAATTGTAGCTCCCATAATCCCCACGTGTTGTGGGAGGGACCCAGTGGGAGGTAACTGAATCATGGGATGGTTTTTCCCGGCTGTTCATATGACAATAAGTCTCACGAGATCTGATGGTTTTGTAAAGGGCAGTTCCTCTGCACACACTCTCTTGCCTGCCAACATGTGAGACGTGACTTTGCTCCTCCTTCACCTTCCGCCAAGACTGTGAGGCCTCCCCCCAAGACTGTGAGGCCTCCCCAGTCATGTGGAAGTGTGAGTTCATTAAATCTTTTCCTTTATAAATTACGCAGTCTCGGCCGGGCGCGGTGGCTCAAGCCTGTAATCCCAGCACTTTGGGAGGCCGAGACGGGCGGATCACGAGGTCAGGAGATCGAGACCATCCTGGCTAACACGGTGAAACCCCGTCTCTACTAAAAAATACAAAAAACTAGCCGGGCGAGGTGGCGGGCGCCTGTAGTCCCAGCTACTCGGGAGGCTGAGGCAGGAGAATGGCGTAAACCCGGGAGGCGGAGCTTGCAGTGAGCCGAGATCGCGCCACTGCACTCCAGCCTGGGTGACAGAGCCAGACTCCGTCTCAAAAATAAATAAATAAATAAATTACGCAGTCTCAGGTATTTCTTCATAGCAGTATGAAAATGGACTCATACAATTCCTTCCTAGTTTTTGTCATGCTATTAAATGGTCACAAAGTCTACATTTATGTACCATTTTTCTTAAAATAGCAAAGATCTTTACAACAAAGTCTGACAACACTCCCTTTTTTTCTTGAAGTGTACTTCTATCCAAATAGTTTCCATTTCTCACAAAAGTTAAATCACTAAAGACAACCAATCATACCAGAAAGAAAAATTTGAAAATCTGAACAAAGAGAAAAAGCAAACAAGTTCCAGCAAAATTCAGGAGCACTAACTTCTCAGATCTCATATCACTGAAAGGAAAAAAAACGGCCAGGCACTGTGGCATGCACCTGTAGTCCCCGCATTCGCAGCTACTCGAGGCTGAGGCAGGAGAATCACTTGACCCACGAGTTCAAGTCCAGACTGGGCAACATAGTGAACTCCCATCTCTTAAAAAACAATAATAATAGAAGGGTAGTAGTAAAGGTCCACATCCCTTATCCAAACTTTCAAAATCCAAAAGTCTCCGAAAACCAACAGTTTTTCTAACTCCTCTGGAGGTGAGATCTAAACTGATCTGAAACCAGTTGGCAGCAAACCCTGAAATGATGTGCAGCTACTCCACAGTCTCAGTGCCAACAGGCAGACACCTCCCTCAACGCTCCAGTCCTTGTGGGGCGCTGGGCACAGCCAAACATCCACTCAGTGCTATTCGATGCTATTGCTCAATATTGCCCCTGACCCACTTACGCACCTTGTACAGGATGAAAACTTTAAACGACGAATGTATTATTTCAATGACTACTGCCCTGCCATTCAAAATGCATACAGTATGATTCTGTTGAAAAGCAGACTGGTCCTATTTTGGGGTGAATGTTCATTCAGAGTAGTAATTTTAAGTCACAATATTGGCACTTATTCTGCAAATCTCCTTCTCATCTGAAACTTTTAACTAAATCAACAGGCTGAAGAGAAACACAAGCTATAAGAGCTATTTTAAACCAGACTATTTACCATATATATATAAACGATTCA